>NW_027464595.1:2080000-2387500 GCF_043290135.1 Rhipicephalus microplus | reverse complement strand
GCAGATGAAATCTACAGATGCAAAATATACAAGTAATTTGAAGGGTCGACTAATGGTGATCAACTAATTGGGTGCCTTGTCTTTTCTGTAGTTTTTCCCAAGTTTCATTTTTTTGCATGCACACTTGCAGTTGGTTTCCTAATCTCCAAAGGTTCACTGAACCTTCTACCGGTAAACTGACAAACGCTTTCCGGGAGCCCTTCAGCGTTGCAATAACATCCACATCGACTGTCATTTTTGTTAAGGAGCTCACACACAACAACTTAGCTGTTGCTCTTCTCTTTTTTGCTGAGTTTCGATTGAACTGTAAGCCTGTGAAACCGCACTGGATTCTTTTGCTTTTCTGCGGGCAATTATTTTCACAATAATGTACCAATAAAACAACGAATCTTGCCCGATACGATCCTGTGTAAAGTTCAACAAACATGCCACGTCATGAAATCAAACCGCATCTGTCGAAAAGTGCATAAGCAAAAAAGGGCGAGGCCGCGCTGCTATGGTAAACGGGTGGTATGTAAGAGGTCTTGGCAGAAAAAAAAGTTCACAAAGGACAAAGACAAGACGCGAAGCTAGCTTAGCTTGGTGTCGAGGTGAAGTACACAAGAAACGCAAAGCGTCAAGCGTAGTGTCCGATTGCAGCTTGAAGCTGTCACATGAAAAGAAGTGGATGCTTGCTACAAGCAGTGTAGTGGACAGAGTAGCGTTGATGTTTTTTTACATGGCGAACACAGAACAAGATAAAAAGACTCCTTTTGCAGTGGGGATCCCGACATGTTCAAGGAATTGGGATGACGTGGTGCGTTTGACACTATGTAAAACAGAGGCGCATGGACACCGGAACGAAACATGCTCCGAGGAGAAGAGTCCGGATGAGGCAATGTTCGAGGCGGCGCATTCGACAGCCCTGTCAATGAAAAAAGGCGCTTGTAACTAGCTTATGCTATACTGCTAGCGCAACTATGTTGGATTTCCTAAAATATTTTTGTTGTGGTGCTTCAGACGCTTCGAGTCAAGTCACAGTGTTTTTCACGTTGTTTCGTTCTGTTCTCGAGGGAATTTTGAAAATCTGGCATGGGCAATGTTTATGAAAAAAATATATTGAGAGAAAAGCTCAGGTGAGAAACATGGGAGGTCGAGTAACTGCATTTCACAGAAACCTCGCTCGATGAAATCGTGGAATGCCAGCAAAGATGAGGAATATGAGTTGAATTGGCAAAGCTTATCCTTTCTAAGTGTCTGTTTTCTAAAACACGCAACGAGTGCGTCCCACATCGGGAATGGCTGATCCTGATATGTCCTTATACGAACACTTTCGTGTAAGGGGCTTTTTCAACAATGGCGTAGAAATATAAAAATATACAAGACGGTGTGTTGCAGCATTCCTGCGTTAAGCTGAAAATCGCAATGTTACTCGCCAAACATGGATCATTCATAGGGACACCAAGATATAATGGTACACTGAAGCTCCTCGGGCGACGTTCAGAAATACGTGAGGGTCACACATTTCCTGCATATGCCACAACGGTGACCTCGGCTTCACTGTGGAGACTGTGCGCTCCTTCTCTTCTGTTTCCTGAGAGCACACCGACTGAAACATCAATAACCGCCCAGATGATTATCAAAATAAACATTTTTTGAAATTTTATTTATTCATTTGCCAATATATGCACACGCGCGAACGCACACAGACACAGACACGCACAGAAACGCAGGCAGAAATAAAAAAATGCTATAGAGAAAAGGCTGGCGGCAGAAACATGGCCTGTTGCGAATTACAGTAAGGAATTATTTCTCTCAAGCAGCAAAGCTATGCTTCAAATATCTTAATTAATGGATATGCAATCACCAGGATTCCTGCATAATGCGGAAGAAAGCTTGATTCCTTAAGGGCGTATCATTTTCAGGGCCTGACATCTTGTTCACTTTTAGATCTAAAGGGTCCTCATCGCACCCACAATCATGCGCTATATGCAGGCCAAAAACAACGCCATCAATCTTCAGAACATGCGTGTTGAAATAAATGACCAGGTATAAAACAATATAATCAACACAAATAACTAAGAAGCAATTCCAGTAATTACCTAATTGGTAACGCCGCATCGTAATTATGGCGGTGATGCGTACATCACACAAGACAGCCCACCATGGTCTCGCTATTTACCTAATTCTGCCTCCCACCAGCAATCCTCCGGCTGCTCCGCGTGGCTACGCTATTTAGAAAGCGCAAGCTGAACGCTCTGAGAGGAACCTCCTCTTCGCAAGCGTGGCAAGCCAAGCGAACACAGCTAGAGCCGTTGCAAGTGAAGATGCAGGGAGCAGCTGCCGAAAGTAAGGAACAAGGCAATGCAGACATCGTCAACGTTCAGTCTGCAGCTGCTCATCAGGGCGGGCAAGCCAAACTTAAACTCACGTAAAGCAAGGCCAAGTGAATCGCCCCACTAATCCAGGTACTATGCGTGGTAAGGCGCTAAAGTAGCTGCCACGCAACTCAAAGGCGCTACAAGAACAAGACCACCTCCATCCACAAATACATATAATAACAACCTTTTTTTGTCGTTACCCGGCACTGCACATCACCTAACGACAAAATCTAACGATACTATCATACCATACTGCAATAGCAACAATTCTAAATACTAGCAAAAAATAACAACACCGCAACAAGAGTCTCTGGATAACTGCGCGACGTTCTTCATCAGGTTTCGCAGTACCACAGCTCCAGAATTTTGATTTAGTTTTTTAAAAAACGCATGTGGAAGTATGCGAATACACTTCTTATATCAGAAACACTAATAAGATGCAGCGAACTGCGGGTAACACTGAGGAGCCTGACGATAGTTATAGGGCGAGGACAGAACGACGACAAAGAGACAAAAAGGACATGAAGGACTCTTTGTCGTCGTTCTGTTTTCGTGCTATAACTATCGTCATGTCACACCAACTAGCTTAAGCTGCCACACTGAGGACCCATTTATGCCAATTACACTTGTGTGTTGAACTATGAACTGTGGAATCAAGCCACACAATGACATAACCACCGCAAAAGCTACTCAAATGAGCTTGCTAACAAGGTGCAAAAAAAACTAGAAACACGTCAGGCGAGTTGGTGCACATATTCTGCAGCTTTACCTGCATCAAATAGGAGGTAATGACCCAGAATGTAAAGTTTTACGATAAGAAGGAAAATGAAGTGATTTTTCGTAGAACACATCTTGCTCGTCTCAGTGCTTTTCTGGATTTTTCGCTGCAGTTGTGGGGTGTATTGCCCCGTAGGTTGCGGTAATGGATGTACAACCTCACGAGGCAACGTCTGACTCCGGTTCGACCGCGGCCACTACCTCGAAGAAGCGACGAAACACATCCAGTGAGAGCGATGACACTGAGCTGTATTCCGCATCTTGCGACGAGTCCTCAGACGACGGCTTTCAACCTGTCCTGCACCGCAAGGCCAAGCGACGGATCATCAATTCATCGCCGGTGTCAAGTACAGCCACCGTGAAAACGGTGCCCCAGCGATGGCCTCATTCCATCCTGTTTGTGCCAAAGAACGCTACCGAAAGTCTGCGTGTTCTGAACAGGCAAGCGCTTTCGCTCTATTTTGAGAACACTGTGCCGAACGAGATTAAAGACCTACGGCTTAATACAAGAAGAAACATCCTGGCTGTCGATGTGCGGCACCCGAGTGCGCTGAGCACGCTGCAACAAGTAACGCAACTGGGAAACATTGCAGTTAGGTCCATCATACCAGCCGATGGTGCGACCACATCAGGAGTCGGTTGGTATTTCCGTGGAGCACGGAAATACCAACCGCAGACCTTCCAATACTTATAAAACCAGCGAGTCAAGACAACGTCATTGTCAGCGTTGGACGGCTTGGAAACACACGCTGTGTGAGAGTAACGTTTAAAGGTGACTGTCTTCCCGCATACGTGAAGGTTGGCCACTTTCGTCAACAAGTTTGACCGTTCATTCCTAAACCCGTGCAATGCTTCAATTGTCAGAAGATCGGCCATGTAAAGGGTGTTTGCAGGAGCTCCGCAGCGTGCCCCCGGTGCGCCAAACCACACGCGGAAGACAACTGTAGCGCTACCACACTGAAGTGTCCTAACTGTCAGGGTGCTCACAAGGCTTCTTCTAAAGAATGTCCGCACACAAAGAAAGAATTTTCTATTCTAAGGCAAATGGTACAAAACAGCTCAACCCACAAAGAAGCTGCCGAGAAAATCCAGCGCGACGACGTCACCGTCGAAGGTCTTCACGTCGGAGAGCGCCAACTTCAGGCGATAAGTCGACGCATCAGGAAAGATCGCCAGCTTCAGTTTACAGCACGGCAAACACAGACGTTGTAAAAGAGAAAAGGGGCAGACCAGTCTCTACAGAAGAGTGGCCTCCACTTACGCGTACACAACGCTCAGAAGAGCCGCAGCAGAAGCCGTCTTCTTCAGAGCAACCTGCTGTAATGGAGGACTTGCGGAACACAGATCAGCAAGTGATAGCTCTTTTGCGACCATTAATTAACGCCATCCGCTTGTTGTTAAGCAACTTGCACACACCGTCAGCAAGAAGTGCATTGCAATTACTGGACGCTTTGAGTCCAGTACTCACAGCGCTTGAGTAAATAATGGCTCACCAGCCACTGTCTTTCAGAGAAGAGGTCCGAAAAGCAGCGATTACTCAATGGAATGCCTGGGGACTGAGGTCACGCATCGCCGGTTTCCGTCGGTTCGTGTACACCAATAAGTTCCCCATCATTGTCATCTGCGAGCCAAATTTGCAGAAAGAAATCAGACTTTCTGGTTATGAGTCATTCATGTCGCCTACAACTGTGGACAATAGCAAAGTTCTGATGTTTATTCGCCGCGACCTCACCTAAATTCATCATCCGGTGTCACCCCACGACGACAATCAATATATAAGTATAACAGTGGAAAAGAGACTTACTATCACGGTTGTGGGTACCTACCTTTCTCCGTCAAGTCGTTTCGACCATACAAGACTACAAGGTATCCTGTCAGCAACTTCTCACCTATGCATTATAATTGGCGACTTCAATGTCCATTATACAATCTGAGGAAGTTCGAAGAACATTGTTAAAGGGAGAAAGTTGGTGTCCTTCACCTCCGACAACCAACGTTTCTTGCTAAATGATGGCAGTACAACGTTCCTACGTGGTTCAAGGTATAGCAGCTGCCTTGACCTGGCCTTTGTCTCACGAGGCCTCGTCAGGCATGCTGAGTGGTTTCCAGACATAGAAATGCATGGAAGTGACCACATTCCCACTTACGTCAAAATCGAAGGATTGTCCTATGCTAAGATACGCGACAGTGTTCAGAGAGTGGACTGGTTGAAATTCCAGGCTCGCATGGAAGAGCAATCAGAAGCAAACATATCCCTCGACATAGAGGAGATAAATAAAAGAACAATACACGATACTACGTGTACCCTCACCTGCTCTACCAAAGTAACGGAATTTGACATCGAGCTAGAACGACTTCGAGCTATCCGACGGTGTGCTGAACGAAGATACCGATGCACGGAAGCAATAGAAGACTAACGGATTGCTCGACGTATACAAAAGAAGATTAAGCGCCGGATAAATAAACTGGAGTCACAACGTTGAACATCTTTTTGTGAGTCACTTGACCCACGAAAACCTTTATCCCAATTGTGGAAGACGGTACGAGGTCTCCTCACAAAACCAACTCAGTGGTCACCATTCAGGGCTCTCACACTTTTTGAACAGAGACGCAGCATTGATGTGGCAGAAGACTTCTGTGCCAGAGTATCTGGGCCACTCGCAGTGCCCAATAGCCTATTGCCCTCGACTAACTGTCCACAAACACTGGATTCCCCTCATGGATATGCCTTTGTCATCGTGGAGCTCTGAGCAGCACTAGCTTTGTGTGGACGCACGTCGGCACCAGGGCCCGATAGAATTTCTTATAGGGCCTTGTGTCATCTGGGTGAACGCGCAAGGAGAATCCTCCTTTTGGAGTTGTACAACAAATCCTGGCAAGACGAAACGCTCCCGACAGGCTGGAAGACAAGTCACCTAGTTCCACTTCTGAAGCCAGGCAAGTCACCATTGGACCTCCCATCTTACCGTCTGATTGCATCGGCCAGTTGTGTAGGCAAAGTTATGAAGATGATGATCCTGGGACGCCTGGAGTGGTTCTTGGAGTGTAACAACATCTACCCAGATGCCATGGCAGGTTTTCGGAGTGGTCGAGCATCGATTGACAACGTAGTCGACCTGGTCACTTATGTCCAACACGAGAAAGGCCGTAAGCGTCTCTGCGCATCTTTGTTCCTAGACGTCAAAGGGGCGTATGGCAACGTTACGCATGAAGCTGTTCTCACCGCTCTCGAAGATATAGGAGTAGGTGGTCGGATGTATCGCTGCGTACGTAGTTATTTATCAATGCGATCCTTCTTTGTGAGCACTGAAGACGGTCCAACCTCTCCACATTACAGCCACTGTGGCGTCTCCCAGGGTGGCGTACTCAGCCCTGTGCTGTTCAATCTTACGTTAATTGCTCTCACTGAGCATCTTCCAAGCACGGCCAGGCTATCATGTACGCAGATGACATCTGCGTTTGGGCATCGGCTGTAACACGCCTGCAGTTACGAGGAAGAATTCAAAAAGCTGCCACTGAAACATTACGCTACCTCCGAAATCGAGGCTTGGAAATTTCTTCCGAGAAATGCGTCCTCGTAGCTTTTACACGAAAGCCTATGGATAAGTACACAATAAGCATCAATGGTCAAACTGTACCATACGTTCGATCGCACAAGTTTTTGGGCGTCATGGAATGTATTATGGAGCGATCACGTTTCGTACATGAAGAAATGGTTAATGGACATCTGCAATATACTGAAGTTCTTTGCAGGGAAGACTTGGGGAATGTCTCCCAGTGCAATGCTACAGCTCTACAGAGTACTTTTTCTCGGTTTCCTGCGGTACAGTTTACCGGCATTTACCAATGCAAGCAAAACAAGCCTTCGAACGCTACAGAGTGTTCAGTCCCAGGCACTCCGGATTTGCCTCGGCTTGCCTCGTAGTGCGTCAACAATGGCTACTATAGCTATCGCTGGTGACCACCTCATCACGACACATATCGACGTTGAGGCACTCCGGACACATATAAGGCATATTTCTCGGACACCCTGCCACCACCTAGCCTCTTTACCAGCAGACAGACCACGTTCGTCATTTTGCCAAACGGTCACCACATACCACGATTCTTTGCCAACACGCTTCACACCCACCGCCAGGCCTTTGACGCCTCCCTGGTGCCTGACTCAGGCTAATATCAGGCCAACTATACCTGGCATCAAGAAAAAAGCAGATATGTCGTCACCTGCTCTTCGACAGCTTGCTCTGCTCTTGTTATACGAGACGTCACAAGGCTGTATACACGTATACACCGACGGCTCTGTTTTACAGAAGAGTTCAATGGAATCATTTGTTATACCGATAAATGCCACAACAAGAAAATTCAAGACCACCCACCTTACGACATCAACGGGAGCAGAGCTAACAGCTCTTCGTGCCGCATTGCAATTTATCAACGGTTAACAGCCACAAAAATGGACAATTTGCAGTGACTCAAAGGCGGCACTGCAATCCCTTCTATCCCCTTTACGCCACGGCCCGTACGAACAGCTGGTATTCGAGATTGCAGAAAAGACTCACGAATAATTGAGGAAGGACATGATATAGCCTTTCAATGGCTGCCAAGTTATTGTAGAATAATTGGCAATGAACGGGCCAATTGAGCTGCCCATTCTGCCCATACTGAAAGCGATGAAATATCAATTCCGCTTTCCAGAACTGACGCTGCACGGAAACTCCGCATGCTTACTCGCAAGCTCACCACGTCACAATGGAACGAGTCACATATCTTCCATGCACGGTTAGGTACTTTAGACCCAACCCTTAGTCTTCGGATTCCTCCGGAATTACGCCGACGCGACGCTACTATGCTGTGCAGATTATGGTTGGGCATCGCATTTACCAATGCGTACGCGTTCCGCATAGGAATGGCTGACACTGCTGCATGCGACCATTGTGGCAGTGATGAAACAACTTGGCACATTCCGTGTGAATGCCCACAATACTGCTCGCAGAGACAGTCACTCTGCAATGCACTAGATGAACTGGACAACCAGCCTTTTTCGGAAGAAAGACTCCTGCGCTGCCGACAGGACTTTATGTCGCAGAAGAAGGCTGTGAAGGCGCTCATGCGCTTCTTGCGTTCAACCGGCCTATCCAAACGACTGTGATCGGAACTCCTTGAATGTGTGCGCATGTGTTTTTTTCTAATTTATTTTATATATCTCTATAGCTATCCTCTTTCCGACCCTTTTCCCCACCCTCGTGCAGGGTAGCAAACCAGTTTGTCTAGGTTAGCCTCCCTGTCTCTTCCTTTTAATTATTTCTCTCTCTCTTTACGTGGCGCGGGTACAACGTATGACGTATTGCACTCTTCCCTAGTGAATGCCGATAACTTCAGAGGCAACTTTGTGTTTAAGTTAAGCCTTAGAAAAAGAAACTTAGAGCTTAAAGTAACATTGAGAGGGGCATTTGGTGAAGTCGAGACCGAAGCAGATGTCTTGAATAGCGTAACGACAGTGTCCATATTTGTTATGAAACATAACGACAAAGGAATGGCGGAACGCAGGCGTCGCATCTGATATGAGCCTGGTGATGGCTGTCACAAGGTCGATGGTGAAAGGTACTGCCGCTCACCGAGAGCCATAGTCACGCATTGTCAGTGCCCAGGATAAAAATCACAGCATATCCATGGAGTGAATGGTCGTGAGTTGGGCGAAGCACCCATCCATCCATCCGTTCATACGTTTATCTGTCTGTGCGTCTGGACAGACGGATGGTCGGACATAGGCACGTACGGACGGATGCATGGATGAACAAAAGCATGGATGGATGGACAGAACAACGGACGGACACACGAACGGAAGCATGGCAGGACAGACAGACGGAGGAACAGAAGTATGGATGGATGGACGGAAGGACGAAATCATGGATGGACAGGCAGACAGAGGGACGCACTGATGAAGTAACGGACGGAAGCAGGGACGGATGAACGCACGCACAGACAGACGGGCGGACAGACGAACGGATGAAAGCATGCACAGCCAGACAGACGAATGGACACATGGATGAACTCACAGACAGCTGGCAGAAGCCCGACCGCATGGACAGAAGGACAGAAGCACGAATGGACGGGCGGATGGAAGCACGGGCGAATGAACGGATGAACGAATGGACGGTTGGACACATGGACGAATAGACAGACGCTTCACACCACTCATCTTCATACACTGCTTAGATATGGTGTGAAAAAAATTAGCAGATCCCACGAACAGTGGGAATCGATGATATGCGAAGCACGAAAGCGAAAGGTTGATATGCCATTTTAAAATCAGCACAACGTTATGAGGTGGAGGTAAATAATGCCGTAAATGACTTCGGTGTCATGATTATCACGTTTGAATGTGTCGTTTGCCTTCGTGATCTATTCACGCCATGTGATACGAAATTTAGTATATGGGGAGCTAGCAAAATGACCGCGAGCACGCTATGAGCGTGGTAGGTTGTCATGCTCTTACATGACACTCGTGTCAGAATTATCAAGTTTGTACCAGACATATACTTTTGCATTCATTGACGTGACTTAACACCAAATTTCGTTAATGTGGAGCAAGCAAAACGGCCATAAGCGCATCATGAAGAGCCCAATATACTTCAATGTAGCGTTGACGCGCGCGCACGCTGGGCACAGCGACGCTACGTTAGCAAAACACGAACGCTGTATAGTCTGACGCCAGTCGCGACTGGCGCGACCAGCGTGCATCGGCTCGGCTCGTCGGCAACTAGTGCGAAATGCGACATGATGCATTTCGTGCCGATGCGTTACCCAGACAACACTGCGTCTCCCTCTTTTCGTGACAGAAGGACGCCGAACTCGCTGAAACGCGCATTCGTCAAAGCAACGCAGCGTGGCGCGCGCCTGCGAGTATATGGCAGGACCGGCGCCTGACGTGGGAACGCCGGCGTGACGCGGCGAGTCACGTCAAGATGTGTTGGCACCTTGACTGGGGCATGTAGTCATGTTTTCGCATTAGACGCATCTCATGATTATCATGTTTGCACCAGTCACATACCTTCGTCATCTATTGACGTAGAGTAATACCAAATTTGTCATATATGAAGCTAGCAAAATGACTGTGAGCACATCATGAGTGTGGCTTGTAGTCATGTTGTTACATGACACGCATGTCGTGATTATTATGTTTTAATCGGTCATTTATCTATGTCAACCATTCACGTCCCGTAATACCAAATTTGGTATAAGTGAAGCTGGCGAAACGGCCGCGAGCGCACCATGAGCGTGGCATATAGTCATGAGTTTACATGACACGCATGTCAAGATTTTCATGTTAGGGTGTGTCGCTTGTGTTCGCCATGCAATCATGTCACACCATACCAGTTTTGTAAAATGCCATGTGAACGAAACCGCTGTTAGAGCTCCAGAACCATGAAATGTATATCATGACATTGATCACATCCATGTCTTGATTTTCATGTTATCACTAGTCAAATATGTTCTTTACACAGCCACGTTATTCCATATTAAGTTTGGTATTGATACCATTATCGAAATGGCCAGGAGAGCTAAAAGTAGTAAGAGGCTAGATAGATAGAGACGCTCAATGTGGCCGAAGTTCGCTAAGAAAGGCTTCGCATTTAAAACACTAACGCCATCTTGTTATATTATCCACAAGGACATAACAGACAACGCCAGCTATTGAGCAAGTAATAATCTACAGGTGGCTACATACTACATATGGAGAAGGGAACGACCCACAGCCTAAGGAGCTTCTCCCCTAAAGTGCAGCCAATCGAATAATCATGGTGATCGAAGCTCCGATGCGCAAGAATGCCTAGCCGACGAGGAAGGCAAACAGGCCACGTGTTTCATTCCCCCCACGAGCTGTGATTTTCAGGTGCTATCTTCGGTCAACAAGGTGACGCTGATCGAGCGAGAGAAAACAGATGTAACCTTGACGAAATGCCACCAATAAGTTGCAAAACAGCGCAGGCATTGCTTCGTTCTATCAAACAGATTATATTTTTTAGCATGATTTTTTTTGGAAAAGAAGACTCAAGCGCTGACCTAATCATGCTCCCTCTAAAGTACGGCGAGAACACACTGGAGCTTTCCCAGTAGGCAGGCTGGCCTGGTCATCTTGGAAATGCCAAGATAAAAGCAAGACTGCTGAGGGAGTATGACTGGCCAGGCTGATTTAGAGATGTGGCGATGTTTCTTCATAGTTGTGACATTTGTCAGCAAACTGGTATACTTCCCGAGAAACAAAAAAGCACGTATGACTGCAGTTACTATAACCACTGCGCCATTTCTTCGAGTCGTTGACATTGTGGGGTCCTTGGTGGTGACAAAATCAGGATATAAATATATTTTGATGGTGGTATACCCTGCAACTGAATTTCCCGAGGCATTGCTGCGGCGTTGTCTTATAGGCATCGGCCAAAATAGTAGATGACCTCGTTTTGGTTTTTTTGCCCCGTGAGTTCAGCCTGCGGTGGTGGTGGACAACTACGGCGCCGCACATGACCCTTGTGTTCTGGTAATATCCTTCGCTGTAAAAGATGAAAAATTCATCAATACGCTATGACACTTCAAGTTTATTCGCCAATGATGCAAGCTAAATATTTGCGATGCCCTTTTTTACCAATGCTGCTCGCTCAGAGGCGAACTATTACCAGATATTTGCAATCGCAGTGTTTCATTCGATTGTTGATGAGATTATTCCTAGCCGAGAAGTGCAGCATATATATAACAGACAAAAGCTACTACGCAGCGTTCTCTCGTCGGTAGGTGGCAGGACCAAATCCAGATGATTTGTGTTGTAGCGAGGTGATGTCACAGTCATCCTCTTAACGCCCATGGTGATCAAAACACGCCTGTCACTGTTTGGAATGTGATGTGTGACTCCGGTTGTGTGTCGATCGAAATATCTTTGTCAAAGATTAGTGTGATCGTTCCCGGTCGGGGTTACGACTCGCCCGTGCTGCCTGATCTTGCAGGCGAGAAAGAAACGTAGCAGATGATGAAGGGGATGACCATCTGAGGGCGCGTGGCCACACTCCACTTCAGTAATTTATTTGTGCGTAAGCAGCTTCTAGGGTCTGAGGTCATTAGGTTCGAGCCATGTCCGCCCTGCGTGCCTCGATGACGATGATGATCTTGACCACAGGTTCTCTTCTGCCATCGTGGCTAAGAGCATGTAAGCTGGCCACTATACTCCTTGACAATGGTGATGACGTCGATGACGGTGAAGATAATGACGAGATAATTTCACATGACTGGAGGCAATCAACAACCACCAGGGTAACGTACAGAGAGACCCTGCCTGCGCAAACTTGAGGCTAAATGCGATACCGAAAAGAAGTATTATTGAAGGCAAAACAATATTGACAACTGAAAACATTACTTCATTTATGTCCAACGAATATTCTACACCGGTGTTTTCAAGAAATGTGTGCAATACTGTTTAAAAATCAGCAAAAAGCGCAATTTACTCGCTGTGATTTTTCTGCAGTGGCAGGCATCTTAAGATGGTAGAAGACGTAAACTTAATGGTAATAATTAAAAGTTAAATATTTAACTTTTTCTTTAGTGGGGTATGGCCGTTACGTAAAAAAATCGAAATCCTTGATGCGAAAAACCCATTGCGGCTTTAAGATTGCAGAAAAGTAGACTTTATAAATAACTATGAATTACCAAAATTCCCTTCAATTTTATGGCGAAACCAAAATCAACGAACCAAAAAGCGCAACAAGCAGAAAACTACAATGACGTCACTGTTCAGAATGGCTGATACCGGGTGCAGGTCTTCCCTGTTTATTATTGTATGTGCGTCAAGCATGCTGTAATTGCAAGTGCAGCCCACACAACCACACAACGAAGTCGGTTGATCGTTGATGTATCACAGGCCACTTTTCTGAAGTCTCAAAGTGGCAATCGTTTTTTTATGAACTTCTCCATTTGACCTAATTGCATATTTTTACTAACTAAAAGGCTTTATCTACTCAATTCACAGTTCCAAATAATAACTCTAACTTTCTTAAGATGCCTACCACTATAGAAAAAGAGACTGTGTGGACAGCGAGTAAATAGTGCCTTTTCCTGACTTTATAAGAGTATTGAACACATTTCTTGAAACACCCTGTATATCTGTAAACGGCCTTTTCACTCAATTGCATGCGTGAGTGGTTAACGTGGTGGGTGTTTTATGGTGACACCGAATGATTGCACTGCTTCACTCAGTCATCATCATTTACGTCGTAGAGATTCCAGGATTTTTTGTAATAATTCATTCAATTCCTACTGGCACGAGTCCAGAGTGACACTTTTATTTCTCAGTCAAGAACTTCTTTTAAAGCACTGTCTTTTGGTGCTACTAGGAATTGGCAAATTTCTGAATAGAAAATCTGGTAAGGAATCTATCCATAATTTTATTTCACCATGAGAGTTACATTGAATAGATATAATGCCGGAGCATGAGCTGAGTTATAATGAACTCCAGGTAACCATCATGATGTATAATAATAAGGACTAAAGAACACTAAACTTCATCTGTAGGAGTTCAACGCGATAGCAACATCGTGTTCGTAATGCGTACTATAAACACTGTAGTGCACGAAACTTTTTTATATTTGCTATGCACGTACACATGGCCTTAAGTCAATGGTCGCTGCATGGTGTGTGCCTTTTGTTGTGGGATACCAGTTTCCAACCAAGAAGCCACTAATCACATAATCACATAATCACACAATCACATAATCAGACGCCCGTTGGCAATTGGCCCTTGTACCACGCTATGTTAATGCAATGTTTCGTGTTGCATTCTGAAGCATATCTACAAGACGCGTGTGTTTGTGAAGCACGAAAGCTACTTTAACTGCATATATAAGCAAAGCAAGTTTTTTTCACTGTTCACACAAGCCCAGGCACGGCCGTGTGGTAGTACATTCGCTTGCCACACAAACATCTCGGGTTCGACTCCACTTGGATCCAAACAACCTTGGTTTGGTTCCCACTCAGCTACAGGATTTGTTATCATTCATATTTGCATTGTTCTCAATTTTTCTGTCACGCCTAAGAAGGTGAGTTTTCGCTCGCTGCTAACGACGCCGACACCGACCCTGGAATTTCTACGAAATTAGCTCTTTAACGCTATTGCGCTAATTGAAGGAGTTCACTGAAAGAGCACATGTCTTTCTTATGAGCACCTAAAATATTTCGGCGCGTGGCAGAGCAGGACAGAACCAAGCGAAGAGGTAGAAGCCAAAGTTGGGCTAGTTATTACGTAGTAATTTCGACGGACGCAACGCAAAATCTTCAGAAGGCTGGAGTAGGTATTTTTTCCCATCAGCTTAATTGGTCTTTTGCGCCCCGATTGCCTGACTTCACACCAATTTATCTCGCAGAATTCCTGTCTATTACATTGGCTCTTCGAAAACTAAATTATCAGCAATCAAAAGCTATTATTATTTTGGATGCTATGTCTGTATGTACACATCTCACGTCCGCAAAGAAGCCTCCTCTTCTCAGGATATTTTGGTCTCTCGTACCGCATAGCTTATCAGAAGTTCGGTTTATTTGGGTCCCCGGGCATGCTGGAATTGAACTAAATGAAATTGCTGATTCGCTTGCTTCGGCATTTTTAAATTTCCCGGTGGTGCTAGTAGCTCCACAGTTTCCTTTTATTACTGCCGAACGACTTAAACGCCTGTTAATCTTAAAAATCAACGAAACGTCGCTTCTACAATCAGAAGAATTTCGGCACTTGCAATTCATGGGACACCGCAAAACGCCTTTCCCGTCAATGTGAGGTGACCCTCACAAGCTTTTGCTGTAGAGTTCCTCTGCCTAATTTTTATCTCAACAAATCAGGATTTTCATTAACTAACCTATGTGTAGTTTGCAATGAACCAGAAACAATAGATCACTTTCTTCTCACATGCCGCTGCTTCGTCTCACTGCGCTGTTCTTGAAATCCAATCATACCAATCGTTCTTGAAAGAACGATTGGTATGCTCGGATTGCCAGTCGATACATCTACCCTATTATCGTTTCGAGCCAGTCAGTTGGGTGTGGGCCGCAGTGCTATTCTGTCAGCGCTACATAAATTCATTCAGGCAACCGGAAGGATACGCTGCTAGTGGTGCTGCCAGATATATCCAATTCTTTCCCCCCCTTCCTCATTCTTGTTTATTTGTTTCATATAATCTGGTTTATCGCATTCTTCTGAAATTTTTCACGTTTTTTCAAAGAAATATTATTATTGTTCCTATCTAATTTCTCTTTTTTTAGCAAGCGTTGTAAAAATGATCTATTATGAGGTACAGTGTGGCCAATCCCCCATGTGGGTATGAGCCAAGATCTCCTAGAAGACAAGACAAGACAAGTTAGTGGTTTCTGTTAAGAACAGTCACATATATAAAGCATAAAACTTAGTTCCGTGGCACACCATGTGGTCTGCACCAGGGTGTGCCACGTGACAAAGTACTCACTTAATATAAGTGCGTGTTCCTTTCAATAAATTTTAGTTGTGCGTCAGCGCCTTGTTGTCCATTATTCAGTTTTAACCTCTATTTTTGCACTGTTTTTGCATCCCAGAGATAGAAGCACGCGTTTCATTTTGCTGGCCACCTAGGTCCGGTTTATTTATTTGCACGACAGATCACGACGTTCACTCAAGTGGCACATGAATTAACACAATCCCCGATGTTTGAGCATGGCTCAGCAAAAAAAGTGGAGCTCACACTTAATCACTACAGAAATTTTTCTTGCATTGTGGACTGACTCGCACTCTAAATAAACAGAATTTTTCTAATTCAGACTTTCTCGTATTCAATGTCAAGAAGTAAGCGCGATTATAGTATACAAGCTATTTTAATTGCACGTACGGGTTTTCAATATTGCAAAAGCGTGCACGTTAAGGAAGCGTCAACGTGTCCCATGTATCACTCGTTTGTGCACAGAAGAGATGGAAAGATGGCTTCGATTTATGTCAGTGTCCATTCGTGTACTAAGATGTTACTTGGCTGTGTAAACAATATAATCGTCATTTCTACCGTTTGAATAATGCGTATAAAGCCTTCGCACTAAAATACCTGTCCTATCAACCCTGAAAATGAAATGAAGGGGAGGGGAGGAGGAATTCTAGGCAAATTTCTACAAACAAGCTTGAAGCAAGACTGATAGTTGAGCTAGTTGGTGATTTATTATTAGAGCGTGTTTGCGTTCTTTCTCTTCGTACCGTGCGTTTGTGCGCTGTTACCGCCCATAAACGAGTTTGTAATGTAAGCGAAAACTATCCGAGTTTAGGGTTTTTGTGGATCATGGCCTCTGAAAACACTACCGCGTTTAAAATACTACCTCACGTGGGTTTAAAAAATGGTACATGACATAAGTTTACCACTACCGCTGAGATACGTAGTAAAAGGATGTATAAATCCAGTTTGACCTCTTGAGGAATTTTCTATCACGCGATTTTTAACCTGTGTTTCAGAGTTTCTACCACATAACTGTATGCTGCGGCTGCTTCCGTGGCTTTTGCACCATCCCTCCCTTTCCTCCTCATCTCCACGAGTGACTCTCTCATGCAAATGTGAAAGCATGCGAGGACCATAGATGTTATTTTTTTTTCAAAGTGTTGTATGATATTGTCGCGCCTCAAGGCTGAAGTCGATTCAACGCACTTTCGCTGAAACTGGGAACAGCATATAAGCACAACAAGGGAGAAAAACATTCTGTGAAAGAAAAAAAAGGCCTGCTCCAAGAAAGAAGAAAAACACCTGCTGGAAACTTGTATAGCAGGGACCACATCTTTTTGCAAATCGTTGGCTTCTACTGTCAGGTGGCACTGGCGAAAGGTGGAATAAGAAGCTCATGCTGTATGTGTTTGGTTGAGCTGATGGATCTCGCGTGCTTCATACATCATCGAGCGACCATGCGTTTCCGAATGGGACCTTCCGAACCTATACGTGGTGGATACCTCGTTTCAGGGCTGAACCAGGAAGAGTTGCCAGTGGTAACAAAGTTAAGCTGGTGTCATCGTCCGTGGTTGCCTCCTGGAGAGGGAGCAGTTACCCTGGTGATAAGGGCTGCAGCGCGAGCACGAATTGGCTAAAAGAAAGTTACAACTTCGAGCAGTTACAATTTCGAGGCGATAAACAAGAGCCTTCAATACGTTATCGGCAACAAGTTGGCAGGTGGCCAGTGTGAGTGCGTCGCTGGGGCTGGTGAAAGAATCACAGCAAAGATATTGTTCCAGAGAAGACGATGTCTGTTGGATTAAAGTGCAGCCCGAATTGTCCGCTCCATGCTCCAGTCATTGTCAAATATCTAGCACGAACGCGAGCACTGATACGAGGCAGACGGAACAAACGAGTGGCCGCCGGTGAGCACAGGGGAAAACCAGGATGGTGGTCCATCTCTGTCGTTGGAAGTACATACGTGTACATCGCCCCGTAAGACGACGTAGATAGTGGACACATTTTATTGCGATAGCATTTATATGGGCACTCTCAGCTGGAATTCGCCACCAGCGTCGGCGTTAGCGTCAATGTCATGCGCCGTACATGTATACGTATCTATATATATATAAAAACGCAAGAAGAAATTAATAAATACTCTGGCGTGCGGCATCGAACGTGAAACCTCTGCGTCTTGAATGCAAGGCGTTAACCGCTGTGCCACCGTGGGGTACCTCGTTGAACGTTTAAACGGCAAAGTATTTATATCTACCACTTACTGCTGTTGGCAGGCATATCGGCGGGGGTTGGGGACTATCGTGTTTTCAGTATTATCAGCGAGATGGCGCAGTGAGCACGCGGCGGCTCTCATCTCTCACGCGTACTTTGGCCCGCGTAGAGATTAAGGGAGTGTACACTCGATCACGCGCCCTTATCTGGCAGTGGGGAGGATAGTACGTCTTGGCTAGACTTGTCGTTTCGCCGGAATGATTATGCTGTAGTTACCGGGTGCACAAAGGTCACGGCAATTGTTGCACAGCTTCGTTTGTGAAAAGGGCACGCTTTTACACACAACGAAGTAACAATTGAGACACTGATTCGTGCTCACCAGTAACTGTTACTACGTTTCGTGCGTCTTTTGTGCGTGAGGAACGTGAGGCATGTATCGTTCTGCCTGCCATTCTGCACGTGACCTTCCTATTTGTTGATATCGCGTTCATTGCTTCGCCTTTGCGGCAAAGCTGTGACATTTTTCATTTGTGTCTGAAATGATGACGAAGTTCGCACAGGAGATGTGTTCTGTGATTACCAGCTGTCTTTCATCGCATAAACGTGCTCCTCAAAAAGGCCTAGTAGGTCGTCGAGACCATAGAGTTTCTCAAAATTAACTAGAGGGCACTCTGGCGCTGCGATCGTTCAGCAACTGTGGGATTGATGAATAGTACACACATTTGCCTGGTCTTCGTACTTGCGGGCGGCGAATCGTACTTGCGGCTTCGTTTATTGCTCTGTTTCGATTTTGTTTTGAAAGAAAGATTCAACCATTTTGAACTTTGTGACCCGATTTGGAAAGGTAATTTGAAAAAAAAATAGGGTGGTGAAGCGCAATCGCTGAACATTTGCTGATTTTTGTTTTGTGAGAAAACAGCTCCAAGCTACACGAACACACATGGAGACAAAAGCAGGCCAGAAGTACGAAGTTTAGACTAATGTGTCTACTACCCATCATTCCTATGCTCACTGAAGCGCCGTGCGTTGCAGCTCCCATAGACACTAGCGCCAGAGTTACCTCTAGTGACTAATAAGAAACTATATGGTCGAGACGTGGCACCGCTCTTTTACACCCATGGTCCTAAATACGAGATGCTACTGTGTTTGTGCACCGCCCCTCAATGAAAATTAGTGAGCTGCCACCACTTGGGTATGCATAAGTGTACTTTTTGGACTGTTGCATCAGCTGTGCCAGCTACTCATTGGATAATAAAAAAATGATTTTGGTTGGGTTTATAATAAAGGGTTGGTGTGACTCACAGTGGCTTGCAGGCCATCATAAGTTTACGCTTGCACTTTGAACCTTTATGGTTGGTCAATGCCAAAAAACAGCTCTCCAACCGGCACTACAAGGCAGGTCAAAATTTTATGCCTATATATACCAGATTGTCGCAGTAAAGTCGGGTGACGCGTGTAGCCTGTGCAGGTGGTGCTTTGTTCTGTATTTGTCGTATGCGCGTGTTTGTTTGCACGTTAATCTGTGTCATCAATTTTGCCGCGTTTTCAAATTTATTACATTTGTCAATTCTCTGTGCGAATGCACCCATCCCCTTTTCTTTTATCTCCTGAAAATAACTCTCATAGATCACCTCTAAAATCTTGTGAAGGAAGTAAACATAATACCCTTCCTATACATTGAAAACTCAGTTAGCGCGCGAGTAAATTGTTACTTCGACTTTTAGCTGGTAAACAAAACCCAAGAAAAGATAGTGCGCTAGATGACAAGTGGTTTACTTAGTTTTTGAGTTTATTTCAGGGTATTTATTTATACTGTGTGCAATAAACGCTGGGGACCCATTGCGGATGAGGTACCAGTGGTGATTCTCCGAAAAGTTTGGCAACTTTAAAACGATTTCAATTCAAAGCTGGATATTTTGTGCAGCAACAGTCGATACACACTCTTTCAGTAATTACTGTATTTATTTGTTGATTAACCAAACACAAACATTATTATTGGCGTATGTAGCTCAACTACTGCTACGATGCGTTGTCTAGAACTCGCATCTGTTTCCCTTTCACCGAATGTCGCCATACACCCCAAACGCCAGTGCTGCGCTCAACCCACAATCCACGATAACCCGGCTCAAAGCAATGGATGAAAGAATTCGCGCCTCGTCGAGAGCTGGGATGCGAGACACCCGTCAAGATGTCACCATGTCCATGTCTATACAAGACTTCGCAGCTTTGTGTTTGCACCGTCTACGTGGCCTTTTATGGCTTTGTCGTTCGACAATGCCAGAAAGCGTCATACGTCGGCTCGTTTTCTACTAAGGAGGTGCTTTTCCATAACGACAGCTTCCATGCTGACTGAAATAGTGGTTAAGCCCTCATACAAACTTGTCAACGACAAAGGGGTAATAGTTTCGCTATTTTCGCCAGCAAAGCCCCTCCCCCTTCTTTTACTTCCAGATATTTGCTTCTCATCTTTGAGAATGAACCTTTTCTCGACGTCTTCTTCCTCTATACTCCCTATATACGACGAATTGTGTTTGTTGATGTGCGTGGCCATCATTTCTTCATACTCTACAACCATCAGCTGGCTCAGGCGCAGTGCGTTGTAGCACCCACAAACACTAACATCATAGTTCTCTGTAGTGTGTTTATAAGAAACTTTACGTTTTTTTTTGGTGTGGCCTCAAACGACAGCAGACATTTGCGTGGCAGTGCTTATTCTCCGCTGCCTGTCAACACCTGTGTGGCATGTCAGTTTTCTTCGAACGTGCGCAAGTTCGCTCATATAAATCCTTTTCGTTCGTCGCTGCTCTTACGCCACTCGTGCCTGCTTCCAGAAACCCTTTACTGGTGTGTGACGATATGTTTCTCGTACGATAAAGCAAAAAAGGCGGCGATGTCAGCATGTAAACGTAAATTCTTATTGCGAAAACAGTATCACTGTGGCCCTTCGCAGAACTTTGTTTTCGGCTGGCATTGACACTGCACCTTCTATGTTCTTTTGTAGGACATAAAAGGACGTTTTGTAGGACGTTTGTAGGCCTCGGCCTCTGGAGTGGGACAATTTAGTGCAGACCTCGTAACCTCCAAAACTCGTGTTAAGCATTAGGCTTTCTGAAATATCAAATTTTCCTGACCTGTACGACATCACCCACTAATATTGTAAGCAACTCGACATTTTGTCGCAATTTATATCCGCTAAATATCACACATCAAAAATTGAAACTAACATTCAAGAATATTTCTAACTCTACGTACCTACTCCGCATCTGCTACTAGGAAAAGTAATGAAACTATGATGCAAACACACTTGGCAATGACGGGGCGGGGGCAGTAATCAAAAGTTTTTATTAGGTTTTACAGAGCACTCACTCATGAGGAGAAGTTTAAATCAACAAGCAACTCCTACTCTCTCAACTAACGAGAAAAGCAAGAACTCTAAGACAGCCCTATTAAGTGGCGGATCGCAACAATCTGTCACTGATATTAACTCAATCAAACATGTTAGCAGCAAAAAAAACATTGCAAACCAAAACAAGAGTCCTTCAACCTTCTTTTTTCGCCCGGTTCGACTGGGGATGGAGTCCGCTTCTCCTGCACATCTCTTCCCCTCAAAAGTTCACTTGACTTTGCCCTGTTCACTTTTTTTCTTATTGACATTTGCTGCATTATGTTAGAGGCTGAGGGTTTTTTCGTACCTCACAATAAAGATTGACCTATACGACATCAGTGTTGGTTGTGCATCATCCTACTACGATATGTTTAATTGACCCCACACACAAAGCACTCCCGTTCTACGTTAGTTTTCGTGTCGCCGAAACAACGAATTCGTATATTGCCTAACTATACTGAAACCAAAGCAGACATCCCACCTGAAACGCGCAATTTAACCATCAGCGGTGTAAACTTCAAGCGATGCAACAAAAATGATGATGTGATATTGTCAGACGTTATCACATGATAATATGCCAGTCCCACGGGAGCAGCAAGCCACAATGTGACAACTGATCAAGTACACAATGATATAAAAGAATGAAGCGGTGTTTAGGATAAATATAAAGGGGATGACGGGCAGACACTGAGACGTCAAGCCGAATGGAGGAGGAAACCCTTTGATGGGATCTCTATATGCCGGGCTGTCACCGACGGGGATGGGCCCATTAAGAGAGACGGCTTATTACCTGCCGCACAGGAACGAGATGGCTTAGCCCAAGAGAATGTGGCTTTTTTCATTCCCAGGAAGATCGACGGTGCCAAAGAGGTGCGATGTCGCTAGGAAGGCAATCGCGAAAGTTTCAGCAACGCCATTTCTCATATATGTGCGTGTAGCGAGCATGGTGCAGCGGTGATTGAGATGGCTTGCACAGTGCTGGCTTTTCCCAGATGCGTGTGTGCTTCGAAGCGCGTCGTCGACGTGAAAACACGTAGGGGGAAAGTTGAGGGAAAGGTGCCGCGACGCAGAAAACAGCAAAAGTTTAAAATGAATGGGAAATCAGTCAGACACAGGCCCGACCGTATATGTCTCGTATTTCATCCAAATATCTTGCGCTTAATAGTGTTGAAGTATGAAGTGGCCACCAGGCCAAACGTGTGTAGCTTACAAAACTACAAGGAATAAGGTGGACTTAGGTAGTGAGAAATGTTCGAGTTCTTGTTTTTATTTTTGGCCAATTTTAAGGAAGTTGATTTGATAGCAGGGCATAGGGTGAAAGCGTTTAAAAGACAGAAAGCGAATGTTGTTGGCAATTTGTTGGAGTTCTGACACCTGTTTAAGGGGGCACCAGTAGTAATTTTTCTTTCCTTTTAAAAGCTGCGAAGAAAGCCGCAATTGCAGAAACCTAACGAACGATCAATAAAATGAAAAAATGCAACGGTGCTCTAATGTAGTGCGCCGAGGATGTTATTTATTTATTTATTTACTCATTTTGCCTCACAGGCCCCGAATCGCATTGAGTAGAGGGGTACAGGAAATTCACCGTAAATGAAGCCTGAACAGAAACGGCATATGCATGTGTCTAGGAAGGCAATCGTGAAAGTGCCAGCAATGCCATTTCTCAACGCTGTGCGTGCAGAGATCACGGTGCCACGGCGCGGCGGAAAAGAAGATATGAGTTACAAAATACTGGCTTTCAGAATAGCTTGCAAAAATTTTGAGAAGTGATATTTGTATTGAATCACTAATGGGTCACATATTTCCACAACTGAAAGCATTTTTTTAATCAGATGGCCATAAGCTTCACGTAGCGTCTAAAAAAGTAGATCTTAAATTCGTGTTTTTTCACAATATAATTCGTCGAGGTTTTACACGCATTTAAACATATTTGCATCAAAAGCGTCCGCTTAAGGAAGACACGCTTCCTCTGGTAAAAATGAAATTTCCCGGTCTGCGGCGGCGAAACCCGCACCGTTTAATAATCAGCTGCCTGTAATTGGAAAAACATGTATTTCTGTTTGACCGTTTCAGCCCTGAATAGTTTTGTAACCAGAAGATATTTTTCTTGTTGATTCGGAGTAAGTAAAACCTCAAGAATATGAAAATATTTTTTATGAGCATCCCATAAGTAAACAAAAAAAATGGCTCCATGTCCTGAATATATTCATGAGCCATTTTTCTTATTTAAACCAGGGTTAAGTGATTTTAAAAGAAAGTAAATTCACTTCTTCAACCCCGTTTGTGCAAGTTATTGTTGTGAAACTATAGAGTAACCACGTATTATTTACAGTGCCTAAAATGCCCAATAGCAAGTCCTTGCGCTCGTCATCCTCATTTCACTTGAATGGCTACCTTCTACTTATTGAACACTTTCGAATATCCAAGATCCTGAAATTGCCTTATCCAGCTTTACAGCACCAGAATTAATAACGCCCATGCTTACAAACGCAAGCTTATTGAACTAGACTTCATCGTAGATTTTTTTAGCTCCATCACGCCCAATTATTATATTTCATAAAACCAAATAAATTTTATATATAATATGTCACAATTGAATACTTCTTACATAGTATGTAATTGATGTGGCAGATTTTTCATCTCAAATAACAAGAAATCGGGAGCTTTTACAAGACCTTCATTAGCCTGAACGCACTCAGAGGTCTAACAATCACTGTGCCCTGGTGCCCTCTATTTAGGACATGAAGACTGTCCGCTGCTGCGGGTGGTACGTTAGCGGTAGGGAATACCCACTTTGTAAATAGCAAAATAAACATCTTAAAAACAACATGAAAGAATATGATAGATACTGATCTAACAGTTAACCAGTAAGGTGTCCATTATTATTCGATTGTGGTGAGTGTCATCGTTATCGCATTCTGCCATTTCGTTTTAGGTTAGTTCGAACACCTTTTTTCAATTTTTTTACTATGTCACTCTTAGGAACAAAATTTCTTTCTGCCTTTTTTTATAGGACGCCAGAGCCGAAAAGGCTAATATGCGTCTGCATATTGACCGCGGTCCTCATGAAGAGACAAGCACCTTCAGAAGAGAAGTTAAAGGCTAATATGTGGCATGCTTGACCCCCTGGTCAAAAATCAACCTTATTGTCAAACAAGCCAATAAGCAAACGCATCGTCAAACGTATATTCTGAATACAGCGACGATATCGGCTGCAGTTCGTATGCCTAGTGGATTAATTTCGATCACACTCGCTCTTTATACCTGAACTGATGATGTATTTTGTTCCATAGGCGCTCATGCGGCATCCGCATTGAGACGAGGGAGCAGACACTCTTGCGTTCAGAAGTACAGAAAATGCAGCAAGAACGATGGTTTTGAAGTATGCGACGCAAGAGGCCGAAACAGAAGTGTTTCGCTACACTACGTGCACGATCAACTGCACAGCATGTGCGCTTCGCTTTGTGCCATGAAAGATTGCACGGTAGTCCTATATTGGCGCTGTTCGTTCTGCTGCTCTTTTGCAGCCACCTGACGCAATGCTTAGTGCGTATCAGGTCCTTCATAGAGTAACATAGGAAAACCAGACATCAAGACGAGCCATTGTTTTCCTAAAATGACGGGAAAGTGCCGCAGGTGGGAGGAGTTTCCGAGGAATTGCCGGTATTGTCGAGGCGAAGAAAGTGAACACTGTTTAGAGAACGCGAACACGCGTGATTTTAGAGCCCTCTGTTTTCATTCGAACCATTTGTAATACTCATGGAGTCGAAGCGCAGCTACGTTAATACGATGCAAACACCATACAATTTTGCAACATTTCTATTTGAAACGATCTTCTGAAAAGATGCATTATTACACTCGATTACTTCAATTACTTGCTAAGCCACATAGTGCTAATCTCCGAGATGTTCACTTTTTTTTTAAATATAAGTTAGGTTAAACCCCAGATATGTTATAAAAGTATTTCGGACCATAAACGCATACTGACAGGTGAAACGGTAACAGTCACGTATCATGCATGGGTACTAGCGAAATCGATAAGTAAAATTAACTCCAACTAAAATATAAATATAATCAACCAGTGTACCTCATAGGACGAGCCTATGTACAAGGAGAGTGGGCCTGTCTAACAGGCTGACACTGTCAGGAGTTCCTGAGTACTTTTCGTCTTATTTTAAAAATAATAACACCATATTCAAGTCTGCAAAATATTGGCACAATGCTAGGGAGCCAAACAATATTACCATTGACTCAATATAGATCACCAAACACTCATCACACAAAAGTAAATAATTATGTGGACCTAATACAAAAGCCAACGAAAGCTTTCACCAATATATTCGAATGTGGCTAGGTTTCATTCGTTAAGAGCATGCACCACCGAGCACATAAAACAAATTCTGCAACACTATACTGCACACTCCGATAAGTAACCTTTCATGAGACGTCTGTTCATTTTTGGAGTAATATCTAAAACAATGATGTGAAATGAGCTGTGGCTTGCCCCATCTACCTCGCCACGAATGTTTTATCAAGTTTACGCATGACGATGCCATACATATGGAATAGATGCCTTGAGGTTTACTTATGTGGTGCGAAAAGAATTCAGAGTATGGCTGATGTATTTTATATGCGCTTACTTTAGCTGATAGCCTAGTAATATATTGAGGCAAAAAAAAAAAAGAAATAGAGCACAATGATGTGGACGACGGAACCACGGTATATGTAGATGCGAATGTGGGTCCACTGAGTGAATATTTTGTTCACTTCATAAAAAGGTGAAAAAATGCAAGAATAAAATGTCGACTTCTATATGCATGATGCTCAAATAGTGGCATCATTTCAACCACGTTTGTAATAGATGTTTCTAAGGGTTTTGATGGGACGACGTTTGTTTCACCTTTCTCCAAATGCCAGGAAATGTGAGGCAAAGATAATGGTATTTTTGAAATATCAAGCGTTCAACCACTGTCATAGGCAGTGATAGCTCTCACTGGTTATGGTTAGTCTTCTGCAAGCTAGCGTGCACCATTGCCAATATTCAAACCCAATCATCTGCAGGTACAATTTAACCCTGCCGGTTTTGTAACCGTAATCGCACCCGTAGAAGTAGTTTATTCGAAAAAAAGACTTACATAAGCAGGAAGTGTGCTGAAATCCTATAGGTACGAAGAAAACTTGACATGCCAATGTTTTTGTGTCACGTTCTGCATGTGAAATGAGAATGGTATCACCGCAGTGGATATTGTAAGGCTTTTTCTTTTGCCATGAACGCTACGCAGACTCATTGTTAATATGCCCGCAATTTTTTTCTTTGTTGAACAGGAACATGTACGGGTACGGCCCTGCCAAATCTTTGGACATGTAAATCGGTATTATCTTCTTGTTTGTCTCACCTATATATAATTTAAATAGCGCGATCTCATAAAATATTGCTGCGTTTACTTCTGACGCTCACCGAGTGTGCTCGTGATTGTGTGTACCTTCTCATCTTTGTGCAACCTCTTTTCTCCCCTTTATCCCTTCCCCAGTGCAGGGTAGCAAACCGGATGTGCGTCTGGTTAACCTCCCTGCCTTTCCTTGTATCTTTATCTCTCTCTCTCTCTCTACTTCGGACGTTTACTTCTAATTTGCAGAGACTCGAGCTAACCGCGAAAAATAGCACCTGATATAAAAACTTCAGCAAGAAAACTTCAGCATAAAAACTGCATTCTGATTGAAAGAATTCCATACAACCCACTTCATTTATGGCTAGTTACAAGACTCTCGTTTCACAGACCGAGACACTGTGGCTCTAATCAAAGCTGTGGCTCTAATCAATGCCTTGAGGCCCAGCTTTCTAACTACAGTCGACCTGGCCATGGCCATGTTCGAAAACAACAAGCCTGGCCTGGGGAAATGCAAATGAGAGTTCAAATCTGTGCATTATTATTTAAAAAAACATCTCAAAAATTTATTTTCTCGAAGCATACTTGTTTCATTAAAAGTTGTATTTTTCGAGCTTTTGCATGATGAGAAAACCATTTGAATAACATTACTATTCCGATGAGGAGTAAAAATGAATAAATGTAATGACGTTTCACGCAGTTTCTGAGAAAATGGTTCGTTGGTGTAACAGCTATTCCGTTTTTTTTTATTATTGAGGCACTGTATACAAAAAGGGGCTTCTGCTTGGTTATCCTGCGTAAACTTTGCTGACCACACTGGTAAGGCCAGAAAGTATCCATTGAACGAAATGTTTGGGAGACAGGCACAGACTGAGAGCGTCCAGATGAATTGCTTGCGGGAAGATAGGATCCGAGAACCTAACACACCCCCAATAGGGCCTAGCGCAATTCGTTGGCAGTATAGCTTGTTGCGTATCGGTGAGGATTGCACTTTCTCTAAATGCACTGTTACGCTTGCAGACTGTCGCAGCGAAGATAATGCGTAAAAGAGAAACAGTGGAGCGTATGTGCTTACAATCTCTAAAAGCCGAGGGTCACCATAGCTCTTGCTTAGTATCCGCCGCGTCTCCGCTATTCCCACGAGAACTCTATGGCTGTGGCCTTCCCGATAACACGGTTGTAGGGTGGGACTGGCGTGGTGTCTTTCAACTTCTTTGTAGTGTTGGTCATTGTCTGAAATCACCTCTGATATTGCCTCCACGATCACAGAAATAGTTACCTTTTCGGGAAGCCAAAATTTTGCTGAGGCCCATAATCTTCCACGTTGTCATCGCCGCTTGTAAAGGGGGTTGAGGGTCTTGAAACAAGTTTATTTATAGTCGTATTGTCATAAAATTTACCATGCATGTGAATCATTGAATGAAGATTTCAAATCTACAAAAAATCTCCAGTTTCGCACTTACAAAAAGCGTAATGAAAAATTTCCCTATCATAAATAGGTTATATCTTACGGGTCTTCATGGTATATCGCAATAAATGAACGAAGTGTTGAAAAACATGGCTTTTCTAGAAGGTCCACCTTACAAGCTAATGAAAACTAGACGCCAACACGGCTTTTTCATAGACCAGAAATAATTTTAAACTGTAAGGTAAAAACGAGCTTCCAGTAATTAGCTGGTGTTTATCATATAATTACAGTTCTCTCAAGGTTCAAATAAAAAGAAAAGTTAAAGCCTGTAGTTCGAGTGATTCGAAAAAGAATGGTACCAAGTTTGTTTAAATATCTCCCGAGAAACTTCCTCAAAACTGCCGGAAGTCACATTCATTTCAAAAAATTACCAATGCTAAAAAATTACGTTTCAAGTCTTAAATGCCTATGTAATTTTATCGATTCATGTTTCAACAAAAAAAAATAGTATTCTCCCATAATATCGGATTTTTCCAAGAAGATTTTGGACAGTATTTGCCTTAAAATGCAATATCTGAAAGTCAGTATTTCTTTACAATATTCGGCTCTTCTAAGGCCATCATCTCCCCTTGAGAGAGGGACAATTTGTGTGAGTAAAAAGCGAATGTTCGACAATTTATAGTATGAAATATTCTACTATGGTAGAGCAGTAAGCTGTCGCCGTCCCACTCTAGTTTGAAGAAGCTGTCATTGAAGTTGTTCTTTTTTCACGTTTATTTTTGTATGATCAGCTCAACCCCCTCATATAATTCAGACATATTGGCAACCTGAAAGCGTGGTTGTGTACCTTGTGAGTAAGACCTAGTTTGTGAGAGTGGTGGGCTTGGTGTGAAGTACAGCAACGCCTATACTGGTCATCTTTTTTTACAGATAAGGTTCTGTGTGACAATTCGCCTTGCATGACAGTATAAACACAAATATTTCTCGATGCGTGGCAAAATAAGTATATTGGTGCAGAAGAAGTATAATAGAATTGCTTTTAACTTGTGTGGTGCTTACGCAAGGTCCAACAGGCCAGAATACTTCCGTACGTCGGGTAGTATGTTGCAGCCCGGGAGTGCACATTGGTGTCTCGGCTGCCGCTTCCATTCGGTGCGTCACAGCCATCCACAAAGCCAAGCGCCTCAGGTAGTGTGGACATATACACACAACGCCATCTATCGAGCAAGTCTTAATCTAGAGGTGGCTACATACTACCAACGTAGAAGGGAATGACCTACGGCCTGAGATGCTTCCCCTTAAGAAAAAAAAAAAGGAACAGTGGGCACACGCTATTCACAGCAGTGTCACATGCCACCATGTGGCAGGAGACACGGATGGGTGGGTCACTGTATGCGCATCATTCAGAAATAAAAACAAAGAGATCGGCAGATCCCTCTTATCATGGGCATCAATTACATGCGAACCGTGCATAAAGAAGGTTATTCTGTGGCATTTTCAAAATGCTCGAAACGTTACGAGACGGATAGAGGTATTACTCAGTAAAAAATGGCCTCGTATCTGCATGTAATCTGCAAAAGTCGTCGAAAGACAATAGCCTTGCGTTTGGAGAGAGTGAACAAAACATTTATTTGATGTTCTGCTGAAGAAAATTGGTGAATGGTATTCTGGAGGCGCTGCGTTCGAGTGTCTCGAGCGTGCAGCGGAGGCGAACGAGCGCCTCAAGTCGCGTCACACGTGAGACATAAGCGCCATCTGCAGTTTTCGTGGAAAACGAAACGCGTGGCTCCGAGACTGGTGTGCGCGCCCGTCTATGAGGTATTAAGAAGTAGAACGCAAGGTTACGGGTAGGTGCCATCACCATCTCGTCTTAGGAAAGCGTTGCAAGCACTTGCCGTTTCGTGCAAGCGCTGCATGGTGAGCGCAGCGTGATAAGCGCTACAGTCGTTAAAATTTTTATTTTCGCCTTTTATTTATTTATTTATTTATTTATTTATTTATTTGTTTATTGATACTGCAGGCCAATATGCTGGCCCATGCAGGAGGGGCAAATACAAAGTACAATAACAAGGCATTCACAAAAAGACTAACAATGCAAGACGAAAAACATACAGTGCACGACGCTTGCTTCGTAAAACAATTTACACAAGTGATAGCAAAGAAAAAAAATCTTAAGACAATAACAGAGCTCTACACAGAGCATGGGATTCACGACACAATTGTAATTTCGAGTAAAAGGCGCATATGCAAAATATACGTGTTATTATGGTGCCCCAAACATGCGCAATAATTGCTTTTTAATTGACAATTGCACAAGTATGAACACTAAACCTTGAGCAATATCGGTGGTCGCTGCGGATGGAGTAAGCTGTTTGGAATACCCGGCGCCGTTAAAAGTGGACAAACAGACAAATGTACAAACAGACAGACAGACTAAAAGTTTTTCGTTGATAGTCCCCAAGAAATACTATCGTCTTTAATATATGTAGAGATACACGGGCAGAGCAGGCAAGTGAATTGTGCGTTGTAGCGGTGCTGGTGTATCGGCGTTAATATACTGTGTGCATGGCGTATTGCTTGAGTTTGGCTTGTGGGCCTTCGCACTGCCAAATTAGGCATGAAACACTGCGCATTTGCGGACCACACAGCCAGTTTACGCATAGATCTGAGCTGTTCGAAAGAAAACAGTGTTCTTTCAGAGAATTCTCATAATTATTTTCATTATCAGCTCTTATGATTTGTGAACTTACGCAGCAATTTAATAAACATTCAGTGTAAGTTATTTTATACCAGAAACATTGATATAGGGCTAGTTAACATTCTTTTTAAGTAGACTTCTTCTAATAATAATAACAAAAAATTGTCGGCTTATAGCCCGAAAACCACCACATGTATATGAGAGATGCCCTAACAGAAGGATTCCAAAATTTCGACCACCTGGAGTTTTTTAATGCGCACCGAACTTGGTAGGTACATGGGCCTCAAGCATTTTAGCGTCCAGGATTACATTCCGTGACCAGAGGGTGAGCAGCCAAGTGTTTAGCCACTAGACCACTGTGGCGAATTTGTTATGCTAAATATTGCGAAAACGAGAACTAAGCGTTTGACCGGCCTTGAATGAAAAACAATAGTGGGACACAGCGCATAAGCAGTTAAAAACAAATGAATTCTTACAAACAAGTCTCTAGCGGGAAGAATGGCGGAAATTCTGGGGATAAGGCTCCTTTGCTGCGGCCTCCAACACAAGCGAGAAGTATATCGAACAAAATATTTTGGGCTGCATGACGCGAATGTCATGACCACGCAGTTTTCTTGATGCTTCTGTTTCAGAGTGTGTGTACCAGCCTCTCGGACCAAGATTATATACCCGAGGAAGTGCCTTGTTGGCCGAACAAATTTAATGGCGCATGGGTATGTCCATTATGTTTCCGTAGCTAACTGCGTATACCGGACAAGTACAACGCTCCAACTTGTGTCGCTGAACATCGATCTTCTTAATTTGTAACCGCAAATGGGTATATTGATACCAAATTCACTGCGTTGGGTCGTAAGGATGAAAACTGTAGCGATAAGCAAGCAGGCCTGCAAAATTTTTTTCACGACACAGAGAAAGAGAGAGGAATAGCGACTCACTTACCTGGGGCTTACGCCGCCTGTGCTGCTGCGATACGGGCTAAGGTGCTTGACAGCAAGGTTCCTCGTCGTACATACAGAGAACACCTATATGGCGTGTTGCTTATTATCCCGGGTAAAGGAGCCCATGCGCACTTTGTTTTTTGCTCGTGAATGATATTGCCTCCTGGTCTTACTAAGCGGCTCTGAACCTTAGCGTGCCGCTGGGATTTAGAAGTCTGGCATGCTTGCCGGAGTGTAAAAGACGGTGCTCGCGTGATCGGAGCCTTAATGAAGCGGCCGAATCGTTAATTAAGGAGAATATGAGAAAGAGGGTGCCTCAGAAATCCCCCAGAGGTTAAGTAAGCGAAGATAACTCGACACTTCTCTTCTCACGCCATCGTCCTACGCCGTCGTCTTGACCTGAGATGGAAGTTTACTTTGCTGAAATTTCTTTAATTTTGGGGCGAAGCTCCTGAAGGCGTGGGTCGTGTGTCTCCTGTATGTAAAGCCACCTCTCGCTTTAGTCCTTGGAATGTCCGCTGGATGGCGGTACTTGTATATCATAAAAGGGTGTGAGACTGTGGTACTTGGAGTATTCACTAGATGGAAGGACGGACGGACAGACAGACAGACAGACAGACAGACAGACAGACAGACAGACAGTTTCGCCAGGTTGTATGCTACTGCGTGTTATGGGTGGTTTAGACTTAGCTATGCCACCGTGGGCGTCGTCAGGCAGTGGAGCACAAGTTATCAAAGTGCCAGCAACGTTCGTTTTCTCAAGCAGCCCAGTGAGCCACAGCACAGAGCAGTATGGCTTCGGCCTATCAACCGTGATGGTCTCGATGATATGGGCAAATAGAGTGGAGCGTCATGGTTGGGGTTCCGCAAGTAGAGGTTCTGCCACGCGGTCTCGTTAGGAGTGCTTCCACGGCGCAGACGCCTTCGCCATCGTCGCCTCCACCGCGGTCTTGCTCTGACGATGGCCGACCTCGAATACGCATGGGTGCGTCGGCATATGGCTCAAAGCCCAACAGCTGACTCGGCCCTAGCAGATGACGCTGTAGCTTGGCAATGTCGGCTATTATATGCTGTTTGCATGAAGTTTTGGTATAGTCGTGTAGATGACGGCGTCGCAATCGAAACAGTGTGATGCTGCGAACCATGGTCAATTGAGGCTCAACAACATCGCTGCGTCGCTATGTTTTATCGACGATGAAGGGTTGTCATTAGCTGTCTTGTAGAGACATCAGTGGCACAATTGACGGAAACGTGAGCTTGGAAACCAAGATTGCGCTTCTTTAGCTATTCAGTGAGCGCAAACTATCAAACGAATGGAGCTGTAGTATTCATTCATTTATTTTACCCTCAGGGCACAGAGTACATTTTAGAGGGGAACGGGCATTGTACAATAACAAAAACAAGGAGTAAAAGTAGCATGCCACACAAATATAGCCATTGATTCAGGCAAAAAAAAGTAACGCAACTAACAACTTTATAAAACAAAATAAGAAGTAAAGAATGAACAATATTTTTATTCTCATAAGTGCTAAGAGCTTTATAAAGTCATTGTTGAGTAAAACATAAGAAACGGTAATTAGTTAATGATTGATTTTAAGATATGGGTAAATTTAGTGGAGTCGGTGATGGTTGTTACAGATGCAGGCAGGGAATTCCAATCATCAGAAGTCTTGGGACATATGATTGGGCCTTTATTATTACTGTATGGCAATGAATGACTTTGACCTTTTGTAAGTGATTACGACGACGTAAAACGAAGGGAGGAGGTTTGATAACTCGGGAATGATGTATCAGACTGTGACTAAATATTTTATCAAATAGACAAGTGCAGCGGTTCTTTCGACGGGCACCTAGAGGGATGACGTTTTGAGATGCCTTTATTTGGGTGACACAACCTGAACAATGGTAATTAGCCAAAATGAAATGAGCTGCATGGTTCTGAACGAACTACAACATGTGGCATAATGTTACCTGATAACGAGTCTCATACATGTAAAGCGTATTCCGTTTGAGGCCGGATATGCATGGTACATAACAATAATTTTAGTGACGACGGAGGAAGAAAAAATTTTCTTGGAAGATATCCGAGTGTTTTGCTAGCCTTGAACGTTATATGTTTCGTATGTAATTTACACGACAGAGTGTCAGTCATGTAGATGCTAGGTACCCGTAAGATGGCACACTTTCAAGGTGTTCAGATGACGAATAGATGGCCAGGATTTTGAATACACACGTAGGTGAAAATTTCTGTGAAATGTTTTGTGACCCCTTCGAGCGAATGAATTTAAACACACGAAACTAGGACATGCAAGAAGCTGGTGTACGGCCAGGCCTAAACAACATCTGGTAGAATAAAACAACTCGAATAAGTCGCATATCTTGTCGTCAAAGATACGCAGTTATCAGGGACAGCATATCATAGACAATATATAATAAGGCCGGTGAATGTTGCCGCAAAAAGTTGGGATATTTTTTCCGGTGTGCTATGTGGCTTTCGCAGAGAGGTTGACATCATTGATTTTTCTAATAATAACTAGAAGTGACTCTGGCACTGGGATCGTTCAGCGATCATGGCAATGATAGGTTAGAGCACTAAATGGGTCAATTTTGCAGGCCAGAGCCCAGCCCAGCCAGAAAAAATATGGCTCCGGCAAGCCCAAGCATGGTACGGTGTTTTTAAATACGGCCCGTACCCGGCCCAGGCCCGAAAGGCTTGAGGCCGGCCCGGCCCGGCCTGGCTCTACCCATCCTGTTTCAGCTAGTTATGCCTTGAACATAAACGAGTCATTGTCCATTCTTCGGTTATTATTAGGATAACTTCCTCACTCAAGATATATTCTAGTGAGTGTTTTGGAATTTCGTTCTGGGTCATGCCGTTTCATTGGCATACTCTGTGAACTTTCGGCTAATTAAGCTCATAAAACTTTTGAGAAATAAGTGCAGGTTAATGTAAAACATAACTGTAGTTATAACTACAAGTCTCATGTACGTCATGCTAACCACACAATGTTGTTCTTGCTTTTTCTAAAACAATTACAAAGTATGTTACCCTCATAAAGTGAGAAATATGTCAGTCATTTATATTGTGAGTTTACCTAAATTTCATGCGTGCCAGGGCTTTTGAGTAAACGTACCAAATCTCTGGCGAACTTCAATAAATATGCAAAGCAATAAAAGACGCGCTTCAGCTACTTTTGAAAGGAATACACCAGGCTGGACAGCGTTACATATAATAAAGCTATTGCGTTTGCTTTTCGGCTTCTACAACGTACACTACATTTTCAAGCTCGAAACAAAAAATTGACGGCAGATCCACGAAGTGATTGATGATGAGATTGGGCGAAGCTCCTGGAAGCAATACTGTAAAATTTTCTTCCGTTAATTCACCTGGCGATATGCGCGCTTCCTCGCCGCTTCCCATTGTCGAACGTTTTCAAGATCTGCTTTGTGACGTTGACGTGCTGCCTCGGCCTCTCGTTTCCACACGGAAGGACCTTGCCGACGCTGACGTGCCGCTGCAGCTTCTTGTTCACGTATTGCGGGATCTTGCCGGCGCTGCCTTGTTGATGTGGCTTCTTTTTCCCGTACAGCAATATTGCCGACGCTGACGAGCCGCAGCAGCTTCTTGTTCACGTACGGCGGGATCTTGCCGACGCTGCCTTGCTGATGTGGCTTCTTGTTCCCGTACAGCACGATCTTGGCGACGACGTCGCGCAGCTTCCTGGCGCGCTTCTGCCTCGCGTGCTCTCACATGAGGGTCTGCGAGCACGCACCGCCACTGCCCTGCGCGCCCGCCTTTCGGCATCCTTATCCATACAAGCACACACCAACGGCAACGAGCTTCGGCAACTACAAACCTCTGTCGATATGGTTTCGATAATAAAACCATTGCTTTAGAAAACATCTTGCGTCTTTCATTAAGCAGCTGGCGTCTTCTTTTGTTTTGCTTGAGACACTTCTGGCGTCTTTTTGTTTTGCTATCAGTCAACATCTGGCGTCTTTCGTAGGTTTATTTCATCAACCAGTGGCATTTTGAACAAAACTTTTCGATGTTTATTCACGCACAGGGGAAATCTCACCAGGCACTATCTTGGAGGTAAACAATGGCTGCTACTGGGAATGAGAGACAGCACAAGTCGGATTTGAACATTTCTACTTCTACTAACGTTTCCTACTGGAACATTCCAATGGCTGCTAATAGGAAATGAGAGACAGAAGAATTCGGTTTTTAGTTAACGCGCGCGCTGCGATTTTTTTTTGTTGTTCAACAACGCACAGGAGAAATCTCCCACCAGCACCACCTTCGAGATCAAAGCGTAAGACTGGTTACTTACTACGACTACGACTACAACTACGAGGAACGAACGGGTGCCGCTATAAGGAGCTTCGCCCCTAAAAAGTTATATTCCCACACTTCTTCCTCGAGTCATTGCCACCACAGTTCCATAATCTGTCAAGGTGACCCACACCCATTAGCAAGCGAGCCACCGTTCTCGTTGTTCCATGAAGATGCCTATTTTGTCGTCTTCTCGGGACTCCTTCGATCTTCGAAATTGTCATGTTTTTGTAGGAAAATATCTCTGAAGCCTTTATTGGTGCTCAGCGCAGTGCCGTATACAACATGGCTTTCATTCAAACACTTCAAGAATAAACAAGCCTCTCCCCACTATCCTTCTTGTCTCTTCAGTCCGTGTAGCGCGAAAGTCTCCCACTACGACAATTTCACTAACCTTCCCTCAGTATGCTTCACAGGCAGCCTTTTAGAGCCCGTGAAATCCTTCCACGAATCCGCCTCAGAACGAATGATGCTACCATTTTCACCTTGCTTGCACGAGTTTTAGCGAAGTCCTTAACAGTGTGTTTCAGAAGCCCCTCCTTTAGCTCATGACTATCTTTCTTCAGCATTACTTCCTTATCATACTATCAAACTCTGCACGATAAAAGTACAGAAAGCGTTCAAAGACGCGTTAGCCTCAATGACACCTCATGTGTGTGCACTGTTCCAACTGGCGCACGCTTAACAACTTCAACGGCAGTCTCCAACCGCAGCCACATGCACCATATCGACACTGCTGACTTGTAGCAGCTTCGATCAGGACACACTGTCATTTGGAAAGATGTTGTAGTTGTTGATGAATCATTCAGTCTAAACTGCGTAGATGCATCAAAATTACAGCGCACTTGTTTAACACGTGGGTGTGTCTTAGTGACCATAACCGTTCACATGGCCCAGCGAGAGTGCCCTGAAGGTCACCATGACGACAGCGTCGATGCATGTCAATCGAATTTAGGTGTGTGCTACGCTGATGTTGTGGCAGCCATTTAGGCCAGTTGCCTTCTTCTTAGGTGTCGTGTTCGAAGGGAGAGCTGACGCCATTAGTACGTGTCTTTAAATACCTCTTCAAGTTGGACATTGAAAGTTACCATTCTGCTCTGTTCGAAGAGGCGTCATACGCAGCTAGGGTTCTTATCGTACCTGTTTCTCCAATGATTTCTGACAATTTGTCAGATGCAGTCTTCTCCGCATGTCTGTTTTTCTTGTGAAACTTCTTACTTTTTACACAAGGTAACTGTTTTTTTTCCTTAAAGAAATTGAAACACTGCGATGATCCCTCACTTATGTCCTTGGTAGCGCAACTTCACCGCGACCATTTCGAAAACCAATGGCTTCACTGAACACTTTATGTCGATGTCTTGCTTATGAAATGTCTTTCCTGCAACACTACTGGTATTCCGAAACCAGTTGTGACAAGTCGGAGAAGTTCTTCGCTTGATAGACCTCTGATCGGACGCAGACAGGACCGGTCGAATAGAGTCCACTTCCCTCCTCGACGGATATATGGTCCTCGGGGAGTCCATTCAATTTTCGTGTTTGTAGTGATTAACACTCTGTTATCCGCCACCCGACGGACTTCGCTGTCAGTTGGCATTACTTTCCGAAATAGGTCCGACCCAATCAGAAGACATACTGCGGGTTCGCAGGTGACACTTGCGAAAACAACTGCATCCGGCAATGGTTTAACTTCCGCAATGTTGACTTTGTGAAGGTAATTCGTCTTTGAAGATTCACCGATGTCGCCGCAGATAAAAAGAACGAAGTCCGCTTGTAACTGCGGGTATTACGGCAGTAAAAACAGAAATTAAAACAACTGTCTTTTCACCAGTAGAAAATGTTCGTCGAGTAAAATGGGTGAATGAAAGTTGTTCCTACGTATAGTCTATAGCCACTTTGAAACTTTTGGAAGGTGGGCACTGGTAATCGTTTCAGAGCGATGAAATCTGGCTAATTTTGCTCACGAAGCTGAAACCGGCACACAAAACAGTGCATCTACCATTCACTACGAAAACGCGCTAATTGCGAAGGTAATTGTTTGAAATTCTGCAAAATTTTGGTTTTAATTTATTTACCGCTGTAAATATTGTTTGTACACATCAAAATGCCTTCAGTTAAAGTAAAAGCAATACTTTATGTAGCATGTAGATGACTCCTTTTTGTCATTTCTAAGTAATAGTACACATATTTCTTGAAACACCCTGTATATGAGACCCGGGACTAATATGGGCCTGACTCAGGCCCGAGCCCGACCCAACAATGCCTAACCCGGCCCGCGGGCGAGGCCGGGCCCGTGCAGTGCTTTCTGATGGGTAGTAGATTGATTTTACCTAGTCTTCGTGCTTGCGGGCTTCGAACGCAGTTGCGGCTTCGTTTATTGCAGTGTTCATGTTTTGTATAAAAAAACCGTTTTGAACTTCGTGGCTCCATTCGTATTGGTAAATAAAAAAAGATTAAGGTGGTGAAGCGAAAGTGACAAACTAAAGCTGATTGTTGATTCGTGCCAAAGCATCTTCAAGCCATGGGAAGCCACATGGAGCATAAAGTACGAAGATTACGCAAGTGCATGTACTATACCAATCATTCTCATGCTCGCTGAAGTGCCATGTGTTGCAGCTGGCTTAGACTCTAGCACCAGAGTTCCCGTATAGTGTATTTATAATAAGCTCTCTACGACTCTGCGTCACCTAGGACAAACAGCTGGCCAACAACTGCTAATCGGTCATGGAAAGATGACGTCGTACCTCAAGAATAGAAATGCAGCCGTCGTATCCGGCATCCAAAAGCAGTAAAATCCTCTATGATTCTGACACCATGCTGGCCAATAGCTCTCACCAGCAGCTTTAGGAATCTCATGAATCTCACGGCACAACATTTACGTCGGCTTCATGGCGGGATTTCGATGAGGCCGTTAATCGATTTTCAACATCATCGATTTGGTGTCATTAGTAAAGCAGCAAAAATCAAAGAAATGACTTGCAGTTGCACTCTTTTTTAATGTGAAAGCGGCATATCACAACGTTTCCCATCAAGCTATATTCGACACGTTACTGGTAATTGGACCGGAAAGGCGAATATTTTGATGGATCCAAAGCAACCTGATACGACGAGGCTTTTTCGTATTGACTAAAAATGGCCCGACCTCAGATCACGACACGTGTCATGGCATCCATCAAGGCGGTGTTTCAAGCCCGGTGCCTTTCATTCTTGCTCTAATTAGACTGATAGAAGCTCTCCCGAAAAAAAGTCAGTGTATCAATATACGCTGATGGGTTCTGTGCCCAGGCATTAGCAGTGACGCGCCTACAGGTTCGAGGAAGGATACAGAGGGCAGCATCTGACTATATTCACACGTAAGATGTAATTATCTAAACAGAAAATTGTGCGCTGGTGGCCTTCACGCGGAAAGTGATGACCAGTTACCCGATTTGAAATAATGGCCAGCCCATCCCTTACAATCGAAGTCATCGTTTTTTAGGTATCAGTATTGACCACGGCCTCTCCTGAAGCCTTCACATGACTCCCTTGAAAGCAAAATTTGTATCTATTGCCTATGGCGTGAGCGTTATCGCTTGAAAAAGATGGGGTCCATCATTCAGTTCCTTGCTACAGCTACGCCAAACACTTGATACGGCTCTACTGCGCTGCTGCTCTCCTCTGCGTACTAAAACTTTCTAGTCAAACATTCGAGCACTTCAGAGCGTGAAAGCATAGACAGTATTTGTTTGTCTTTTCCTACCAAGAACTACTTCCGCAGCCTGAAAACTTATATTGGCCATGCACCATCCGGCAACGACCTACGTCACAACTGATATACAGAAAGCGCATATTAGGAACATTTTATGAATAGTGTCAATTCATGTGGCTTTTCTTCAAGAACAACGACTGCAGGCATCGTTTTATGATGTCGTCAGCTCCCGTCGTGCTTTGCCATCTTCCGGTTTCACACCATTGGCGCGTTCACAGTCCGCCTTGTGGTGCCTACGACAACCAGATGTGCGCTTTTCTGTCCTAGGAATAAGAAATAGACAAAGCGTTTTACCTTGGCCTTGAAGCAATTAGGTCTGTGCTATTCGCACTCTTTATATGCTCACATAATCTATGTATACACGCATGACTCTACCACCCAGTCTAGCTCCACCAACGCAGCCGTAATCAAATCACTGCATTAAACATCACTAACCAGCTCTGTCACGTGAGCACATCGACAAACTCAGATATTGTTACCCTGCGAGGTGCCATTGATCATATCAATTAACAATCGTCTAATAGCATTCTTGTGGTATTCTAGCGGCTTTACAGAGTCTATCGTTAACAGCTTGTTGTGGGTCGTGCGAACAACAAGTGTGAGAGATCAGAGAATTGCTATACTATATGACCAAAAAAAGACAAAACCTTCTAGTGGATACCAAGTCATCGCACTATCTCCGGTAACAACCTATGATTCTACCAGAAATGCACACGTACACAAAAACATTGCTTACATACTTTTATCTAATGGATTGACGTAGCTGAATACTTAAGTGGGCTGGCGCAGAACATGACATTCCGGAAGTGGCAGTCATCACATTTCGCACATGATTGCCTAGTTGTTGTTTGTGGCCATCAAGGGTTTTCTTCGCCAGGCTGGATAGAACTGCCGGAGTAGTGAAGACTTGTCGCAGATGTTCTTTGAAGACGTTCCAGTTGGAAAAATTGATCTGGTGATTAGAAAACAAAATCTTTGCCACGACGAAAAGGTAGAAAGAAACGTAGCAGGGCTTGTGCGGATCATCCCAACGTTTCGCTACAATCACTATGTTATATTGGTGTGCAGGTCGTCCACTTCCTCATTTTGGAGTCCAAAAACAAAAGGGCCTTTCGAGGGGGTCCGATGACGATCGAAGAGTGAGTAGCCGCTGCAGTCGTAGCCGGAGGGGTACGTAAAGGGAGAAGCATCTGAAGGTTCGTCCCTCGGTATGCTGGCCGACAAGTAGCCCAAACAGCTACCTGAGCGAAGCTCCAGGATGGAAAGTGGGCGAGCAGGGATGGAGAATCGAGGAGCAACCTCCACCACTTGCAATGTAGTCCTTCACACGCCTTTATTAGGCCTGGGAGATATGACCAAAAACAATCACCTCCGAGGCACAGAACAGACTCAAGAGCTATATCCACTAACGATGAAGATGAGGAACACTGTGATGATGATTATGTACAGGTAATGAAGAAGCGTGTTGTAAATGTCCAAAGTATTCTATAGACCGATCTCTAGGACTGCGGTTACCCTGTAGTCTTTCCAGGGAGGAAGGTACGCTGTGCCGTCTCTGCATTTTGGCGTAGCCCTCAGCAGTGCTTTCTAATTTAAGGTTGGAATGGCGGACTGCGCGGAGTGCAAAGACAGCACCAACAGTGAGACTATTGAACACCTTTTTCGTTAGTACCCGACATATGCATACGAGAGGCTTCACCTCCGGACTGTTTTAAATGAACTGAAAAAAGTAATTTCACTGTCCAAACGAAATTGGAACCGTAACACTGCCCATCTCCGTTCTGAAAGGCAACAAAAGAGCTGTTGCGTTTCCTCAAAGACACCGGCCTGATTCCTCATTTGTGATAAGAAATATGAAATTGTTATGCGTTAGCCCAGTAAGTCACTTTTTTGTCGTCCTCTATAACTTTCCTTCCCCCTTTACCCTTCCGCACTTGAGCGTAGCCTACCGGGGCTCAGTCTCGGTTATTTCCCCACATTTCTCCTCAATATCTCTCTTTATCTCTCTCTCTTTCTCCCTCTCTCTATGGTTTAGATGAGTCGAATGGGGCGAGTTACTACTTTATCTAATAGTATCAACTTCTCATCTATGATGCGGCCCTTAGGCCGAAGTATGATGGTGGGCTGATAAATGCACGGGGCAACCAAACTCGGCATCACCGCGACCACAGCAGTGTTTAGCTTCTTTTGGCGATAGCCGACTGGTCTCGAACCAACCTCTTCGTTTTGGTGACGAGCGGAAGCAAGGAGTGCGGGACACGCCCTTCTCGCGTGGAAGTGACCCAGGGCTTGTGTACTTTTGTTCGGACGTAGACTAGAGCAAGCCTCACGCACGTTTCTCTCGATTTGGCGCGGTTGAAATTATGTGCGCTTCAAGGAGAAGTATTGTGATACTTGCCTTTATACTCATATCTTCCTCGAGCTCACGGAGTGGGGCGAATGGTTAGTGTTTGGCACAAGTACGAAATCGACGGCATGGTAACAGCAGCCGTGCTCTTCGTTGATGTCGGTGGTGTGACTGAGACAGTCAGGATGTGGGCAGCCTGTAGGTCTATATCCTCATTCGGTTGGGAGTGGGGAGGGCTCTGGAGAAGCCATGGACGCGTGAAACCTTGACGGGGTGATATAGCAGCAGTGGCCACCGGTAGCAAGTCAAGGGGCGAGCCCGCTTACAAGCTCAGAAAACAGCGTCTCAGATATCATCTGCTGGATCCGATAGATAGCAGGCGAGCAAGTAGCTAGCACAATGAAAGCTGCGGCGATCGCTCGACAGCTAAGCACCGGCAAAGTAGTAGATATTGTCCCTTTACGTGTTGGAAACACGCCCGCTCACAACGGACGCGGCCAAGCGAAAAAAAGACGATACCTTTAAGTGAATAGTTTGCAGCGTAATGTCATTCCATTCGGCAAACTAGTTTTACAATTGCTACGATGGTCGTAAAATAGACGCTTTCTTGTTTAAATACGAAGAATTTTTGCATCTATCTATCTATCTATCTATCTATCTATCTATCTATCTATCTATCTATCTATCTATCTATCTATCTATCTATCTATCTATCTATCTATCTATCTATCTATCTATCTATCTATCCAGCCGCTTACATCTGGGTGCTCTTGTGATCACCCTCTTGGCGTGAACCTAAGTTCGTATGGGGCCCAGCCATGGTGGTCGAGTGGTAAGGTACTCGGCTGCTGACCCGCTGGTCGCGGGATCGAATGTCCGCTGTGGGGGCTGCATTTTCGATGGAGGCAAAAATACTTACTGTAGGCCTGTGTGCTCACGTTTGGGTGCACGTTAAAGATCCCCGGCTGGTAGAAATTTCAGGAGCCCTTCACTACGGCGTCTCTCATAATCATATTGTTACACGACATCGGCAACGAAAGAGCATCATAGATGTCAAAGACGATGAAAGCGACCGTACTTGTGTTGTTGTTGCTGCTGTTCTTCCATCTTGGCTGCAGCTGCCTCTGACTCTCGCTGTATATTTTGTAAATATATTTATTTCATTCATTCTCTCACCCCCGTGAAATTTGGTGGTGGTGCGGGGTACAACACGATATAACGGAGCTCCGCAGTGGCAGACGCTTGGATTTTTCCACCATGGCAAACCAGGGACCGGCTCCCGCTGAGGTGACTACAACAACAAAAGTTGTCCTTCCGCAGCTAAAGGATCCTGGCACGTTCTGTGGCACGGATGATGTCGACATCGAAGTATGGTTGCCGTTCTACGAACGTACAAGTAAGAATTACCGCTGTGATGAAACTTTTATGTTAGTCAATATCCTGTTCTACTTGAAAGGAACAGCAAAAGTGTGGTTCGAGAACCACGAAGATGAAATTGGAAGCTGGGATGCGTGCAAAAAAAAGATGCGCGCCCTTTTCGGCAAGTCTGTGGGTAGAAAGGCAGTGGCCAAGAAGGAGGTGGCATCTCGTGCGCAAACATCATCAGAGTCCTACGTGACTTACATACAGGACGTGCTTGCCATTTGCCGAAAAGCGGACAACGGTATGGAAGAAACCGCAAAAGTAGCTCACATATTGAAAAGCATCGCAGATGATGCATTCAACCTTCTCATATGCAAGGACTGCAACAAGGTTGATGCCATCATCAAGGAGTGCCAGCTTTTTGAGGCCGAAAAAAGTCGACGTATCGCCCATAATTTCACTCGACTACCAAACACAGCTGCAACCTGGTCGTGCGAAGAGAGGCCTGCGCTACAGACGCCGTTAACTGCAGAGCACGTTACCAAGATCATCAGACGTGAACTTGAAGCTCTCTCCTGCGTCCACGTGCTCCCATGCCTGTGACTCTAGCCCTCAGATGGTGCCAGAGGTACATGCCATTGTGCGACAAGAGCTTTCCAACGCCGGACTGGCCTCCGTGTGCACTACAGCTCCCTCTCAGCCGATGAACCGTCGTTCATCGTCTGATGAACGACGGTTGGAGGATTGAGGAGCCGAGTGGAGGATTGCTGACGATCGCCCGATTGGTTTCAACTGCCCCCGTATTGGACACGTGGCCCGCCATCGTAACACTCGGTGGTACTGGCATCAGGCATCCTATGGGTACCCCCATCGACCAGAGAGGGATTATGGACGCTTTCAAACTTACTAAGAGTCACCTCAGGCCACCAGTGAAGACGTTCCTTCTATGCCGCCATATCGTCGACGCTCTCCATCTCCGCATGCTCACCAGTCCCGTTCAGCGTTCTCCCGTCACCCATCATCTCGCTCGCCCCAATTTCGCCAATAACGTCGCCGACTGACCACCTGCCACGGGAAAACTAGATGATGCAGCTCCTGGAGGTCATGCTGCATCGACCACTTGCCCGCCAAATCCTCTGATCATGTTGCCGACTCGACGCAACCTTATTGACATTGAAGCAGATCACACACCCGTTGTTGCACTTGTGGACACAGGGGCTCACATATCAGTGATGAATTCAGAACTTCGTTGACGCCTTAGAAAAGTTTTAACGCTACCCACAGTGCCACTCATAAAGGTCGCCGACGGCGGCACGTTTTCCGTGATTGGAATGTGCTCCGCGCGTATAAGTGTGGCCGGTCGCTCCACGACAGTGCTATTTTTGGATTCCCTGCCTGCATCAATAACAAGCATCAATGAACCCTTTCAATTAAAGAATGCCCTTAAAACAATGATTACCTAATTACCCCCTGTATGTTTGTTGGACAGTTTATTTGTATTGCTTTGTGCCTTCACCATGTAATAAAAATAAAATTAGTGTTATCATTCGCTTTATTATGATGTGAGTAAGGAGTAATAATCTTTGTACCCCAATTAGTGACAACATTTTTATGACATTTGCTTTGTATTCCTTGTTTTTTTCATTGTTGTGCATGCCCTTCCCCTCTGAAATGTACTGTGTACCCTGAGGGTAAAATAAATAAATAAATAAATAACTAAATAAATAAATAAATTTGCCATGCTCGAGAAATGTTCCCATGAACTTATCTTCGGCATGGACGTTTTATCCGCCCACTCACCTCTTATTCATTGTGGAAGCGGCAAGCTTCAACTTTATTTACTGTGTTGCCATGACGACCGAACACCAGCTCAACCCCGTCTGTGTTCTGCAGATCACGTTCACCTAGCACCTCAAGCCGTTACTTATGCGAACCTGAGATTTGTCCCTCCTGTTCCCGATGGTGACTACATGTTGACACCTATTGCTGACGTTCTGCTGGCCAAAAATGTTGCGGTGCCTGACGCACTTTTGACAGTCATGGGAAATACAGCATCTCTTCCGATCCGAAATTTCAGCTGGTGCGCTCAAGTTAAGCCAGATGGTAAGACTTTGGCAAAAGTTTTTTCTATAGATGCGGCCATTTCGGCGCTCGTTGCAGAATCTTCTTCGTCCTCTGCTCAGTTTTCATCCTCGAAGAGCGCAGTGGATGCCACCATCGACAAGTAGATAGCTCCGGACGTTCTTCCACTACAGACAGCTGACATCCGGCACCTGCTGAAATCCTACCGCGACATCTTTGATTTTGCTCACCGCCCTTTGGGTCAAACATCCTTTGTAACTCATAGGATTAGCACTGGAGACGCCAGCCCCATCCGATGACGTCCTTTTCGCGTGTCTAATGCTGAGCGACAAGTTATCCAGCACGAAGTTGAAGAAATGCTCACAAAAGACGTCATCGAACCTTCCTGCAGTCCATGGGCATCGCCGGTCGTGCTAGTCGAGAAAAAGAATGCCAGCTGGCGCTTCTGCGTAGACTACCGTAACTTAAACAAAGCAACACGTAAGGACGTGTATCCACTGCCGCGGATTGACGATGCTCTCGACTGCCTACGTGGGTCTGGCTACTTTTCATCTATTGACTTGCGATCAGGATACTGGCAGATTTCTGTCGATCATCGAGACCGTCAGGGAACCGCATTTATCACACCGGATGAACTTTTTCAGTTCAAGGTTATGCCATTCGGATGGATTGTGTAATGCGCCAGCTACATTTAAAAGGATGATGAACTCTCTCCTGCGTGGATACAAATGGACCACGTGCCTGTGCTATCTCGATGACGTCATCGTATTTTCACCAACATTAGCCGCCTTAGTCGCCTAACGGCTTTTCTTGAGGTTTTCGGAAAGCAGGACTTCAGCTCAATTCTTCCAGATGTAACTTTGGCCGTCTGGAAATCACTGTGCTGGCCTCCTTGTCAGTGCTCGAGGTGTGCAACCCAATCCTGACAAAATTCAAGTTGTCAAAGATTTTCCCATACCACATTCCGCAAAAGATGTACGGAGTTTTATCGGCCTTTGTTCCAACTTTCGACGTTTCGTGAAGAATTTTGCCGACAATGCCCGACCATTTACGGAGCTACTGAAGAAGGACATGCCTTTTTATTGGGGTACTGACCAAGCAACTGCCTTCAGCACCCTCACAACATTACTTACTTCCCCACCCATCTTGGCCCAAGTCGACCCGTCAGCCCATACTGAAGTTCATACCGATGCAAGCGGACAAGGAATTGGTGCGGTTCTCGCCCAGCGGCAACGAGGACAGGATCGCGTCATTGCTTATGCCAGTCGCCTCCTTTCTCCTTCGGAGAGCAAGTTTTCCATCACAGAGCGTGAGTGCCTCGCACTAGTCTGGGCAGTCGGAAAATTTTGACCATACTTGTTTGGCCGCACCTTTTCGGTAATTGCAGATCACCATGCCTTGTGCTGGCTGTAGTGCCTTAAAGATCCAACAGGACGACTTGGCTGTCGGGCTTTGAAACTACAGGATTACAGCTTCGACGTGGCCTACAAATCTGGACTAATGCACCAGGATGCCGACTGTCTAACCCGTCACCCCGTGGACCCACCTGACCTTTCAGCACAAGATTCTGACCTTTGTGTCTTCGCCATGTCGGCTTTCACCGACATACGCAAGGAACAGCTCAGCGATCTCCACTTGCGGTCTATCATGCAGAGTCTACGCTTGCCCCCCGTAGACCCGTCGCTACACTTCTTCGTTCTACGTGATGGCATTCTTTACCGACGCAACACTAGCGCCGAAGGACCAGAGCTACTACTCGTAGTACCTGCGACACTCCATTCCGCTGTACTTGAACAGCTTCACGACGCCCCAACAACGGGACATCTCGGGGTCACGCGCACGTACGATCGCGTGCGTCGTAGATTCTTCTGGTCAGGCCTTTACCGTTCTATGCGCCGATACGTTGCTGCATGTGAGTCCTGCCAGCGCTCCAAACATTCCACCTTGCCACCAGCTGGTCTGCTCCAACCAATAGACATACCCACCGTTCCCTTCTACCGCGTCGGTCTTGATCTCGTTGGACCATTTCCTACTTCTCTCACAGGAAACAAGTGGATAGCCGTAGCCACTGGTTACGCCACAAGATACGCTATCACCCGAGCGCTACCGACAAGCTGTTCCACTGACGTTGCAGACTCCTTGCTTCATGACGTAATTCTTCACCATGGCGCTCCTCGAAAGCTGCTGACTGATCGTGGTCGCTCATTTCTTTCAAAAGTAGTAAGTGACATCCTTCGCTCGTGTTCGACGCGTCACAAGCTCACTACGGCCTATCGCCCACAAACAAATGGTCTTACCGAGCGCCTGAATCGAACATTGACAACAATGCTGTCCATATACGTTTCCAAAGATCACCTTGATTGGGATAGTACTTTGCCTTATGTGAGATTCGCGTACAATTCGTCATGCCACGACACCGCTGGCTTCTCCCCCTTCTATTTATTGTTCGGCCGCCATCCAGCCTTACCCTTCGAGACTCTTTTCCCATCAACTACGCAAATGGTTGCAGAGTACACCCGGGATGCCACTGCTCGGGCTCAAGTGGCCCGCCAAATCGCACGGGAACGTCTTCTTGGCTCGCAGCGCTCTCAGAAGGCCATCACGATAGCCATCACAGAGTAGTTTCCTACTCTCCAGGTTCATTGGTCCTCCTCTGGACACCATGCCGCCACGTTGGCCTCTCTTCGAAGATCCTGTCTCGCTACTCGGTGCCTTACAAAGTTTTACGCCGGCTTACCGATGTCACATACGAGACTGCTCCATTGGACAGTCGGTCATCGTCGTCCGCACCCGCTACTGACGTCGTCCACGTGACCCGCCTCGAACCGTACATATTCGCATATGATCCTACTCTCCTTTAGGTGGCGAAACGGCGCTGCCAGCAGCGGGGGGCTATATGTTACACGACATCGGCAACGAAAGGGCATCATAGACGACGAAGACGATGAAAGCGACCGTGCTCGTGTTGTTGTTGCTGCTGTTCTTTCATCTTGGCTGCAGCTGCCTCTGACTCTTTCTGTATATTTTGTAAATATATTTATTTCATTATTTCTTTCACCCCTGTGACAAAAATGCTACAATACTTAGGGACACGTGGAAGAAGAGGAGAACGAGGTTGGCACGAGCGGTGATCGGCCATATCCCTGGACTCTCGCAGTAATCGTTTCCTGTAAATAAAGGCATCTCACCGTAAGAAGATTGGTGGAAGGTGCGGGGTACAGCGGAGCGATCCCAGGTGAACAATCACGGAAGCGCTACCTCAAGAACAACGCCGAAGCCGCCGACTGACTGCTCTCTATGGATCCGATTGCTGACGGTGACATCACGCACTCTTCGTCTGGCGCTACGTGGCCCCGACACATAGTACCACGAAGTTTCTCGGGGATGGTCGGAGAAGACGTCGACGAATGGCTGAAACATTTCAAACGTGTGAGTAAATACAATTGTTGGGATGCGGCCTCCCGGTTGTCCAACATCGCATTGTTTCTTCAAGGGACGGCGTTGGTGTGGTTTGAAAACCACGAAGAAACAATAACGACCTGGGAAGCGTTTGAGAAAGAAATAGCGAGCTGCTTCGGGGACCCATTGATGAAGAAGAAACGCGCTGAGCAAACTTTGATGCAGCGTGCTCAAGTTCCCGAAGAAACATGCACAACGTACATTGAAGAGATTCTGAAATTGACACTCTAGATGAACTAATAGAAGCCGCCCCGATGTCACAGCACCAAAGACTTCTGAGAAGTAGAACCGGGAGGAAAATCATGGAGCGCTTGGGGTTCGAGCCCATGGAGTGTTCTAGGCGGACCGCTAGCATACCTAAATCAACTAGGGTAAGACTGAAAACTATACCGCTGCCGAAAAACATGCATCCGGCGTTTCATGAAGGCGGACGCAAAGCTAGAGCTGTAGCTCTGCAGGCGAAACTTGAAGGTCGATCTAGCGTGCTTTACACGGACGCTGTAGAATACGAAAGAAAGGGAGCACACACAGCGGTAGTGGTTCGCGTGAACGGGGACCTGGTCTCGTGCTGCACCTCTAAGAACACAACCACCACAGAGGCAGAAGAACTTGCGATTGCTTTGGCAATAGCTCAAAAAGGCACACGAGTGATTGTCAGCAACTCTAAGTCAGCCATTAAAAACTACGATATGGGCAGGATCTCTGCTACAGCCACCAAAATTTTAAGACAAGGACCAGTACCCGCAGAGCTAATCTCACTAGTATGGTCCCCGGCATCACGGCTGTATGGTTACACAGCCGTGATGCCGAAGAACAGGGTAAAATCATCGGTCTCGCCCTGACCGCCGCCGAGTTCCAAAAGATTCCGGCCGATGGCTAGAGGGATGATCGGGGGCAGAGGCCGAAGCCTCCTCCCCCGTCATTCTAAACGGGTGCAATAAATGTTATTTCTCTCTCTCTGTGCAAGTCTGTAGACCCACGCATGAAAGATGACAAGGTAGGGCATCTCCTCAAAGGTGTTGCTGAGGATGTCTACAATTTTCTCATCGGCAAGGACACCTTGGCGTCTGTAGCGGATGTAATACAACACTTCCGCACGTTTGAGACCCTGAAGGCTAGGCGCATCACTCCCAAATTTGGTAGACTTGCCAACGTCACCACTGTTGCAAGTGTCAACGTCCCTTCAACATTCTCCTGTGATCTTGCTTCAATGATCAGGCAAATCGTACGCGAAGAACTTGGAAGACGTGATGCTGTCAACCCGCCGAGAGCACCTGCTATCAACACCCCCCCCCCCTTCGACGCAATGTGTGCTGCCGTTGATGCCACGCTATATGATGTGGCCCAATCAAGAGCACCATAGCCCCCAACCGACAACTTACATAGTCGCCGTAGTTTCCAGAACGCCTCCCGCCAACCACCTACAATGGTGTCTTCGTGGGACGATCATCGGCACATGGCGCCTCGTGGAAGGTTTGTCGACGTGCGTGAGGCCCCTGTGTGCTATAACTGCGGTTTTTGTGGACATGTGGCTCTATTCTGTGGTCAAAGGCGTCATTCCAGCAACGCTACTACGAGGGATCATCAGCTTCTTCTCGACAAAACCACTGGAGCGGTGGTATGCGTTCAATGCGGGACGCGTACGGTGGGGACGGCTTCCAGCAAACCATCCACAGTGATACACATGTAGGACGCAACTTCCACCGGAATTAATGCAACGACTCGCCTTCCTCCGTGCGAAGCTTGATGCCCCCCACAACACGCTGGTTCCGTTCCCCATCTCCTGGTCAACGCGTCACCTCCCCGCCTCCTGGAAACTAGGTGGTGCGGCCGATACAGATGAGGTCACCAAACATTTGTCACTACATCCGCCTATGTCTCCACCCGTTTGTATGACGCAAAATAGGGTCCTCGTGCTCATTGATGGACTTCCTACGATGGCTTTGATAGATACTGGAGCAGCGGTTTCAGTGATGAGTCTTAACTTCAAATTGCGGCTAGGACATAAAGTGATGTTTCGCTGGGACAGTTGTGCATCATTTCGTGCAGTGAGCGGGGAGACACTGTGCCCGATCGTGTATGTGTTGTGTCACTTTGGGTGACAAGGTCTTCGAGGCTGAATTTGCTGTCCTGACCAGCTCCACCCATGACATCATCTTGGGGATCGATTTTCTACGCGAGTGCGGGGCTACTGTAGATTGCGGTGCTGGCGAGATTATGCTATCGGCATTTAATGACGATCCTAGGTGCTGTCAAGGATCTATCACCGTCATTGAGGATGTTGTCTTGCCGCCCAACTCGATGAAGACCGTACGCGTTGACGCCTCTGCCTCGGACGCCGAAAAGTTTGATGTTCTTGTGGAGCCCATTCCTCTCAATTGCGCCAAGAAAAATTTGCTCGTTCCACATATTGTTCTGTCGATCAGGGATACGCGATCGACCTTATGGGTGTCAAAATATTCAAATGAACCTGTTATGCTACCCTGCGGAACGCGACTCGCCCTCTACGAACAAATGCGACCAGTTTTATTGCATCTTTAAGGGACGAGAGAGTAGATCCTATTTGTGCAACGCACCATACAGAAGCCAACTTTCTGAGCATGGTAAACAAGTCGCTATCATCAGAAAAACGTCAAGCTTTGGTCGAAGTCTTTGCGAAGCACGCTACTATATTTGACTTTGCACAGAAAGATGAGCAAATAAGTGTACCCGAGTCGCGTACTCGCCATGGGATTGACACAGGATCCGCTCACCCTATCCGGCAGAAACCATACCATGTCTCATCTGCGGATCACAAGGTCATTACTCAACAGGTAGAAGAGATGTTAAAGAAAAGGGTCATCCAAAAGTCGTGTAGCCCTTGGGCTGCCCCTGTGATTCTTGCCCGAAAGAAGGATGGTACATGGCGATTCTGCGTGGATTACAGACAGCTGAACTCTGTTACTAAAAAGGATGTCTACCCGTTTCCCAGGATTGATGATGTCATCGATTGTTTACATTCGGCATCGTACTTCTCCTCCGTGGATTTGAGATCTGGTTATTGGCAAATCCCGATGCACCCGAATGACAAATAGAAAACGGCCTTCATAACCCCAGATAGTCTATTTGAATTCATTGTAATGCCGTTTGGCATATGCAACGCTCCAGCCACATTTGAGCGCTTCATGGACTCTGTGTTACGTGGACTAAAGTGGGAAGTTTGTCTTTGCTACCTGGATGACACTATAATTTTTGGCCGTACATTTTATGAACACAACCATCGTCTAGACATTGTTCTCACCTGCCTTGAGAGAGCTAAGCTCACCCTGAACTGTAAGAAGTGTCACTTTGGGAGCCGTGAGACTCTCGTTCTTGGTAACCTGGTGGACAAGCATGGCGTTCGATTTGACCCCCAGAATGTCGCTGCAGTCAGAAGCTCCAAACAACCTCAGTCGGTACGAGAGTTGCGAAGCTTTTTGGGCCTATGCTCGTACTTCCGTCGCTTCGTGCCCAGGTTCGCCAACCTCGCTAACCCTTTGACGTCCCTACTCAACAAGAACGCACCTTCTTGGTGGTCAGCGGAATGCGAGTCGTCTTTTGCGCAACTCAAGTTTGTTCTTACGTCAGGGCTCGTACTTCGCCACTATGACCCATCTGCTGCCACAGAAGTTCATACCGACGCCAGTGGTGTAGGTATTGGCTCCGTCTTGGTCCAACGCCATGTAGCTGCTGAACACGTCGTTGCCTATGCCAGTCGCTGTTTAAGTAAAGTGAAGCGAAACTATACTGTCACAAAGCAGGAATGTCTCGCGGTCATATTCACCGTGCACAAGTTTCGCCCTTATATCTATGGACGTCGATTCTCGATTGTCACGAACCACCATTCTTTATGTTGGCTCACTGGACTACGGGACCCATCTGACCGTCTTGCTCAATGGGCGTTACGATTGCAAGAACACGACTTTGAAGTCTGTTACAAGAGCGGTCGTCGTCATGCCAACGCCGATTGCCTTTCGCGACTTCCCTTTGCGACAACCGAGTGTGACGCTGACAACTTTGATGAATATTTGGCTCTAGTGGATACTCCGTTTCCTTACCTGACAACTTTTCGAGCAGAGAAACGTAATGACAACAGTCTCGCTTATTTCTTTATTTCCGAAACGAACGGTCATTGCGGTTTCGTCGTAAAGGATGGCGTTCTTTACAAAAAGAGTTATTCCGGCGTAGACCCTCGCCTACTTCTAGTTTTGCCTACAAGTCTATGGCAACACGTACTTCGAGCAATGCACAACGACCCAACACCTGGCCATATGGGTTTTTCTAGGACATTTTATCGTACGCAAGAACGCTTCTTCTGGCCGAATATGCGTAAAAGTGTGACTGCATACGTTGCGAGCTGTGAGCAATGTCAACGCCACAAGCGTCCTACAACTCTGCCAGCCGGACTACTTCATCCCATAGCACCCCCGAGTTCACCATTTGACGTCGTAACCGTTTTCGCGATCAACGAATGACAACCAATGAATTATTGTGGGCGTTGTCCACCTCACACGTTACGCCGAAACTGCGGCGATTCCTGCGGCAGCAGCTACTCAAGTTTCACAGTTCATGCTGTCACACGTTATATTACGCCATGGATCCCCCCTCGTCAATATCAGTGATCGCGCGCGGCAATTTGTTGCCGATGTAGTTGAAGACCTTCGTCTTGCTTCGTGCCATTTTCGTCACACTACCCCGTATCACCCGCTGGCTAATGGTTTGATGGAACGAACTAATAGGACTCTCGCCAACATGAATTCCATGTATGTTGATTCTGGACACAAAACATAGGACGCGATTTTGCCATTTATAACATTCGCCTACAACACAGCACAGCACGAAACAACGAGATACAGTCCATTCTACCTGCTCTATGCACGCCAACCCCGCACAGCTCTTGACACTATCCTTCCTTTTTCCGAGACAGATCAACCTACTCTCACCGAAACCATTTGCCACGCAGAAGAGGCCCGGCGTATCGCCTGTCTTCGAACTTTCGTCTCACAGAAACGCTCCAAGAACCGTTATGACAGAAGTCACCGGCACGTATTGTTTGAGAAAGGAGGTTTGGTGTGGCTTTGGACGCCGCTTCGCAAGCGTGGCCTCTGCCAAAAGCTTCTAGCCAACTACACGGGTCCGTTTGTTGCCCTGGAACGTCTCAGCGACGTCACGTACGTGATATTGTCACGAATTACAAGAGGGGGAACACACACAATGAGTTATTGAGGGCGAACTTGTGCCCAGAAAAGTAGCTATGTCACAAAGAAAAGTCTGCTAAAAGCGTTCCGCCTACGCGTCCCTTTCTGAACAACTCCTCCATCAGTCTTCCCAGCTCGTGCTCGTACACCAGAGGCATACGCTCCTCTGCCCCAGATGCGTGAGCAGGCGCGAGGCACAGTAGACGCCCACATAGCGTCTCGTTGGTTGCGAGGCACTGCAGATGCCCACTTAGCGTCTCGTTGGTTGCGAGGCACTGTAGACGCTCAAATAGCGTCTCGTTAGTTGCGAGGCACTGTAGACGCTCACATAGCGTCCCGTTGGTCCTTTTTGTGAAATAATTAGTAGGAGCAATCTTTGTGGCATTACTCCCCCTCCGAAATGAGCATCGTCTCGATGCGTGAATTCGGAAGGTTAATAGTCGAGGGCGTAGATGTTTTATTCTCTTTCGTGGCATGGCTTCATGCGGACAACGTGGACGACCTCCGCATGGTTTTGCCGTTTTGAGTGCTCTTGTCTGTCAGGAATTACTTCATAAGTTAGCTCACTTAGCCGGCGAAAGATCTTGTATAGACCAAAGTACCGTCGAAGGAGCTTTTCTGACAGGCCGTGGCGTCGTATTGGTGTCCTGATCCATACTTGATCACCTGGCTGGTACTTGACTCCCCTGTGGTGCAGGTTGTAGTAGTCCTCATCCTTGAACTGTTGTTAACGTATTCGGTGCCTTGCCAACTGGCGTGCTTCTTCAGCTTTCTGTAGAAATTCGTCAATGTCAGATGGCTCGCAGTGGTCATTGTCGACTGGGAGCATGACGTCGAGAGTTGAATTGACTATGCGACCATAGACAAGCTGAAATTGGGTGACGTAGGTGGTCTCTTGGAGGGCCGTATTATAGGCGAGCGTTGCGTAAGGCAGGATTTCATCCCACGTTTTATGCTCCAAGTCCACGTACATCAACAGCATGTCAGCGATCGTGCGATTTGGGCGTTCCGTTAACCCATTCGTTTGGGGATGGCACGCAGTGCTTTTCCTAAGGCTGGTGTTCGTCATTATGATCAAACATTGCAGCAACTCTGACGTGAAGGCTGCTCCTTGGTCGGTGATTACTACCTTTCGGGCGCCATATTAAAAAAAATGCCGCCATATCCACGAAGTGAATGATGATGAGTGGGCGAAGCTCCGGAGGTAAACCTGGTAAACCATGAATCGTCCGTACATTTTGCCCACTCGATTTTATTGCAACGCTCCCTCTAGCGTACGTCGCCGCACTATATCGAACGATGACACGCGCCATATGTGGCATCATTCCTATTTTATAACACCTCGCATCTTTCATAATCAACTACACGTACCGCCGTCTAGTTTATAACATCTTGCATCTTTTGGACGGACGGACGGACGGATGGACGGATGGACGGACGGACGGATGGATGGATGGACGGACGGACGGATGGACGAACGGATGGACGAATGGACGGGTCTTTTAAGTTCGCTAGCCAGCAAAGTGAGTGGTGGTCGCTGACAGCACGGAACGGCCTTCCGTAGAGGTACGGTCTTAACTTGCTGATAGCCCATACCACTGCCAAACACTCTTTTTCTGTCGCGGAATAGTTTTCTTCGGCTTTTCAGAGGGTTCGGCTGGCGTAAGCTATCATTGTTTCTTCTCCATTTTGCCCATGTACGAGTACTGCGCCGAGACCAATATTGCTTGCGTCTGTATGGAGTACCGTGTCAGCGGTCTCGTCGAAGTGGGCAAGGATCGGCGGGCTTTGCAAACCTTGCTTTAATTCGTTGAAAGCTGTTTCTTGTTCTGCACCCCAAGCGAATAATTCTTCGTCTTTTGTGGGTTTGTTTAGAGGTTCGGCAATTTTCGAGAAATTTTCTACAAATCGTGTGTAGTAAGTGCATAAGCCCAAAAAAATTGCCCGCAGCTTCCCTCGGGGGAACACTGAGGAGGATGCGGAGCATATAATTGGTTAACGGGGTGTTAAAGTGCGACTTACTTGGGTCGATGGCTAAATTGGTTAACGTGGTTGTGAAATGGGGTGTTAAATTGCGACTTACTTGGGTCGCTGGCTAAATTGGTTAACGTGGTTGTAGGAGGGGTGTTAAATGAGTGAACACGTACGACACGTATCCCATTTTCGAAAGTCCGGGTCCTCTTGTCGACGCTTACGTTTCAAAGCGGCCGAATCCGGTGCTGCTGCTCGACGCTGACGTCTCTCAGCGGCTTCACGTTCTCTAAGTTGAGCATCTTCCGCTCGACGCCGACGTTTACGTTCGGCGTCGCGAGCTCTTCTCCGCGCTGCCTTGTCTTCGGACGACGACTTGGTTGCGGTTCCGCCAACACTTTGGCCGGCGCTGGTCGAAGGGACGTCGATCATTGCGACCTCGGACGTCGACGCGCCGTACAAACCAACCGACGAGCGGCAACTGAGCGAGCGAGCACCGACCTTGGGTATATATACAGCGCGACGGCGCATGCACTGTCAGCTGTCGAATGTTCGAGAAGGGGGAGAAGCGCAACGGCGCATGCGCGCGCGTCAGCTGCCGATGTTCTCGAAGCGCGATGGCGCATGCGCGCGAGTCAGCTGCCGATGTTCTCGAAGCGTGACGGCGCATGCGCGCTACATTATACAGCTAGCGAATGTTCGTGAAGAGGAGAAGCGCACGCGGTGTGTAGAGGAGGCAGGGTGCACAGATGGTGGAGGAGTGAAGCGCGCGCGGTGTGTAGAGGAGGAAGGGATGCACAGATGGTGGAAGAAGGAGGAGGAAGCTTGCGGACGGCGCCCCACTACAAGCCTCGAGTATTAGATGCTCCGCATCTAAAATCGACGCACCTATTTCTTGCCTCTGGGCTTTCGGAATCCTGCGACTGCCGCAGTCTTGTCAGGATCAGGGCAACTCCTTCCACGCTGATTACGTGTCCCCGAAAACGAAGCTTGTCGGAGCCGAACTGGCACTTTTCTGGTTTGATTGTCAAGCCGGCCGACTGGATAGGCTGAAGCACTTACCGCAGTCTCTCTACGTGTCGGTCAAACGTCGCAGAAAAAACCAAAACATCGTCCAAGTAGACTAGGCATGACTGCCACTGCATCCCCGTGAGGACACTGTCCATCATGCGCTGGAATGTCGCTGGTGCACAACAGACGCCGAAAGGTAGTGCTTTAAACTCGTACAAGCCATTCGGGGTTACGAAAGCGATCTTTTGACGGTCTCTTTCATCCACTTCGATTTGCCCATATCGGCTTTTTAAGTCGAACGAAGAGAAATATCTGGCGTGCCGTAGCCGATCCAATGTGTCATCGATACGCGGTAAGGGGTATACATCCCGCTTGGTTACGCTGTTTAGTTTCCGGTAGTCTACACAGAATCTCAACGTGTTGTCTTTTTTTCTCACGAGAACTACAGGCGATGCCCACGGGCTGCTAGATGGCTGAATGACATCATCCTGCAACATCTCCTGCACTTGGCTCTTTATAACCTCTCGTTCTTTCGGCGAAACTCTGTAAGAGGGTTGATACACTGGCCTGGTTGTTTCCTCTGTTATAATCCTGTGCTTCACGATCTGCGTGCGACGTACTTTTGATGAGGTGGAAAAACAATCTGCGACTTCATCTATCAGGTCTTCCAGGATTTTCCTCTCGGCTGGCGATAGACTTCGGCTGACTGAAACTGATGTTCCAAGGTCATGCGTAGTTTCCGAAGTAGGCGGCTCTGATGCAATGGCACATAAGTCGGTAACATCAGTAAAGCTGTGTAGAAAAGTGATGGCAGGGTCTTTTGCGACATGCTGAATTTCATTTCCGAAATTAGTGAGCAGTACGTTGGCAAGCCCACCACGTAAGCGAATAATGCCTCGAGCTATGCAAATACCTTTCTTTAGCAGCAGCTGGACATTGCCATCCGCTATTCCTTCAGGGTCGATGAATGCGTCATTCCTTACGCCAACCAGGACGCTGCATCGCGGTGGCACGGTTACGTCGCCGTCAATAACACGCAACGCATAACTTCCCGTCTTCTCGTCTATGGCCTGCTTTGTCGAAAAAGAAATACTAGAATTCTGCAGGTTTATTATGGCGCCGTTATCTAGCAGGAAATCCATTCCTATTATTACGTCTCTCGAGCATTCTGGCAGAACTAGGAAATCAGCGACATAAGTGGCACCCTGAATGCCGATCCTGGCGGTGCATCTTCCCAGAGGTGTTATCAGTTGGCCCCCAGCCGTGCGTATTTTTGGTCCACTCCAAGGCGTCAAAACTTTCTTCAAATCTTTTGCGATTGCATAGCTTACGTCTGAATAATCGGCACCAGTATCAACCAATACGTTTAATTCCCGCTCGTCCATAGTAACACGCAAGTCTGAAGAATTTTTTCTTTACCTATATTCGTCGTCATTTTCTGCTCGTCACTGCTTCGCCGGGGCCTTGACGGAGGAACTTTGCTCTGTCGGACATCAGCGGCCTTGCCTCCCCAGGTTGCTGGCTTCAGTTTTCCTGACGCGGGCTCGTTGACTGATGCTTTCGTGAATTTAGTGGTGAACTTGAACGTCGTGGACTGGGCGATCGATAACGATTTGGTGCTGGTGACCTTGGCCGGTGCTGGAAGCTAGCGGCTGGAGATCCGTGCCTTGAAAGGTACTCCTCTATTTCTATAGGCCTTTCGCCATTACGCGGGCATGGAGCATACACAAAAAAACCCACGCAGACCAACGCTTCGGTATGGACAGTGTCGGTAAAGATGTCCAGCATCTCCGCAGTGAAAACAGAGCGGTGTCCTGTCAGGTGCGCGCCACACATTGCTTTTGCGTGGTCTCTGCTCTTCAAGAAAAGGTGGGCTGGTCGAAGCTGACTGGCGGGCACCGGGAGTCGCGAACGAGGCATTGTGAACGGCAGGTTGGCGTAAAGCGTCTGCGTACGTTGATACATAGCGTTTTTTGCAGGGGTTCTTGAAGTTGCAGAGGTTGCACTTCTGGTTCCGGCAGAAGAATGGCGTGCCGAACTTCATCACGGATGACGGATGTGAGGGATGAAACTGTCGGCATGACTTGCGGTTGGAGAATGTTACGAAGCTCCTGTTTGACGATGGAATGCACCAGCTCACTCAGCGTCTCGTTGCTGCTGTTTCGCTTTGCCAAAAGGACGCCCGCGGACTCACTACTGGCATCCCTATTGTAGTGACGGGCACGCTGCTGCAGTGCTCTTTCTATGATCGTGGCTTCTGTGCGGAATTCAGCAACGGTGCAAAGAAGATTGCGAACCAGGCCTGCAAATAAGTCCTGTTTGACTCCACGCATCAAATGGCACACTTTCTTTTCTTCGGTCATGTTCAGATCGGCTCGTTTGAAGAGGCGGAACATGTTCTCGATATACATGCTGACACTTTCGTTCGTGCGTTGGTTTCTTGATTAAAGGGCATTTCCTGCCCTTTCCTGGCCATCCGTGCTGGCATACGCAGCAAGCAACTGCTGCCGGAAGTCTTCCCACGTCGCTATTGCCCCTTCGTAGTTCTCAAACCATATTCTCGCTCCATCCTCCAACGCAAAGTACACGCGGCCCAATTTCCTCGCCTCATCCCAGGCATTGGTCCTCGCGACCCGCTCGAAATGCTCCAGCCAGTCTTCCACATCTTCGCGCGCGTCACCGTGGAAGGGTTCAGGTAAGCACGGGGGTTGCCCCGCCGCGGTGGTCTAGTGGCTAAGGTACTCGGCTGCTGACCCGCAGGTCGCGGGTTCGATTCCCGGCTGCGGCGGCTGCATTTCCGATGGAGGCGGAAATGTTGTAGGCCCGTGTACTCAGATTTGGGTGCACGTTAAAGAACCCCAGGTGGTCAAAATTTCCGGAGCCCTCCACTACGGCGTCTCTCATAATCAAATGGTGGTTTTGGGACGTTAAACCCCACAAATCAATCAAATCAGGTAAGCACGGGGGAGACACGATGAGTTCAGATGTTGAAGCTTGATTGGCCATTTCTCTGAGATTGGCGGTTACCGCTGCCCGTGTTGCTGGAATAGTGAGGAGTGGTCAGAATTCAGGTGACTCACCTCAGAGGTGGCGATCTGAACGCTGGTGTACTAGAGTAATTTCGTCAGGCTCCAATCGCTGGGGGTCAGGGCTTCTTTTTTTTGCGCCAAGGGGACTTCCAATCATACCTTGCACCTCCACCAGAATGTCACGTAATACAAGAGGGGGAACACACACAATGATTTATTGAGGGCGAACTTGTGCCCAGAAAAGTAGCTATGTCACAAAGAAGAGTCTGCTAAAAGCGTTCCGCCTACGTGTCCCTTTCTGAACAACTACTTCGTCAGTCTTTCCGGCTCGTGCTCGCACACCAGAGGCATGCGCTCCTCTGCCCCAGATGCGTGAGCAGGCGCGAGGCACAGTAGACGCCCACATAGCGTCTCGTTGGTTGCGAGGCACTGCAGACACCCACTTAGCGTCTCGTTGATTGCGAGGCACTGTAGACGCTCACATAGCGTCTCGTTAGTTGCGAGGCACTGTAGACGCTCACATAGCGTCCCGTTGGTCCTCTTTGTAAAATAATTAGTAGGAGCAATCTCTGTGGCAATATCTGTGGCAATATCTTGTCAACTGGCCGCCGCTCAAGCAAGACCAACGTCGTTCATGTTGCCCGTCTAAAACGCTATCATCATCGCAACGAAGCCTAACTCACCCGGTGGGCATTGTCTGCAAAGGGGGAACTGCTACGATACTGAGGGGGCACGTGGAAGAAGGGGTGAAAGAGGTTGGCACGAGTGGGGATCGGCCAGATCCCTGGACTCTCGCATTCATCATCTCCTGTAAGTAAAGGCATCTCACCGTAACAATATGTTGGTTTTGGGAGGTTAAACCCCACACATCAAGCTTCATATGGGGGGTCAGGGGGGTGAGACGGTTTGAGAAATATGATGTGGTGGTCAAGACATGAATAATGTCACAATCCCGTGGCGCACGTCGTCAAACACTTTAATCCAAAAGTGGTATATATCCGCGAGTCGGTACGTGCCACTGGCATTAGGAAATGTGTGCCACAGGTGATTAGCACTCAGTATTTGATTGACACGCCGTAACGCACATGCGTTTTGTAGAGTGTGAACGTGCAGAAGAAAGCTGACATCAGCTGCATCGACGAGATAAATGAAAAAAAAATAAGTTTCCAGAGGGAATCGAATCCAAGCATACTGCGTGGTAATTAGGTATTTCGGCACACACGCCGGGTCTCAAAAAATAGACCCTAACATTTCTGTAATGCCAAATCCGCTTGCAGGGCTGGTAATGTAAATTTATATACATTCCATATTGCCATACTCATTCTGTGATTACGCGCCCGTACAACGCAAACGTCACAGTTCTGGAACATACGTGGCCGCTAGTGATAACGCTAGAACATTCGACGGCACATGTATAAATGCCGACGCGCTTGACCACTTGTAAGTTTATCAGTGGTCGACGCTCTATTCACCGCTATCAGTGACAGTGTGTGCTCCCGTAACCCTAGTTTCCGTTTACCAACCACAGGCTCACCTCCAAAAAAAAACAAAAAAACATTCGTCTTGGAACATACTGACTACTGCCTTCGTCGTCGTCATGACCACGTGATAATATGCATTCTTCTGACCCAGCCATGATATCGGGTAAATGCTAGTTAAAGTTAAATGTAATAGACCCTTTAGAAAATTCAGTCTGGCAACGTGGCTCTTCCGCCATATTTTGTTCACTTGTGCAAGCTGGCGGGCTGTGTGTACCAGCGACGCCGATGAACATTTCCGGCATCGCACACAACCACTGCTTGCGTTCCTGCAGGATGTGTACCGCGCTTGGACGGTACGCTAATGACCTTCCTTTGGGTGAAAAAGACAAGGCTGAAAAAATGTGTTTTCAACTTTGTTGGGTCACTGTTACCTCGGCAACATGCTGTGGGCTACTGGGCGCCTCCTGGCCTGTTTCGGTTGTTGCGCCTAGCTCCAGTCCAACTTCACCGTGTTCGACACCCATTCTTCGCGCAGTGAATGATTTCACCTGCTCGCAAAAGAGAAACGCCTCTAGCCTGACTGACCTCAGCTGTGCTGCGCACCGGAGAGTTTCTGGCTCGTCTTGGCTGGTACCCAATTCCTGGCTTCTGGAATGGCGACCGGTTCCGCTCGGTTTTCCAAACATGAATGGAAACGACCTTCTCGCCTGGCAACATGGCTCTTCTGTCACGATGGCTGAACAGCGCAGTGCTCTATTCAAGCGTCAGTCTGCGACTTGCTGGTTTGGGCTCGACACCGCTGGAAGGATGTCATGCTTACGGTCTTTGCTTTAAGTCAGGTTGGTTACTTAAATGATGCTTCTTGCATAAGAAGTGGCAACCGTTGCTTCCTTGCGGTGTCGTGCCCACCTGAGCTTAGGAGTGTTTTCAAGCGATTATTATCTTGCATGTACGTATGTGGTGCCATGCGTGAACTTTTATTAATCCTGGCTGGTGATGTGGAATCAAATCCCGGTCCTATAAATAAGACGGAGGCCGACGCATTCGCTCTAGCCCTTACTGAAATACACGATCTAAAGGAAAGTTACGAAGCTTTGCTCTCAAAACATGCTACCGCCGAGATTGAAATTAAACAGCTAAAGCGCAATATAGAAACGCTTGAAAAAGCCAACGCTGTTCGAATCGCTGAGGGGGCTGGTGCGGATGCTGACGCCCTTTGTGCCATGTCGGACAAAATGAAAGCAGCAGACAGCGAAATTAAAAGTTTGAGTACCAAGGTGAATTCACTACAAGAAATCGCCTCTACTCGGTCTGTGACCGCCCCTTCTGGCTCTGTTGACGGTTTGCGCGATGTGACGAACCAACTGTCAAAAATCTCGAATTGGTGCGACGATGCAGAAAATAGGTTACGTCGATCTAACCTTCTATTTTTCGGCATCGAAGATGACTCCAATGAGAACTGGGCAGTCTCAGAAGATAAGATAGTGAAATTTCGTTCAGATCACCTTGGCACTTCCATATCTAGTCCACAATTAGAGCGCGTGCACAGGCTGGGCAGATTTAACATAGATAGACGAAGGCCAATTATTGTCAAGTTCACATTTTTTAAGGATAAAGAGCAAATTTTGTCAAATTCAGTTAAGCTTAAGGGAACTAATTTTTACATACGCAAAGATTTTTCCATGAAAACGCGACAAGCTCGCCAAAAACTTCTGGAATACGCAAAGGATCAAAACAAACGCTTTAAACTATCCCTTGATAAACTTCGCATTGACAATAAAACCTACGTTTTCGATCACTCTAGCAACGTACTTGTGCTGTGTACGAGATAGCTAGAGGCTTACACGAGCACGCGTAAGCGGAGTCAGTTTAAGTCACAATCTTTGTCTGTGTCTTTTACTAACATTTGAAGCCTACTTCCCAAGAGGGATGAGTTGTCTTCTTATTTAGATGATAGTGATGCTGACATATTAATACTCTCGGAGACTTGGCTCTATCCTGACGTAACCAACGAGGAACAACGTTAAACACAACTATAACATATATCGACGTGACCGTGTCGATAGAAGAGGAGGAGGCGTCCTAATAGCAGTAAAAAAGACAGTGTCATCAGTTCCCCTTGATACTAACCCCTCTACAGAGATAACTTGGACAGCATGCATTACAACTTATGCAAAAATACATATAGGAGCATGTTATCGTCCACCGGATGCCCATTCCTCTTTCCCCAAAGATTTACGTGACAACATAGAACGAGCTACGCAACTCTATTCAGCTGACATTATACACCTTTTTGGCGATTTCAACTACCCGCTCATTGATTGGTCTACCATGACTACCAAATGTCACGCCTCATCAAATTTTCTCGAAGTAGCCCTCCATTACAACTTATCACAAGTTGTTCACCAATGCACCAGTGGTACTAACATACTTGACCTTGTTTTCACTAATGCGCCAGAAACCACTGGAGCGATTTCTTACATAGAAGATTTAGCGACCACAAGCTCCTTAACTTCCAAATCAACCTACCTGTAACTTTCACAGGCTCAGTGAGAAAAACAATCTGGGATTGTAACCGTGCTAATTTTCATCTATTCAGGATGGAGCCGGAAGATTTTGATCAGGAACTTCTTTTGCCGTCATTTGCCTCTCGAACCGTGAACGAAAACTGGATTCTTTTTAAAGAAAAATTATTAGAGTTAGTTGACCAGCTTGTGCCGCTGATCTCTGCTTCCAACAATAAAACTAACCCTTGGTTTACTAAACATCTTCGAACATTACGAAATAAAAAGAAACGTTTCTATGATACCGCAAAACGCATTGGCTCTGTGTCCTACTGGGATAAATAAAAGGTCTGCTTACAAGACTATTGTAAAGCCTCAGACACAGCTAAGAAGAAATATTATTTGCAAGACTTGCCGTCACTTCTCAAAAATAACCCCAAAAAGTTCTGGCCAATAATTTCACCCTACAACAAGTCTCCTAATCACATTACGATACACGATAGGGAACTAACGCCGCTTTCTGATGAAGCTTCCACTATTGCTTTCAATGAGTACTTCGCGTCTGTTTTTACACAGGAAGATTGTTCCAATGTGCCATTTGTTCCAGATCACCCTTTCGTTTTAATGGCCCCAATCATTGTCACTGCCGAAGGTATAGCCCAACTCATCACGAATCTTAAGGTTTCTACTTCATCAGGTATTGATAACATTAACTCTAAAATACTGAAGAACACCACAGATAGTTCCAGCTGCTTCCTCTGTCTCCTATTTAACCAGTCGCTATCATCAGGTGAACTGCCCAAGGATTGGAAGATTGGTAAAGTGATTCCCGTATTTAAATCCGGTGACAGGCACTCGCCCCGTAATTATTGATCCATTTCACTAACATGCATCTCTTGCAAACTACTGGAACATATCGTGGCTTCTCATATCTACGATCACCTTGAATCGCACAACTACTTCTTTTCCCATCAGCATCGCTTTAGAAAAGGCTACTCATGTGACACCCAGTTATTCAAATTCACGGCTGACCTTCAATTTAATATGAACCCTAACGAACAAACTGATTGCTTCTTCCTTGATTTCGCCAAGGCATTCAATACTGTCCCTCATTGTCGTTTAATGTCTAAATTAACCGCACTTCGTATTGATTCATTAATCCTGTCTTGGCTACGAAGCTTCCTCTCTTCGCGTGAGCAACTTACGGTGATCAACAACATTTCATCTAACCTTTGCGACGTCACATCCGGTGTTCCCCAAGGCAGTGTACTAGGTCCGTTACTTTTTCTAATATACACAAATGATTTGCCCAATAACCGTTCATCCACAGTTAGGTTGTTCGCTGACGATTGCGTCATATACCGCAACATTAAATGTTTTAATGATCATTCCGCTCTCCAAAATGACCTTGACCTAACCTTCTGGTGGTGCGAAACTTGGCAGATGTCCCTTAACGCTTCTAAATGCAAGTTAATCTCGTTCACTCAAAAGCATAACAATTCAGCATTTCACTATAAGCTTAATAACGCCGTTGTGTCAGCTACACCATCTTACAAATATTTAGGTGTTCACCTTACATCGGATCTATCCTGGACTACGCATATAGCAGCTGTCTCATCGAAAGCATCTCAATCTCTCGGATATCTCCACAGAAACTTGCGCAACGCTCCTTCTAACGTACGCGCATTATCATATATTACTTATGTTCGCCCACAGCTAGAGTATGCATCATCCACATGGTCACCATATCAAGATTACTTGGTACGTATGTTGGAAGCTGTCCAGAATACGGCAGCGAGATTCATCTCCGGAAGCTACGACTATCAATCAAGTATTACCCTAATAAAACAAGACCTTGCATTTAAGTCACTAGAAATACGCCGCAACATTGCTCCTTTATGTCTGTTTCATAGGTACATTTATAGTAACGAGATTCACTGTTTGCTACTTTATTCTCCTGCGCGCACTTCCCAGCGCATTCACAATGCCTGTAGTTTTATGCGCATTCAAGGTCACACGCAGGCATTTAACTTATCATCACTACCTCGAGCCATTTTCACTATCATCACTACCTCGAGCCACTGTTTGCTACTTTATTCTCCTGCGCGCACTTCCCAGCGCATTCACAATGCCTGTAGTTTTATGCGCATTCAAGGTCACACGCAGGCATTTAACTTATCATCACTACCTCGAGCCATTTTGGAACGATCTTCCGGATCATGTTTTATCTATTTGTAACCGTGAAGTTTTTCGTGACAACCTGATTTCGTTGCACTCTAGTATTGTATAACGCTGTTGCACCTTGAGTTTTTGTAATCTTTTATATATGTATATATTTTGTCGTCTGCTTTTCTCATTTATTGTTATTTCGTTTGTGTACTGATGCCCCCCTTACTCAATACCCTTCAGTGGGCCTGTAAGGTATTTTGAATAAATAAATAAATGATGCGCTGAAGTTGAAATATGTGGCAGTGTCCTGGGCTACCATCCTCGCTAGCATAACTGGTACATCGACATCAGCCCTACTACACGCAATGCAGGACAAAGGCCCCTATAATGTTCTGCCATTAACCTCGGTACTGTGCTTGCTGCTGCCACTTTATACCAACAAACTTCCTAATCACATCTGCCCACCTAACTTTCTGTCTCCCTCTCACCGTCTTGCTTTCTCTGGGAGTCCTGTCGGTTAACCTTAATAACCGGCAGTTAACCTGCCTACGTGCTACGTGCCCTGCGCATGACCGTTTCTCTTTCTTGATTTTGACTATGATGTCGTTAACACCCGTTTGTTCTCTGGTACACTCTGCTCTCGGCCCTTAGGGTTACACCAATCTTTTGTCGTTTTCATCACTCGCTGCGTTATCCTCAATTTAAGCTGAACCCTGTTTGTATGCCTCCTGCCTTATTGAAAACCCCGGGTTGGTGGATGCTTGAATCATTGCTGGATATGGTGGAAATAATAGTGGATATGGTGGAAATATTAGTGGATATGGTGGAAACTGTAGTGAAAATAATGGCCCATCAGGGCGAGAGTGAAAAAAACAATGGTTGATGGTGGTGGTGGTGGCAATCCAATGATGATGACGGTGAGAGAGAGAACACAACTTTATTGTCGTCAGACTTAAGGAGGTAGGTGACCCGCCAGGTTGAACCTGATGGCCACCTCCTCTGCCCTTTGTACGGCCTGGAGCTGAACGGCCAGGCTGGTGGAGGTCAGAACTGCCTCCCACCCCTCTGGCGAGGGAGCGGCTAGGAGATCGAGAGAGGGGGGATCTTCCCTGCAGGCCCAGAGAATGTGATTAAGTGTGGCTATTGAGCCACAATGCGAGCAATGCGGATCAATCGAGTCGGGGTATATACGTGCATAAATGTATGGGCACGGAAAAGAATGTGTTTGCAAGCGGCGCCAGATAACCTCCTGGCGCTTAGTTAGCTTATGGTGCGGGGGTGGTTTTGTCTGCCTCGAAAGACGGTAATATTGTGTGATGTCATGGTAGGATGTCAAGGCTTCACCAGGGTTTTCCAAATCAGAGGCGGGTACCACCGCTCGGCTGACGAATCCTCGAGCATATAGGTGGGCCGCCTCGTTCCCTGGGTTCCCCGCGTGAGCCGGCACCCATACCAGCTCAATGGAGGATAGTGCGTCTTCCTCAGCATCTGTAAGGAGACTGGGCAATAGTAAACGCAGAGTTGTGGGGGCCACAATGCCACGTGCGAAGTTGGATATAGCAGCCTTTGAGTCACTGAGTATAGTGGTGAATCCGGATGCTGCTGCTAGCGCTATCGCCGCTTCCTCAGCTTCTGTCGTATTAAGCACACGGACAGAAGCAGCCGCTTTAATTTGAGGTGAATTGGCGTTGTTGCCGGGGAGAGTGATTACGCTTATTGCATATGCTTTAGTAAACTCTCGGTATTGGGCGGCGTCAACGTACGCAACGGTTGGGTTGGACGCGTACGTTTTTTGCAAGAATTTGGCCCTCGCTTTCCTTCTACCGTCGTGATGGCTGGCCAACATGTTCTTTGGCAGTGGTTTTATGAGGAATTTCTTTCTGATGTTGGGGGGGATGACAGCCGGATCGTTACCCGTAGGAGATACCACATGGTCAATGTTAGCAAGGATCCAACGCCCCGTCCTGCTTCCCTGTAATCGGTGAATTTGCGCCGTAAGATGCGCTTCAAGAAGTTCTTCTAAGGTGTTATGCAGCCCAAGACTGAGGAGGTGCTCTGTCGATGTGTTTCGGGGGAGACCCAATGCCACCTTATACGCTTTGCGTAAGAGCCGATTTAGTTGGGCTCGCTCAGATTGAAGGAGGTGCAAATAAGGGAGGGCGTACGTGAAGCGCGACAAAACGAAGGCTTGAATTATCTGTAGCAGTTCTTTCTCCTTCATGCCTCGATTGCGAGCGCTCACTCGAGATATAAGATGGGCCGTCTGGTTCACGGTTACGGTGAGACGGTCTAGCGTAATGTTGTTGTGGTGGTTTGTTTGCACAATGAGTCCGAGTACTCTCATGTGGGCCACCTGCTTAATTGGCGTGTCATTGACATACACGTTAATACTAGGAAGTGGAGTCTTAATTTTGCGGCGATCTGGAGGTCGCAGTAATAGTAGCTCCGATTTGCTCTGGGAACACTCCAAACCCGCTTCTGACACGTGCTGAACGACTACGTCGGTTGCTCTTTGAAGAGTCTCCTCGATTTGACCATCGGATCCCACCGTCGTCCAGAGCGTGATGTCATCTGCGTAGAGGGTGTATCGCAGGCCGGGTATCGTGTCAAGTTTGGGAGGTAGTGACCTCATAGCGAGGTTGAAAAGGAAAGGGGACAAAACAGCTCCCTGCGGGGTGCCGCGATCACCGAGTGTGATGAGCTTAGAACGAAGGTCACCCACTGAGAGTTCAACCGTTCGATTAGATAAGAAAGCACGGACGTAGTTAAATATGCGTTCCCCGGATCGTAGTTCGGACAGACTGCCTAAAATGGCACTATGCTTCACGTTGTCAAATGCTTTGTGAAGGTCCAGACCGAGCAAAGCCTTGGTACTAGTGCCACTCTCAGGTCGTAGGAGATCGTGATGCAACTGGATGAGCGCATCCTGAGTGGATAGATGGGCCCTGAAGCCCAGCATTGTGGGAGGAAGTAGGCGGTGCTCTTCCGCGAAATTTTGCAAGCGACAGAGGACAACATGCTCCATTAGTTTGCCCAGGCAGGAGGTCAACGAGATTGGACGAAGATTCTCCAGGTCGAGTTTCTTGCCCGGTTTCGGTATAAACGCGACCCTTGCGTGTTTCCATTCTGATGGCAAATGGCCGGACCTCCAGCACTCATTCATATTGTTACGACCTCAGTAGGCGTCTGGGGGTTTATTGATACACGGTTCGAGGGACGAGCCGTATCGGCGCAGGCAGATGATGATGATCTTCTTCTTCCACACCCCTTGCTTCTTTTTCCTTCTTCGTCCGGCACATACGTGGCGTAACATTTCCCCCCTCGCAGAGAAAGCGCGCCGCGCGTTTCATGCAGTGTCGCGTTGACTGAAAGGCTTCAGGCGAGCGACATGCGTGACCTCTGTCTTTCTGGAACGTCTCCCGCTAGCTGTAAGACGTGCGATGCGGTAGTCGACTGCGCTCAGGCGGTCAAGGATAACAAAAGGTCCGATGTAGTGCGCGAGCAGTTTTTGGCACAAGCCACGTTTGCGTAAAGGCTTCCACACCAACACGAGATCTCCCGGAATATATGTGGCCTGCCGGTGCTTGCTGTCATAACGAACTTTCGATCTGTCTTGCGAGGGTATTGTACGTAAACGAGCAAGACGACGAGCTTCTTCGGCGAGACAAAGAGTTTCTGCTAGGGAGATTTCTGATTGGTCCCGATCAGAGAAGGAAAATATTGTATCCAGAGTATAACGGGGGGGTCGAACATAGAGGAGGAAGAACGGGCTGTAGCCGGTGGTCTCATGTTGGGAAGTATTAAACGCGTATGTGACGAACGGCAAGACATCGTCCCAGTTCTTGTGGTTCGAAGCAACGTACATAGAAAGCATATTCACCAGTGTTCGAATTGTTCGCTCGACGAGACCATTCGTCTGCGGGTGATAAGGCGTCGAGTGTCTGAGCTCTGAGCCACACATACGGAGAAGTTGTTCGACAACGTCTGCCGTGAATTGACGTCCACGGTCACTTATGATGACGCGAGGGGGCCCATGACGCAGTATGATAGAATGGAGAAGGAAGGACGACACTTGACCAGCAGTCGCGGATGGCAGGGCAGCAGTCTCGCAGTACCGAGTAAGATGGTCAGCACATACCACAATCCATCTGTTGCCTTTCGATGAACGCGGAAAAGGGCCCACCAGGTCAATGCCAATTTGTTCGAACGGAGAACTGGGAGGCGTCACAGGTTGTAGATGTCCGGCCGGAGCTGCTGAGAGAGATTTGTGCGCCTGGCATTGCGCACAACTGGCCACGTACAACTCAACTGACTGGCGCATACGTGGCCAGTAGAAGCGTTCCTGGGTACGATGAAGAGTGCGCGTCGTTCCGAGGTGACCTGAAGTGGCGTCATCATGCATGGCGTACAAAACAGATGACCGTAGTGCCTCTGGAACCACCAGCAGGAAGCGGGAACCGGTGCCGGAGATGGATTTCTTGTACAGTAGACCATCACGGACGCAAAAGCGGCTTTCCGGAGTGGATGCTTGTGCGATCACGAATAACGGAGTCAAACTCACGTCCTTCCGCTGCTCAGTTTCAAAGGTGGCCTTATCCGGGAACGCTGGTGCTACGGACGCAATCAGATGATCGAAATCGTCAGCGTCGCAAACTGTAGCATCAACTGGCATCCTTGAAAGGCAGTCTGCGTCCGCGTGTTTCCTGCCGCTCTTGTACGATACCGTGAAGTTGTACTCTTGCAGCCGGAGGGCCCAGCGTGCTAGACGGCCTGACGGATCCCGAAGGTTGATAAGCCAGCACAAAGAATGATGATCCGTAACTACTTGGAAAGGACGACCGTATAGGTATGAGCGGAATCGCTGCACAGCGAAGACGAGTGCAAGGCATTCTTGTTCGGTCACAGTGTAATTGCGTTCCGGCTTACTTAAAGTACGACTGGCATATGCGATTACGTGTTCCACTTGATTACATCGCTGTATCAGGACTGCACCTATGCCAATGCCGCTTGCGTCGGTGTGAACTTCAGTCGCCGCAGAAGGATCGAAGTGCCGCAGGATAGGCTGCGACGTGAGCAAGAACTTCAGTTGGTTGAAAGAAGTTTCACAATCAGGAGTCCATTCAAAACTAGCACCTTGGCGGAGAAGACAGGTCAGTGGAAAGGCAACTTCTGCAAAGGCGGGAATAAATCGGCGAAAGTAAGAGCAGAGGCCCAAGAAGCTCCGAAGCTCCTTCACTGAGCCAGGTGGTTTAAAAGCTCTAACAGCCGCCGTCTTATTCGGGTCGGGCCTGATGCCATCCTTGTTGACGAGATGTCCCAGCACCAGTGTTTGTCGAGCTCCGAAATGACACTTCTTTGCATTAAGAACCAAGCCAGCATTTCGAATACATTTCAAAACCAGCTCTACCCTTTCGTTATGTTCACTGAATGTACGCCCGAAGATAACAACGTCGTCAAGATAACACATACAGATGTTCCACTTCAGGCCGCGCAGAATGGTGTCCATGAATCTTTCAAATGTAGCGGGCGCGTTACATAGACCAAAAGGCATCACGTTAAATTCATATAGTCCATCCGGAGTAACGAAAGCCGTCTTTTCTTTGTCCATTGAATGCACAGGTATTTGCCAATAGCCTGAGCGTAAGTCTATGGACGAAAAGTAGGATGCTGAATGGAGGCAGTCTAGAGCGTCATCAATGCGTGGGAGAGGGTAGACATCTCTCTTTGTGACGGAGTTTAGACGGCGATAGTCCACACAGAATCTCCAGGTACCATCCTTCTTTTTGACTAGAATCACGGGAGCCGCCCAAGGACTCGATGATTCTCGAATGACACCCTTCTGCAGCATATCACGCACTTGTTCATCAATTATCTTGCGCTCAGACGGCGACACTCGGTAGGGTTTCTGGCGGATGGGCTGTGCTGTTCCCGTGTTTATCCTGTGGAGAATCCGAGACGCGGGAATCGAGGGCGCATGGTCATGGGAAAAATCGAAAATCGCCACGTATTTCGACAAAACGTCCAGAAGCATGCGGCGTTTGTCAGTAGTAAGTGACTTGTCGATCATAGGTAAAAGTTTTGAATCGGCCGTGGAAGTATTGGCTGAGGCCCCACCTGGAGCATCACTGAGGGCAGCCACTGCCATCGGTGAGTATGTTTTGAACTTGGCAAGCTTCAGTCCTCCTGGTAGAACCACCGACTCAGCTGAACAGTTTACCGCCCATAGTCCTGTGCGTCCTTGAACGAGTGACACTATGCAATGCGGCACCAATGTGTTCTTCTTAATGCAACTGAGATGAAAGGGCTCCACTAATGCGTCGAACGCACTGTCACTGTTTTCAATGCGTGAAGAGTATACAGGAACACAGACTGCAGAGAATGCCGGCACAATGCTATCTTCACTGACCCGGAGCGCACCGTGCTCCCTGTCTGAATTCTCTAATAGTTCTCCAGGGGCAGCATCACATATGTACACCTCTCCATTTCTACAATCAACAGTGGCGCCACACATTCGAAGGAAGTCAATCCCCAGGATTATGTCGTGTGTGCTCCTTGGAAGAATCGTAAACTCTGTGACAAACACTTGATCACCCAAGCACACTTCTGCGGTACAGACACCAATGGGACACAGCGAGTTACCACCAACGCCACAGAATGTTGTTGCCTTCTCCCACAAAAACATCACCTTTTGTCCTAAACGGTGTTTAAAAGCAGCACTCATAATCGAAACTGTAGCACCAGTATCCACCAAAGCCATCGTACACACACCATCAACAAAAACTTCTACCTTGTTCTTGAACATCAACACAGACGGGGGTATTTCGTTTTGCAGCAAGTCACCAGCGACCTCACCCCCATCGGCCGCACTGTTTAGTTTTCCTGATGTGGTGACGATGGGCGGCGCCGTGGCGATGGAGACCGGTGGGATCGAGGCGCAGGAGGTGGCGTCACACTTCGATCAGAGGCAGGGGAGTTGTTGCGCCGGTGTCCGTGCCAGAAGCTGCTGCCGGGTCTTGAGTCGGTGGGCCAGTGTCCTTGAAAAGGTGGGACAGCAGGTTTATCGGTCAAGCTTGTCCACTGATCATAGCGTGGTATGCGCGAACGATCGCAATACCTCGATATGTGACCAGTCAGACCACAGTTGTAGCACACAGGCGCAGGACGAGGTCGTCGCCGTTCTTCGAAGTGTTCACGTCTGCGAGCGTTCGCGTAAGCCCGAGATTCAATGAAATCAGTTGTCGGTGGGTGGTATGGGCGTACGGAACGGAAACGTTGAGGGTACTGTGATCGCTCGTAAAAAACCGGACTTGACTGCTGAATACGCCGAGGCCCTGCAACCTCCGTTGCGTTGACGGATGGATGTTCATAAACTGTAAGCTGTGGGGCAGTGGTGTCCTGCGGGAAATAGGATGGAGACGTGGCAGCTGCCCGTTCACGTGTCATTTCGCCATGTCTGAGTAACTCTTCCCGAACAATTTGGCGGATGGTTGCCGAAAGGTCACCAGTTGAGGCCGCTTCTATGCTGGCTACTGAGGTGACATTTGCCAGACGACCAAACTTAGGCGCTATTCTGCGCTGCTTCAGGGTTTCAAACGTGCGGCAGTGCCGTACAACGTCAGACACTGAAGTCAGGCTTTCCCTGCTAATAAGGAAGTTGTAAACATCTTCTGCAATTCCCTTCAGCAAATGCCCCACCTTGTCCTCTTCCGACATGCTGGAATCGACTTCCCTACACAGCCTCAAAATCTCTTCAGTATACACGGTGCAGGTCTCACCGGATAGCTGGGCCCTCTGTGCAAGACTCTGCTCGGCAAGCTTCTTTTTTGCAGCTGAGTTGCCGAAACACTTCTTGATTTCTTCAACAAAGCGTTCCCATGTTGTCAGAATATCTTCATGGTTCTCATACCAAACGAGGGCAACATCAGTGAGGTAGAAAACAACGCGTGACAGTTGGGAGGCAGCATCCCATTTGTTGCAGTTGCTTACTCGCTTGAAATGTTTGAGCCATGAGTCCACGTCGTCATTGGCCCTCCCGGAGAAGGTTCGTGGCTCTCTGTGATACGGCCAAGAACTGCTGGGGACTGGTTCCCGAGCTTCTGTTTCGTCAGGCATGATGGCCAAAGAAGGAGGCAGGCCGGCGAGGCGACGACTCCGGCGAAATCCGAGGGGTAGCGGTCCCGTCGTTGGTTCCTATACCCAGCACCTTCCACCACTCTGTTACGACCTCAGTAGGCGTCTGGGGGTTTATTGATACACGGTTCGAGGGACGAGCCGTATCGGCGCAGGCAGATGATGATGATCTTCTTCTTCCACACCCCTTGCTTCTTTTTCCTTCTTCGTCCGGCACATACGTGGCGTAACAATATATTCAGTAATGGCCCCTACCGACTTTGGATCGAGGTTGCGCAGCGTCTTATTTGTCACCCCGTCAGGACCGGGTGCCGATGTTGTACGCAGTTTATGTAGCGCTATGCAAACCTCACTTTCCGAAATGTCGGCGTCCAACTGTTCGTTGGCTGTTCCAGTGTATTCAGGCAACTGCTCTGTGCTGTTCTGTTTCTGAGATGTGTTGATGTAGCGGGTGATGAGCTCCTCCAGCAGCTCTTCGTTGGTGCCCGGGTATTGATGGACAATTCGCGCGAGCTGTTTGCGTGCGGCCGACTTGGAGCTACCAGGGTCCAGCAGGTGTCGCAGAAGATGCCACGTTTTCTTGCAGCCCATCTGGCCATTGAGGCTGCCGCAAAGTTGGCCCCACTGTTGGCGTGTTAGCACAGCGGTGTGGGCTTCTAATTCACGTTCGAGCCTCGAGATGCGGCGGCGGAGCCTTGTGTTGTGACGTTGGCGCCGCCACCTACGCATGAGGCTTTCATGCGCCTCCCACATATGTAGAAGGCGTGAATCTGTTGATGGCTGTTCCGGAGTTACGTCTGCTTGGTATGTTGTAGCGTCCACATCTCGACTCAAAGAAAGTATCCATTCGTTCAAGTCCAATACCGAATCGGGTGCCGTTTCTTTGCGCAGTTGGCGGAATTTATCCCAGTCTGTAATGCGAGCTGTGGCTCGTTTTTTTACATTGCTTGTGGTTAACTCAATGGTTACCGCTAGAATGAAATGGTCACTTCCTACGGTGTGACCTGTGTTTTGCCAACGGGCACCCTCCGTGTTTTTGCAAAGGGAGAGGTCTGGGGTAGTATCTCGACATACGCTGTTCCCGATTCGCGTCGATTGCTCCGGATCATTGAGGATACTGAAACCTAGGTCGTGTATGATGCTCCATAATCGGCGACCCTTGGGGTTGGATTTCGGGTATCCCCATTCGGGATGTTTTGCGTTAAAATCGCCTAGTACGAGCAGCTTTGCATCCTTCGCCAGATTTGTTGCTTTCCGAAAGATGTAAGGTAGATCCGCAGCTGTATCTCTTGGAGGGCTGTATATATTTAAAATGAAGAGTGGCTTGTCTCCTCGTCTTTTTGGTATAATTTCCACCAGTGTGTGATGAATACTCGTACCCTCAAGTTCATGTTGAATGGCTGTGACATTCTTGTGTACTAAGATGGCAGTGTGGCATTGTGCGCTCGCGGATATGTCTATTTTCTGATTATATGATGCGTATCCGGGCAGTTGAGCGGCAGTGTTCGTTTCTTGTAAAACTATGATGTCCGGCGAACATTCCCCATTTGGTGCATGGTTTTGAATATGCTGGATATGTTGCTGCAGATGGCCCTTCTTATTGCGGAAGCTCCTGCAGTTCCACTGCCAGACGGTGAGCGTGTGGAGAGCCGCCATGACTATGTTATTGGCGTAGGGGCCGGTGTTTGCCGGCTATTGGATGGTGTGCGGTGGATGGCCAACTGCACACTGAAGTCGGCCAGTGCAGCTTCGGTCGAGCTCTTTAACACGGCGAATGAGGTGGTTGTTTCCCGGATGGTTTGGTGGATCGCATTAAAGCGCGTTTCTATTTCAGCTTTCAGATCGGATTTCAGCGTTGAGATGGCTGCCGTGACTGCCGTCGTTACTTTTGTAGTGATGTCGGCGTCTGCGTGGAGTGAAGCTGTGGGTGTAGCTGCCTTGCGTTTATTAGCGTTCTGAAGTTGAGGAACTGGCGATAACGCCGGGTTTGGTGCCAGGGGGTTCGGATGTGCGTCTTGTGTTTCGGATGATGTGGGTGTAGTTTGTTTGTCGATACTGAGTGCTCTATCTATTTTGGCTTCTAGAGACTGGATGTAGCTAGTCAATTTAGCTATCTGGGACTGCTGGGCCGAGATTTGAGCCTTAAGGGCAGAATTCTCCTTTGCCAACTCCCTCACCTGTGAATCGGAAAATAGTAGTGATGCCGGGGCGCCCCGCTGCCAGGCCACCGACTTGGACGCTTCTCCGGGACCTCGACTGGATGAACGAGACACCGATGGGCTGCGCCTGGCTGATTTGGACCTTGAGTGAGATGAGGGCCTGCTGTCTCGTCGTTGGGCTGAGCGTGACCTCGGGCGCCTGCTGTGGGATCGACACCTGCTGCCACGTCGTTTAGCTGAACGAGACCCTGAGCGCCGGGTGTGGGATGGGGACCTGCTCTCTCGGCGCTGCTGCTGGTTGCTGCTGTTCCCGAGTGGTGGGAAAGATGCAGAATGGTCTCGAGATGATGGTGAGCGTCTGCTGGAGGAGCCACTGTGAGATGGGTTGCGATGGATGTTCGACGAAGGTTCTTGCGCTTCTTGCTTCGATTGCGGGGTGGGTGGCGCCTTCTTGATAAAGCGATACTTGCAGTTTGAGCTGCCGGTGTTGTGTGCACCATTGCAGACGATGCAGCGTGGCGTGCATGCGGGTGTTTCGCCCTGTCCTGGTGTGGGGTGTTCCTCTCCGCAACGGCGGCACCGCTGCTTACGTGGCATCGGGCAAACATCCGTGCGGTGACCAACCTTGCGGCAGTTAAAACACGATTCCACCCTGTTGTAGAACGGGTACAGCCTGATGTCGGTTCCGTGGTAGAATATCCACTTTGGAAGGTTTGGCGTCATTAGTGCAACCACGACGTGCTTAGTTTGGCCCAAGCGTCTTCCACTCACGATAGGAATGGTGGGGTTGCTGGCTTGTAGGTCTGCCAAAATCTCTTCGTCTGAGAAGTCATCGTATGCATGGAACATGATGCCTCGTATGGCGTCGTCTGGAGGGGGGGCGTAGACATGGAGCTCGATAGTAGCAGCGCCGATGGTAATCGACTTCACTCGAAGGTAGGCTTGGGCGCGTTGCGAGTCGATCACGCTCAAGGTAAAGGTATTATTGGTGGGGTGCGTCCGAAGGCGATCCCGACTTGCTGGTGGCTGATCTGGCAGTGAAGCTGCCTTGAGCAGGGCGTCGTGCAATTGCCACGGCGGCACTTTCGTCAAGTCGATGGGTGTTCTTGGACGTCCTACTATATGAATGGAGTCTTGCGGCAATCGGGGGAGTGGTGCCCGCCGACGTAACCGAGGCGGACGTGACTTGACCTGGGGTTGGCGTTCCGGCACAGCGGCGCGGGCATTCTCCGACGTACACGGTTGAAGAACGGGCTTGCCTTGGTTTTGAAGTTCCCGTCGGCGTCGTTCCTGGGCACGATAGCCGGGCGATTGCCAGGAATCGTCGGACCACTCCTCTTCAGAGATGGTATGACCTTCTACGACGCACTCCATTCCGGTGGGCGGCTGGGCACGACGATGTGAGTAGCGTGAGACGCTGCACCAGGCTTAGGCAAGGAGCCGGACGCGCGCTGAGCCAGCTAGGCTCAGGGCGGCGAGCGGCGTTGGTCGGGTCAGCAGATGCTCCTGGGAGAATCTTGATAAATCCAGTGCAGAGAGTGATATCCGCGCGTTCCCAATAACCTCATGCACCCACTCATACATAAATTATTGGTCAGTAAGCACGCGTCGCAGCGAAAATCATGATGACGGTGAAAAACGCCGGCTGATGACGGCTAGAGGGGAAATAATGGTGGCAGAGCATGGTGTTGGTAACGAACCAATGGTGGTGACGGTGCAAAATGGCGGCTGATGGTGGCGAGACAAGAAGTGTTTGGTGGAAGGATGGTGAGTAAGATGGATGACGGTGGCATTATGGAAGCTTGGTGGATGATGGTGGCTTGATGAAAAAGCAAATGATTGTATGTGAAATCACTTATTTCTAGTGTTTCATTCTTGTATGCGCAGAGGTACATGTTTATGGTAAAAAACAACAACAACGCTGCTCTATAGGCTTTGTAGCACGTTTAACTTTTTATGCCAGTGCTGTCAACAACGTTTCACTTTTTGTAAAGCTTGGAATATGCGGCCCTGAGTATGTTTACATTTCACGCACGTACATACATCAGTTTGACATCCGCGATGTGTTTCTTTTTTGTTATGTTTAGAAGACTAGAGGTGTAACTGTGAACAGTGACAATAAATGTTTTACATTGATGCGGAGTTGTCGAGAAATAAATGAGCTCCAGTACGCAATTGTTCCTCTCAATCTTAGAGCAGCACACAGCGCTCATTCATGTCACCACGCAAGAAACGCAACCCTGGCAATTCTTGCACACTCTATTGCATGAGCAGTTTATTTAAGTTAACAAAGTGCGTGCGGACATGTATAAGCTTTCACCTTCGACATGCGTCGAGACTAGCCCCAGGGAATTCAACTTCCACCCTTCTGTTCTACCACCATGATTTACACCAAAGGTCAATCCGACCGACCGAGGCCGTACGAGTGTTATCGGCGCTTCTGGGTTTCAGAATACACAATTTAGACGAGTAAAAATAATAATGCAGCATAGCTGCAGCATCGTTTCACCTAAATGAAGCCTTTTTTATTGTGTACAATGTTCGCGCAAGAAGCGACAAATTTCGATGCGACGCGCTTGCCGCACTTCTGCCAAATGTACGCCTCCCCTCACCGAGAGCCGCCAGTCGCACTCACCGGCACTTCACTTACTCTTATGCAAGAACACACTGCAGACTCGTCAATTCGAATGCTCACTCAACCAATATGATAGCATAATGTTTGTGGCGCACTGCATTCGCTTTGGCCAAGCCATTATGTAGTTGTTCCACACGACTGAGCAACAGCAGTGCGCTGGCACGACTGCACGTTGCGTTGCGCGAAAAACATCACAATGAATTGTGTGGCGTATCTATCGAATGAGCATAGAAGCGTCATAAATCCTTAACAGATATCGCCCAATGGAAGTATCGAGAAACGAATATTAAACTTAGCAGTAACCACCAATGAACTCTACCAGCTACTCAGTCGAGTCAGTTGTTTTTTTTCTTGCGATTGTAAATTGTATAAAAAAACATAGCGCTGTTGTCATTATCGCAGTGAAATTCGTTTCAGGCAGCCCTTGTTCGTGTTTATCAAATGTGCAAATGTTTGTAGCAGGTGCAGATCTCGTCAATCTTGAGTAAGCGACAAACAAAACTGAAATAAAACAGTGAGTTTCTGAGTTGACTTCTTCTTTAACACCACAACTGCTTTCTGTCGGCGTGGCGCAGTGGTTATTGTGTTCAGTTTGGAATCCGAAGGTGGCAGGTTTGATTTCGCTTAGTAGCACCTTTTGTTTTTTGTAGGTGCTTTCTACATTCTTTTTATACAATTATTTTGTTATTTCTTTGGGGGCAAGTCGTCACGGTGGATCTGACGCTGCTTCGAACTCTAGCACTGCCGGCTGGAGCGCGCCATCCACCATCCGCTCCACCATACGCCACCATACACCATTGCCGCCAACATTTCCACCACCATAATCCACCAAAATGTGGATGGTGGGATCCACCATTCCTGTGGTGGACGCTTTTTTCAACTGTGTGGCTTCTGCTCGGTAGAAAAATACCGGCAAGACGCAGCTGTTATATACCTTAACTTTTTGGGGATAGAAAGAATAGACTAGACATTATTTCGGAGTGTTTGCCGAGTGTCCTCCACTCCGTTTTTACTCTTCTAGTCACTTCCATCTCGTGGTCCTGCTCCACGGACACTCCTTGTCTTAAGTAGACTTACTCTTTTACAACTTTAAGTACACTACTACCTATAATAAAACGGTGTTCTCCTCTGAGGTTGCTGTACATTATTTTTTTCTAAAGAATGAGTTGAAGACCTACCTTTTTCTTCTGCTTATCTAAGGCAGAAATCATGAATATCGATTCGTTCCCTGAGTTACTCAGCAATGCAATGGCATCGGCGACGTGCAAGTTACTAAGGTACTCCCAATTAAATCTTACCTCTTACTGTTGCCATTCCAGGTCTCTGAAAACCTCCTTCAAGCACGCTGTAAATATCATAAGGAAGATCGTTTCCCCTTGACTTACATACTTCTTTACTGGTATTATGTCGCTTCCTTTATGGAGTACTATGGTGGCAGTTGATCCTCTACAGATTTGTTCAAGGATGTTTATATATGCTTCATTGATGCTCTGAATGCGCAGGGCTTCAACGAAGCATATGTACACTGAAGTGCTACCAATCGGCTTGTAGTAGAGTGTTCCTGTCGTTGCTAAGAGTCATGTTGCTGTTGGCACTACTAAGCAACTGTAAACAATTGATGATATAAATCAAATGTGACTTTTCAAGCCATGCCTGTGAACACAAAATTTGTATATATATCCCTAACGTCACTTCGTAACACTTTACTCATCGAAGATTATAACATTATCACATTCCGTCCGCATGCTTTCCATCACGTCGATTCTCAAGTTATGTGACAAATGCCGAAGTTTGTCTTTCTTTTCTTGCAAAAATGCAGCAGTGTTTAACTTATAATTTTGCAGCTTCTTGTCAGAATCGGACTTACTGTTGTATAGTTTGAGCCTAGACTGCATGTGGGAAGATTTCTAGCATTTATGCACCTGTGCTCTTTAGGCTCTTTTCAAGTTTCAAATGGTATTGAGAATGGCTTCACAGCTTCTATATTTTGCCCTTCTTGTTTATATCATGTACCTTCCTCGAGGGATCGATACATCGCTCTAAGAGAGACCACACAATTGATCAGTGTACATAAAGACGTGAGTGAAACAGTACCTCTACTAAGTACGACAAACAAAACGGCACGGAAGCACAAACACTCTGTCAACATGCACCGCTTTATAATACTTTAGCGGCATTACTCGATTAACTCATTCGATAGAGTTCCGTGACCGTAAAAAGATGCCAGATAAAAAGCTGGAAGAAATACCCTCAACAAACACTGGTCTGTTGCAGCCACATGCATACGAACAAGTACGTATGGTCATCACAACCACTCTCTCCCTTTTTGGGTCTAAGCTCCTTACGCAGTGGACTGTTAGTCCCGTGTTTTCAGTAGTAGCCACCTCTTCTTTAGTGCTTCGAATGTGCACTGAATGGCTGTACTTGTGTGTGACGAAATTATGATGAAGAGATGCGAGATGGTGGTACTTAAAGTGTTCTTTAAAGGACGGACGTATGGATGGGCACACGAACGCTTCGCCCCACTCATCAGCAGTCACTGCGTGAATATGCTGTGATTTTTTTGTTCTCTTTATGTTTTGACACACGTTCGAGCAGCAGAGTTCCAAGTTACAAGTCACGTAGCGTTTTATCGCGTTGAGTACAGTTTGTGATGCTACACGAAGGAGCGTGTTTGCGTTTAACATTTCCAATACAACCTCTTCGGTTGTGTTGATGTGCCCGCTGCAAAGACGCCCCGAGAGCTTTGTTGTCCATCTGTTCGTCTACCGCATACTGGCTGGCCGGATGCGGCGCTCTTGTGCGTTTATTCTCACAAACTAAAGCGCTCAGTTTGCAATTCTAGTCATGGTGCGAGTCCTATTTGTGCACCGTGTACACTCTTCTGTCTACTGCTTAGTGTACCAACTATCCAAGATGCAACCAATTAAAAGATGGTAATACTTGGAAGAAAAAATTGGCAGATCCCACGTACAGTGGGAATCGATGATATACGAAGCACGAATGAGAAATGTTGATTTGTCACGTCAAAATCAGAACAACATTACGAGGTGGAAGTAAATGAAACCGTACATGCATCGTGTGTCATGACTATCATGCTTGGATGGGTCGTTTACCCACGTCATCTATTCACGTTACGTGATACCAAATTTACATTATGTAGAGCTAGCGAAAGGGCCACGAGCACGCTATGAGCGTGGTGTGTTGTCATGTTCTTACATGACGCGCGTGGCAGGATTATTTTGTTTGCACCAGTCATATATTTGGTCATTCATTGATGTCATGTAACACCATATTTGGTATATGTGGAGCTAGCAAAACGGCCGCGAGCGCATCATGAAGTGCCCAACATACTCCAATGTAGCGTTGACGCGCGCGCACGCTGGGCACAGCGACGCTACGTCAGCAAAACGCGAGCACTCTATAGTCTGACGCCAAGCGCGACAAGCGTCCATTGGCGCAGCCCGACAGCAACCAGTGCGAAATGTGACATGCTGCATTTCGCGCCGACGCGTTACCCACACAATACTGCGTCTCCCTCTTTTCATGACGGAGGAACGCCGGACGCGCTGAAAATGCGCATGCGTGAAAGCAACGCAGTGCAGCGCACGCTACTATATGGTGGACCGGCGCCTGGCATGGCAACGGCAACGTGGTGCGACGAAATGAACGCCGGCGAGCACGCGCACCGCGTCACGTCAAAATGTATTGGCACTTTGACTGTGTCATGTAGTAATGTTCTCATATAATACGCATGTCATGATTATTATGTTTGCACCAGTCACATACCTTCGTCATCCATTGGCGTCACGTAATACCAAACTTCGCATGCGTGCAGCTAGCGAAACGGCCGCGAGCGCATCACCAGTTTGGCATGCAGTCATGTTGTTACATGAAAGGCATGTCGTGATTATCATGTTCGGATTTGTCATGTACCTATGTCGTCCATTCGCGTCGCGTAAAACCAAGTTTGGTACATGTGAAGCTAGCTAAACGGCCGTGAGCGCATCATGAGTGTAGCATGTAGTCATGTTGTTACATGACACGCATCTCATGTTTATCATGTTTCCATCAGTATCATACCTTCGGCACTCATTCACGTCCCGTAATACTAAATTTTGTATAAGTGAAGCTAGCGAAACGACGCTGCCAGCGCATCATCAGCGTGGTATGAAGTCATGTTGTTTGACATGCATCTCAAGATTACTATGTTTACACCAGTCACATACCTTCGTCATACATTCACTTGGTTAAATACTAAATTTGGTATACGTGACGCCAGCGAAACGGCCGCGAGCGCATCATGAGCATGGCATGTAGTCATGTTACACGACAAGCATGTCATGATTTTCACGTTAGGGTCTTTCGCTTGTGTTCTCCATGCAATCATACCAAGCTATATCAGTTTTGCAACATGCTGTGTGAAAGAAACCACCACAAGAGCTGCAAGGTCATGAAATGTAAATCATAATACTCATGACATTTATTTCATGATTTTTATGTTATGCCTAGCCAAATATGTTCTTCGTACACTCATGTTATGCCATACGAAGTTTTGTATTGATAACATCATCGAAACGACCATGCGCTGAAAGTCGTAGGTGGCTAGATAGATAGACACGCTTAAAGTCGCCGAAGCTCGCTAAGAAATGTTTCGCATTTAAAAAAAGAATTGATTCAGTGAAGTCCGAGTAGTTATATAGAAATTCTTTTAGGTTCAGTATGCTTTTGGATGCAGAAAAGCGCTCATGCATATCGATCATTAGGCCTATAATGCGTGGTAGTAAAGAAAGAACTAGAGTATAAAAATCGTTTTGAAATGAAAGCTGAGCTAGTGCAAGAATCATCCGCTTCTGCGTAGACAACTAGTGAGATCATCAGGGTAGAGTGCCAACTGAGTAATTGGGTGATTACTGCATCAGCACAGCTTCCCAAAATTAACAAAAATTGAGTATTCACTCTTAGACGAAACGCGGCAGTGTGGCTCTGCACATGTCAATGCACATGATTTCAATCGATTTAATGTTTCTTCTCCATTCCATCATTCTTCTTACATTATATCTCGTATTGTCGGCCCAGCCAGATTTCTCAGTGGCTGCACGCGTGGTTCTAACTTACACGTTCCGACTCCGTCGAACAAATATCCCGCTAGAACTTCAGCGCATCGTCCCCTAGTCTTTCTCGGTACGCGTCTTTTTGGTGCACCGCACGTTTTCGAAAACCCTCGCTTCTGGAAAGGCCGCTTCTTTCTTGCTAGGGCGAATTATATTCGGGTGATTCATGACTGCGTGTGGTCAGGTGAAAGTTCCTCCGAATCCATTTAATTTGTTGGACCAACTGTACCCTCCTGCATATAGTAAAGATCTCTAGGGTTGTATTTCCCAAAACGATGATACGATCAAGAGAGACGTTGTAGGTGGGTGCTCCAGAAAGTTTAACCGGCCGAGGTTTTTTAACGTGGACCGACATCGCACAGTGCACGGGCATCTACTATATATCTCCATCGAAATGCAACCCGGTGGATGCCCTTTCGGTCAGCAGCCGAGCACCATAGCCACTGATTGACCGAGGGGGACACTCTACCTTTCTTCATCGTTTTAGTGAATCAGTGATGAGTAACGATGTTTACCTAGCAGACATTTTTTAAGATCACGAGTGCCGCCAACAGGTGTGCGAGTGATCACCAGAAATTTTGGTACCCTGCAGCAGCCACCCCGATGAATGCGCGGGCTTTGCTTTTTGTTTGGGCCATGCCAGGGCTTCTCAGATGATCCACTCATATACTTCGGTATTTACCTAGGACGGCCTGTCTACTGTTTCCACCAGCTCATTGTTAAACCTGCTGAGTGGCTGAGAGGCTTCAGGTATATTATTAGCCTGTAGAACTGGAACGCTTTTGGCGTGCATAGAAAATTCACAGCATATCTGCGGACTGAATGATTTATGTAACTTATTTGGTTATGCTGTCTACCCTCATGCGGGGTCATAACACGAAGGACATACCCAAAGAATGCACAAGGTACATAAAGTTCCGTAATATTCTGAAAATTAACAATGAAAACTGCCATGCTCCTAAATAACAATTCAAAACCACTTAAGTATGCACGGTCTTTTTTCAAGATATTTGCTGTGAACATAAAGTCGCTTACAACACTTGGCAGTAAAAAATTCAATTTAACATGACGATAGTTATAGCGCGAGAACAAACCGACGACACAGAGACAAGAAGGACACGAAAGACACGAGCGCTAATGTCTTTAGCGCTCGTGTCTTTCGTGTCCTTCTTGTCTCTGAGTCGTCGTTTTGTTCTCGCGCTATAAATATCGTTATGCAATACCAACTGGCCCAAGCTGCCACACTCAATTTAACAATCACGTAAATCTGCCTCGCCCTATTGAAAATCCTGGGTGGGTGGTTGCTGGTATCATTAGTGAATATAGTGGAAATAATACTGGATATTGTGAAAATGACAGTGGATATGATGGAAATGATAGTGCATATGGCGGAAGCTGTAGTAGTCATAATGGCTGATGATGGTGAGAGCGTAAAAAATGGTGGCAGATGGTGGTGGTGGTCGTGAGCCAATTGTGGTCTCAGTGGAAAATGCCGGCTGATGACGGTGAAAGTGGAAAAAAATGGTGGCAGATGGGGGCGGTGGGTGCAAGGCAATGGTAGCAATGGTAGAAAATGCCGGTTGATGGTGGTGTTCCGAAAGGTGTTTTGTGGATGGCTTGGTTAACAAGCTGGATGACGGTGGTATGATGGAAGCTTGGTGGATGATGGTGGAATGATGAAAAAGCAGATGGCAGTAAGTGAAATCACTTTAATATTCATAGTGTTTCACTCTGGAATGCGTAGAGAACTATGTTTATGGTCGAAAGAAACCAACGCCGCTCATTATGCTTTTTGGTACGTTTTCTTTTCATGGGGTGTCAACAACGCTTCAATTTTTGTGGAGCGTTAATTGTGGCCCTAAATGTTCACATTTCCTGCACGTTTACATTAGTCTGACATGCACGATGTGGTGCTTTGTTTTGATGTTTAGACGAGTAGTGGTGTCGCTGTGAACAGTAACAGTAAATATGTTACATGACCTTGCATTTGCCGAGAAATAAATGAGCTCCATTTCGCAATTACCACTTTCAACGGTAGACCATAATACAGCGGTGGCTGATATCGCCAAGCTGGAAACGCAACTCTTGCAATTGTAGCAGACCCGATTCCTTGAGCCGTACTTTGAGGTTTACAAAGTACGTCTGACGCTAAAATACATAAAATTCTACGTTTGACATACGTCTAGACAAGTCCCAGCAAGTTAGACTTTCACCCTTCTGTCCTACCACCATGATTTCCACCAAAACTTAGGCCGACTAACCAAGTCCCTACAAGTGTTATCGGCGCTTTTGGGTTTCAGAATACGCGATTTCGAAGAGTAAGAACCACAATCCAGCTGTCGCATAGTTTAACCTAAATTGAGGGTTTTCATAGTGTACACTGTCCGCGGAAGAAGTGACAAACATCGGTGCGACGCGGTGTCAGCACTTCAAGAGCGTACGCCTCCCGTCATCGACAGCCGCTGGTCACACTCGCCGGCAGTTCTCTGGCTTTTATGCGAGAACACAGACTTGTTCATTCATATTCTTACTGAACCAATATGATAGCATAACGTTTCCTGCGCACTGTATTTGTTTTGGCCAAGCTGTAAGTAGTTGTTGCTAACGATAGAGCTACAGCACCGTACTGGCACGACTATGCTGTACTTTGGGCAAAAACATTGCATTACTCTATCGTGTGGGCGTATCTATCAAATAAGCCTAGAGGCGTCATAAAATCTGAGATGATGTCACCCTTTGTACGAGCGAGTAACGAATAATAAACTTGACAAATACCGGTGGCAAACTGAACCTGGTCCTTAGTCCGCTTGGTTTATTTCTTTCTTGCGGTTGTGAATTGTAAGAAAAACATAGCGCTGTTGCCATTATCGCAGTCAAAATTGTTCTACGCAGCAGTTGTTTGTGGTTATTGAACGTGCCAGTTTTAGTAGCAGGTTCACTGGAGACTTAACATTAAACTACCAACAAATAAGCATGTCACTGTGGTTAGCGTGTTAAGCTAAAAATTCCAAGGTTGCATGTTTAAGTCCTCGAGGTCACAATTTTTACGGGTGTATTCTTCGTTGTTTTCTATACACTTACTCGTTTTATTTTTAGGGGCAGCTTGTCACGATGGCGGTTCTGACACCGTTTTGCGATCCAGCATTGCCTGCACTCCATCATTCCCCATGTGCCACGATCCACCATGTGCCACGAATATTTCCAGCACCATAATCCACCTAAATGGTGGATTGTGGAATGCACCATTTATATGGTGAATATTTTTCAATTGGGGTCTACAGCCTTTTCGAAGTTAGTAATACGTTATAAAACAACAATATAAAGCGGCAGTTTGTTCCATCTTTCTATTGCATCTGTGAGCCCCAGATGGTCTTCCGGAGCCTTCTACCACGGCGTCTCTCATGACCATATGTTGGTTTTGGGACGTTGAACCTCAAATATCAATCATTATGGGAACTTAAAAAATAATATCCAAACGTGTCAGTATTTGTTAGGTATCGTTTTATGACGCGATCGTGGTTAGTTCGGGGATTACTTTTGCCTGGAGTATGTAAATATTGGAGCTTATCTCTCGTAATATATATCCCCATTGAAAAAAGCGTCCAACATTCGAATGGTGAATTCCACCATCCACCAGCTTGGTGGATTCTGGTGCTGGAAATGTTGGTGGTACATACTGTATTGTGGCATTTGGTGGAGCGGATGGTGGATGGTGCGCTCCAGCCAGCAATGCTGGAGCACGAAGCAGCGTCAGAACCACCGTGACGAGCTGTCACTAAATAAATAAAAACAATTGTGTAAAAACGATGTAGAAAGGCCCCGTAAAACAAAAAGTGCGACAGCGTGGAAGTGAACCTGCCACCTTCGGATTCCCAACTAAGCACACCAACCACTGCGCCACGCCGACAGATGGCAATTTCGGTGTTAAAGAAATAGTCAACTCAGAAACTCACTGTTTAGCTTCAGTTATGTTTGTCGCTTACTCGAGATAAACGGGATGTGCACCTGCCACTAAAATTTGCACATTTCATAAACACAAACGACTGCGGCCTGTAATGATTGCGACTGCGATAATACCAACAGCGCTATAATTTCATTACAATTTACAACTGCAAGAAAAAAAAACAAATGAGTGGACTGAGGAGCATGTAGAGTTTATCAGTGGTTACTGCCAAGTTTAATATCCGTTTCTCGCTCCATCCAAAGGGCGGTATTCATTCAGGCTTTATGATGCTTCTATTCTCATTCGATAGATACGCCCACACAATTGATTGTGATGGTTTTCGCGCAACGCACAGCGCAGTCATGCCAGCTCACCGCTGTTGCTCTGTCGTTTGGAACAACTACAGAACGGCTTGGCCGAAACGACTTCAGTCTGCCAGAAACATTATGATATCATATTGCTTCAGTAAGCATACGAATTGGCGAGTCTGTGTTCTCGCATAAGAGCCAGCGAAGGGTCGGTAAGTGCGACTGGCGGCTGTTTGGGAGGGGAGGCGTACATTTGGTGGAAGTGCTGCAAGTGCGTCGCATCGATATTTGTAGCTTGTTGCGCGGACACCGTACACAAAAAAGGCTTCATTTAGATTAAATGATGCCACAGCTGTACTTAATTGTCATGTTTAATCTTAAAAATTGTGTATTCTGCAACCCAGAAGCACCGATAACACTTGTACGGGCTCGGTCGGTCAGATTAACCTTTGGTGGAAATCAAGGTGGTAGAACGGAAAGGTGAAAGTCAAATTCGCTGGGGCTCGTCTGGACGCATGTCGAAAGTGAAAGTTTATGCATATTCGCACGCACGTTATTACTTAAAAGTATGGCTCAAGCAATAGAGTGTGCAAGAATTGCAAGGGTTGTGTTTCTAGCGTGGTGACATGAAGTAACTGTTGTGTTCTGTTCTAACATTGAAACGGGCAATTGTGAACTGGAGCCCATTTATTTGTCGACAACTGCGTGCTGATGTAAAACATTTATTGTCACTGTTCACATTGACATCTCTAGTCTACTAAAAATCGCAACAAAGAAACATATCGCGGATGTCAAACTGATCTAAGTACGTGAGCGCAATGTAACATATTCAGAGCCACTCATTCTACGCTCCACAAAAATTGAAGCATTGTTGACACCACAGGAATAAAAAAAATAAACGTGCTAGAAAGCATCATGGGCAGCGTTGGTTTCTTTTGACCGTAAACGTATAACTCTGCGCATACAAGAATAAAATACTACAAATAAGTGCTTTCACATACTGTGATGTACTTTTTCATCATGCCAACACCATCCACCAAGCTCTCATCACGCCGCCGTCATCGACCTTGCTCACCAAACATTCCACCAAACACGTTTTTCCTCACCATCATCAGCCGGAATTTTCTACCTTCAATACCATAGGCTCCCCACCAACAACATCTGCCATCTTTTTTTCCAATCTCGCCGCCATCAGCCAATATATCCCACTACAGTTTCAACCATATCCACTTACCTTTCCTTCATATCCAATATTCTTTCCACCATATCCACCAACGATTCAAGCATGCACCAAACGAGGATTTTTGATGAAGTATGTCGTGCATTATTTTGAAGAATACTTTCACCATATATTCATTTCTACGCAGTTCGAGAGGATCATGGTTGTATTTCCGTAACATCAGTGTGATGGAATCTTTCCTTGAGTACGTCGAACAAATAAAGCGCGCCGCTAGTCTGTGTATTATTTCTATCCTCTTCTAGAGTCACTCAATAGGGACTCTAAACAACGGATGAATATTCTAGTACTTTACCAATGAAGGTGGTGTATGCAATATGTTTTACGTCGCGTGATGCACCTTCTGATTTTTTCCTCCATAGATAACCTTTCGATAGGCCTTGGCGCAAACGTTATCAATATGCTCATTCTATGTTAATTTTTGTGTAATGTTAATTTTTTCTAATTGAGGCGAAGTGTAGGTCGGTGAGCCTGTGTGTATGTCTGTATGTCTGTCTGTCTGTCTGTTAGTGTGTATAGTTAATGTTAATTGTGTGACAGACAGACAGACGATGAACAGACGCTTCGCCCCAGTCACCATCATTCTGTCCGTGGATATGTTGTGAATTGCTCAATATAGCAGTGCAATCAATCCTCTTTAAATGCCAACTGTATGAAAACCACTAACCCTATGTAGTGATAGTATTTGCAAGGATATAATACACATTCCCATCTACTAAGCAATTCCTAAAACCCAGCAGAAGTTGCTATTACTGCAACGTATTACTACGAAGAAATGATCCACACCCTAAGGAGATTCACAAATAAAAAAATGGCAGCATAGCCACGGAGTGAATGATGGAGAGGGGAGCGAAGCATTCGTCCGTTCATGCGTCCGTCTGTGTGACCGTCCATGCGTCTGTTTGTGCGCCCATCCCTGCGTTCTTTCATGCATCCGCCCCTGCGTCCGTTCATGCGTCCATCCATGCATCTGTTTGTGTGTCCGTTCGTTCATCTATTCAACACTCCAAGTCCCACCATCTCGCATCTTTTTATCATATATTCCCCATATAGAAGCACCGCCATCCAGCGGACATTCCAAGGACTAAACGAGAGGTGGCACACGCACACTTTCTTACGGCCTGCGCTTTGGGTCCACTTCCCACCTTTAACCACCTCGAGTTCATGGTATATTCTAGTTCACTGTATTCATGGCACTGCGACCAAACGCTCGCTAAACCTTTCGAAAACCAAGGAGGTTACGCCCAGCGAGTATAACGTAGCAAACTTTCCCTGTCAGATAGGGCTCAATTTACATGCCAATGGCTGCTAATGAGAAATGAGAGACAGGAGAATTCGGCTTTTACTTTCTTACGGCTTGCGCTTCGTATCTACTTCTCATTTTGAACCACCTTGAGTTCATTCATGGTATATACAAGTTTATTGTATTCATGGCACTGCGGCTCAACGCTCGCTAAACCTTTCTAAAGCTAAGGAGGTTATACCCAGCGAGTATAATGTAGCATCCCTTTCTTGTCCGATAGTGCTCAATGTACATGCCAATGGCTGCTAATGGGGATCGCAGCGTGCGCGTTGACTAAAAGCCGAATGCTCATGTCTCTCATTCCCCATTAGCAGCCATTGGCATGTACATTGAGCACTATTTTTTATTGTTAAACAACGCACAGAAGAAATCTCTCACTGGCACCTCCTTGGAGGTTATGTGTTATACCTATTTCGGGTATGTGCCACTGGTGGTTACATACGAGGGACGCCCAAGCCACGCCATAAGGAGCCACGCCATAGATGTGCCGAAGTGTATGTGCCCTGTTACTGGAATGATATGAAGCCTTTGTGTTCTGTACATGCTGTAAATAAACTTTTTCTAAACAAGGAGCTTCGCCCCTAAAAATAAATAAAACACCCAATATGGTTGCCCAAAAGGTGTACAAAACGTTTATCAGTAACAAATTCATTTGGAATTAATGGCCATTGGCACTGTTGACAAGTAAATTTAGGGTTCCGGTGTTCAAATAGTGCTAGAAATAACCAGCTTTTTGTAAAGTAAAATACATGCACGTACGGGCTTTCTATATGCACAAACGATGTGCACATACCAGCTTTCTTTGGCGCTCCAACAAAAGGTTGGAATAAAGCTTCCATGGCTAAAATAAAGAACAGGGACATGGAAAAAGATATGCACAACGCAAATGCTCACTCAAAACTCAAAGGTTGTTGCACGTGTTAAAATATCCTGATTGATATGTGGGTTTAACGTCCCAAAACCACCATATGATTATGAGAGACGCCTTAGTGAAGGGCTCCGGAAATTTCAACCACCTGCGGTTCTTTAACATGAACTCAAATCAGAGAACACGGGCATACGACATTTGCGCCTCCATCGGAAATGCAGCCGCCACAGCCGGGATTTGATCCCGTGACCTGCGGGTCAACAGCCGAGTACCTTAGCCACTAGACCACCACGGCGGAGCTGTGTGTTTCTATGTACAAATATGATGCGCCGCGCATGTCACAAAGAGGCACATAAAGGCAAACGGCTAAGACGCGTAAACAAAGTTGCGTTCGTTGTGTTGTAACGATGGGAGCTTGACTTATCCAAACTGTGGCGATCTGTACGATACGCATCCGAGATTACTTGCGTAGCCAGGAAAGGGTGGCTGGGCAGTTACTGTTTGCAAACCATTGCAATATGATACGCAGGTAACTACGCCTCATTGAGGTATTCAATTTGCAGCTGAAAACTGTTGCATGGTAATGCGCACTAATTTTATTGCTGTTCTTTTTACTGAGATGCCGAGCGTAAGCATGACATCCTTACTTCTCGTTGAACAATATTCGAATGAACCGACACGAAGTTCAACACTGATTTCGCTGAATGTGGAATATACTGCCAGCAAAAATTATCCCCGGGAACGGAGCTTTTAATGAGAAACAGTCAATTATCCGGGCGAGGTACCTCGAAAGTGAATTCTTGTTCCGTTTTTTTTTCTCTCTAGGCACGTTTAGAATGTGTTAACTTTTTTTGCAGAGTTGTCAGTAGAAATGAAATCATTCTGTAACACTTCTCTAAAGTTTGGCGCAAACGGGCCAGTCACACCGCGAATGTATGAAATGCATGCCATAGCGCCTTGTGAAAATTTATTCGTTGAACAAATATAAGTTCAATGTCCCACCTCACACGATAGCACGTTTCCACTACATGTATTAGTACGCAATACTATAGTACGCCACAACTCGCGTGCTCCTCAGCTCATCCGCCCACTGGTACCTACACTGACACTGTTCTTGTTTTGAAATATCATGCGTAGAAGAGGTACACGCAGGTACGCTCGGACATATCTAGTGTTGCCGATATTAAGAATATCCAACAAGCAGAGATACGTTTGTTTAGTGCTCGCACGGCACCAACGAGCAGCGTGCGCGCCGGAACAGCAGCCTCGCTCGACGTACACTGCTTTCTCATAGTGCTCGATGCGCCCGCGGGTTGTTCTGCAAATGCTTGGAAGAGGTCTGTTTCTGTGGCTCATACCGAATGATGATGATGATGGTTTGGTGATACTGCATCCAAGGAACCGTTTGCTCTAGAGCTCCGGTATTCAACAATATTTCATACACTACCTAGTACGTTGAGTGCTTAAGGCGCTATCTTTTTACTACAAAGTTCCAGTATCCGACACCACACTCGATAGCAAATTTTACCTGCGAAAAAAAAAAGTAGCAATAGAAATGGTCTGATAGAGTTGAACGCTTTGATGGTGCACGCCGTCGGGATTTTGTAGATGGAGTGCAATTGCCCACTTCTTCGTTCGTAAGGTTTCAAGGTGTTGCTGGCGTGCGGAGTCGATTGCGATAACATAGCCAAAACTGAAACCCGTTCTCAGATTCAGATTTTTTTTAATTTTTTGATAGCAAGTATGAAGAGCTCGACGAACAATATGTTGAAAGCTTTCCACTGTACCCTGCTATGGGTACGAGAGGGGTCGGCAAGTCTTAATTACAAGGATTACAACTCACTGTTACTCTGCACTAGTATCAGCGGTGTAGTGGCTCTGTTGAGAAGACTGTAGCTCAGGTGTTATTCAATTGGTGATATTGCCTTCGTAAACATCGACAACCGCTGTCAGCGCATGCTTTTTAACACGTACCGACCTTTCAATTGGTATGGTCACAATGAGCAAACATCTTAATATAGTTACCATTTTTATGTGAATATGCTTCTCGTCATATTGCAACTCCATCCATTGTGCGGTCTACTACAAAAAAAAACAAACAAATGTCAGCGCTGGTAGTGCTGGACAGAGAACTTCTATAAAACACGCTTCAGTTTATTTGGATGTGTGAAGCGTACACGCTTTCATACTGATTGAAGGCCGATGAAGCTGTTGGATTGATAATTGGTACAACACCTGCCTTAGCAGGTGGGTGCCCTGGATTCGATTCTAGCTCTTAGTGAACATTTTATTATTTGTTTACACGCACCTTTCTCGACTTTACAGTCATAGACAAAATGATTAATTTTCACTCCACTCACAACCAACCAAGGTGACACCAAGGCGGACACAGTAGTTTCTGCGAAAGGAGCTCTTTAACTCTATTGCGCTCAAACAATAACAATTATTCGCGTCTGGATTTCTTAGCACTCATCATTCCAGTTGTTAAGAAAGAGTTGAAAGACAACACAACTACGTCTATATAACGACCCTAAATATATACATCCACAGCAGGCCAAAGACTACTCAGAGCGATCTCTGCTTTATTATAACTTGTGTGAGTAGACTAAATTTCATTCCAGCAACCTTCCTTATTTAATCACCTTACTCAAATCTGTGCTGCTGTCTTGAGCGTTATCCATCGCATGGTATATATTCATGTAATGTGTTTTGTGTGTTTGTTCACTTTATTTATCTGCGCTTAAAAAAGGGGCTTAGGAGCAAACACTAAAATGCTGCTGTACCACGTAGTACGCGTTGTTTTCTATGCCGTTCAGTACATTAGCTGGTGACACACTTCCCAATATCTTCTGTACTTCCCTAAATATCAACGCCATTGACTTTAACGCTCTTGTCAGTGGCAATGATGTTGGACAGTGCGAGAGTTTTAAGTCAATTATAGGGATGAAGGATACGTTGTATTTCTGACGCGTACAAGAATGTATTTCATTTTACGGCTCTGCCTACCCGTTCATATAAGGTTGTTACACTATTTATTTGTTTTACTTATTTTAATACCTCAAGGGCTTCCGCAGTGGAGGCAATAATGAGAAGTGGTACAAAAGATGCACTTGGTACGAGCATACAGAAGTGACGTCCGCTCCATGATTACAAAAGAAACATACAAACGTTGGATCAAGAACTTGTACAAAAATGTAAAATTCTGCGGACACATGAGCTTTAAATATCAATCATAAATGCAAAGGGCATCACAGAAAGAAACGGCTCCTTATATCACACAATCCCGGGCGCTGTAAGCGACTACTTGAACTGGTCAACGTTTCTTAATTGGAACACGTGATCTAGAAGATGGTTTCATTATTTGTAGTGAGTATAAAAAAATGACTGCGCAAATGTGTCAGTGGGGGGACGAGGGTATCTTACTTGTAGTTCATTATTGCTGCGGCTCAATAAATGCAGTTTCGGCACGATGTAAGTGTTGGTTGATAAAAAATGATAAAACCGGTGAAATAAGGCCAGTCTCGAAAGCTTCCGGTGGTGGCTGAGGAAAGGAAGTGTTAGGCGTGATTTCAGGACTGTGACACTAGTAAATGATGAGCAGTCCGAGAAAGTGAATCTAACGGCATGGTTTTGAATTATTTAATGCTATCAGTTAGGTATATCTGATGCGGATCCCATATGGCGGCTGCATACTCTAATATTGAGCGGATTAGGGTTTTATAGACCAGTAGTTTTAAGTGAGGAGGAGCGAGTTTCATTGTACGCTGCAGATGTCCATAAGATGTAGGAGCGCTGGCGATTAATTTGTTTATGTGGTTGGTCCAGGAGAGATAATTCACGATATGAACACCTAAGCTTTTATAAGACTTTTCGGATTGTAAAGATGACCCTGATAGAGTGTATATAAAAGTTAGCAGAATCGCGCGTCATAAAAGAGACATTAATTTGTACTTGGAAACGTTTCATGACATTTTGGAACTTTTACATTAGTTTTCAACAGTAGTAAAATCGGATTCCAACGTAATTTGGTCTCAGTTACAAGTAATTTTGGCATACAACACACAATCATCTGCAAAGAGACGTTTGTTGTTAGTAACGTTGGAAGGCAGATCATTCATACAAATAAGAAACAGTAGCGGGCCAAGTACTGTACCTTGTTGCACGCCAGAAATAACAGGGGTTGTGTTAGATTGCGCGGCATTTACTACGACAGATTGCTTTCTTGTTCTGAGGAAGTTTTCTATCCAGTTGAATGCACATGAATCTATAATTAGCAGTAATACCTTGTACATTAGACGGCAATTGAGTACCTTGTCGAACGCTTTTTCGAGATCGAGAAAAATTACATCTGTTTGGATATTGCTGTCGAGATTAACGTGTAAATCATGGGTGAAAGTGGCAAGTTGTGTTTCACACGATAGCCCTCTACGAAACCCATGCTGTGCGATAGAAATGAAGATATTGCGCTCAAGGTGTTTCAAGATATTCGTGAAAAAAATGTTCCATAATATTAGATGGAACGGAAGTAATTGAGATGGGGCGATAGATCAAAGGTGATGATCTGTTACCACTTTTATAGGTGGGAACAATATTACCTAGTTTCCATTTAATGAGAGCACAGCTAGATGACAAGGATTGAGCGAAAAGCAAGGCAAAAATAGCACTGACAGGAAATGTTACATTTTTCAGGATTTTGGACTTTATTTCGTCTGGTCCGCTGGCGGACGATAGTTTCATATTTTCAACTATGTGAAGAATTCCGATGGGCGTGATTGAAATCAGGGGCATCGGTTCTAAAATTACTGGATGTGAGGAGAGGGAGGGGTTCATATCTGTTTCTGTTGTGAACATTGAAGAAAATGCCTTGTTCAGTGTGACAGCAGTGTCACTATCGGTTAGTTCATCATTCTTGTCATAGAGTGTTATCCTGATTGAAGTAGATGGGTTGATAGGCTTTCGAAATTGCTTGGGGTTACTTGTTAACATATTTGTTAGAGTTATATCGAAGAAGTTTCGTTTAGCAGCGCGAAGGGTTTCTGATAGCTTTTTTACGTGATGTCATATTTTTGCTGGCCCCTCGCTGCGAAGCCGCCCATGGTTGTCGATATTGAAGGTGCTTAAGAAACAGCGTAAAAAGTATAATCAACGCATTTCCATACAATATGATACTGTTAGAGTGTTTAGGAGATCCGATCAGGGTTTTCATATACACCAACAATCAAAAATATCCAAGTTTTGCGTCAGTTCTTATTTAAATGCAGTGTGACTAACTTTAGGTGGCATGCTGTAAAGTTATTCTTTTTTTTTGCGTCAGGGCACTTTACCAGCATAAGAACTAACGACGGCCGAGTTTATTGTTGCGAAAACAGAAAGGACAAACATACGGAAGAAAAAAAGTGTACGCGTGTTTGAAAACTGGAAGATGAAACTTACGACACCCAGCGGAGGTTAGCCTAGAGCGTGGAATACATAACTTTCTCGGGCTTCTTTCGCTTTACTACCAATACTACAAAACTTCGGGACTAGATAAAACCTATAGCTTAGTGGGTCCTCTTTGTTCCTGTTGATGAATTTTATCTCAGAATTCAGCTATAAATATTATGACCCATTCCGGTCGCCAATAAAAGTTTGATGCTCTTTCAGAGAGCCAGCATTAATTATCTAGTTTTATCAACGCATTATAAGGAAGATGCGTTGCGCTTTCTGCGATTCTGGCACTTTCAATTTTTGAGTCTTTAGCTTGCTACACTCTTTATGAGTAGAAAGATTCTGCGTGTGGTCACCCAGGCATTTCCTGAAAACTGTGAATTCTTTTAGACATATGTTGTATGGTGTACTATCTATCTATCTATCTATCTATCTATCTATCTATCTATCTATCTATCTATCTATCTATCTATCTATCTATCTATCTATCTATCTATCTATCTATCTATCTATCTATCTATCTATCTATCTATCTATCTATCTATCTATCTATCTATCTATCTATCTATCTATCTATCTATCTATCGATCTATCTATCTATCTATCTATCTATCTATCGATCTATCTATCTATCTATCTATCTATCTATCTATCTATCTATCTATCTATCTATCTATCTATCTATCTATCTATCTATCTATCTATCTATCTATCTATCTATCTATCTATCTATCTATCTATCTATCTATCTATCTGGGTATACCCGCGAGAGGAAGGAAGGAAAATAGGGGGAAAAGAACGGCAGGGAGGTTAACCAGCCTATAGGCAGCCGGTTTTCTACTCTGCGCGTGGGAGAGGGATGGGGGAGATTAAAGATAGTGAGCAGAGAGGGAACAGAGAAACACAGCACATTCGGCAGCACACGCGCGCACACTCAGTCATAGTCCAGTGTTGTCTTTCGCGGTGTGTGACATTGCTATTACAGTCGCTGTTCAAGTCCGTGTCGCGTAGAAATTTCAACAGAGCTTTCATCGCCGTCTGTTGCATTGTCTTTTCTCGGGTACTTGACAGAATAGTGTCCACAGACATTCGGCTGTTGTTGATGCTTGCAAAAGTGGACGCCAGTGACTGTCTCTGGATTTCATACAACGGACAGTCACACAGGATGTGGTGTAGCGTCTCTTCGCAATGACAAGCATTGCAGAGAGCGTTGTCGGCCATTCCTATGACAAAGGAATAAAATTTTGTAAATGCCACTCCTAGCCATAAGCAATGAAGAAGGGTGGCTTCTCTTCTGTCAAATCCAGTGGGCATGCGGAGAGCCAACAAAGAGGACAGGTGGTGTTGACGATTCGCATCGATGCTTGGTGGGCACCATAGTAAAAACGTGATTTCATGCGCAAGTCGTCGAAGATTACTGGCAGCATCAGTCCGCGAAAGTGGTATGGCTTCTTCTCGTGTTCCTTCAAGGGCTGCCCGCGCGGCAGTATCAGCATGTTCGTTCCCTATGATGCCGCAGTGACTTGGCAGCCATCGAAGCGTCACATGATGCCCTTTCTCGTGTGAAGTGTGGAGAAGGCATCGAATTTTGAAAAAAAAGCTGTTCGTATGGCCCGCGATGCAGTGCTGAGAGCACAGATTGTAGGGCAGCCCTTGAGTCGCTGAAAATTGACCATTGTTGCGGTGGTTCCCGATTGACCACACAGAGTGCAGCGCGCAAAGCAGCTAGTTCCGCTGCTGTAGATGCCATGGAGTGGTCAGTCTTAAAGCTGATGGTAACACCTCTTGCTGGGACAACTACTGCCCCTGACGAACACTGGCGGTTCGTGGAACCATCAGTGTATACATGTATGCTGTCTGAATATTTCTCGTGAAAAAGAAGAAGAAACAGTTGTTTCAGCACGGGCGACGAAAGCTCAGAATTCCTCCGGATCCCTGGTATACTAAGATACACTGTGGGTCGAATAAGACACCACGGTGGTATGGATAGTTTAGATGCAGGAATGAAGCCGGAGGGAAGTTTATCGTTGTATTTCACAATTATTTTGGCGAACGATGCTTGGCGCCTCTCTGAAGGCAACAGTGCAAGGTGATGACAGGAAGCACGTGCGAAGTGTCTGATGTGCGTTCTCAGGACTTCTACAACAATGTGAGTTTGTATCGGATAGTCATCAGCGATTGCAATTGTGGCTTCCGTGGACGTACATCTGGGCAGACCGAGGCACACTCTCAGCGCTTGGGCTTGTACTGCCTGTAGAACACGAACATTGGTCTTGCAGGTATTGCTAAGCACGGGCAAGCTATATCTGAGGAAACCGAGAAACAGGCCTTTGTAGAGCTCCATCATTGCGTCTACTAACATTCCACACGTCTTTCCTGCCAGGAACTTGAACAGTTGGGAAATAGCGGTCGGGCGCTTCTTCAAATAGGTCACAAGCGGACTCCAACAGAGGTCCCTATCAATAATTATGCCCAGAAAGCGGTGGGTTTTGGCGTAAGAAATTGGTCGCCCGAAGATGGAGTTGACATAAGGGGTCATTGCTTTGCGAGTGAAGGCCACCAGCGCGCATTTTTCTGGTGATATGCTGAGACCTTGTTTTAACAAGAAGTTGGCAATCATAGTTGCTGCTTTTTGAAGCCGGGAACGTATCTGAGAACGTGTTACTGCCGAAGTCCAGACACAGATGTCGTCTACATATATTGAGAATTTAATGGTGCTTGGCAAGTATTCAGCAAGGCCCATGAGTGCAAGATTGAATAGCGTCGGGCTAAGAACTCCACCTTGAGGAACACCCCTTGAAGTATAGCGTCTCGTAGTTGGGCCATGTTCTGTTAATACAAAGAATGATCTTGCAGCCAGGTAACTCGAAATCCACCGAAAGACTTGACCACCAAGACCAACCACCGCAAGAGCACCCAAAATGGCTTCATGTAGTACATTATCATAAGCACCTTTCACATCTAGAAACAAAGCTGCAGATAGTCGCTTACGGGATCATTCGTGCTGAACGTACGAAACTAGATCAACGACACTGTCAATAGAAGAGGGGTCGCGTCGGAAACCAGCCATTGAATTGGGATAAATCTTGTAGTATTCAAGATACCCCTCCAAACGGCCGAGTATCATCCGTTCCATTATCTTCCCTACGCAGCTGGCCAAAGCTATTGGGCGGTATGAGGTGAGTTCGAGTGGGGATTTGCCCTGCTTCAAGATGGGTAACAAGTGGCTTACTTTTCCGTCATCAGGAACATTGCCATCCTGCCACGTGATGTTGTAGAGGCTCAACAGTTCTCTCCTTGCACCTTCCCCAAGGTTGCACCAGGCTCGGTACGGAATACCATCTGGGCCCGCAGAAGTCGAACGCCTGCAGAAAGCTAGTGCCGCCTCGATCTCCTCTATTGTAAAAGGGAGGTCAATGTGGTAGCCACGGGAACGGGGGACGTCACCTCTCACTGGAAAATCTGGACGAGTGGCTTGGTTGGGGATCTGCGCACAGGAATCTTCTGCGACATCGATGTCTTGCCTTCTTTAAAATGGCGCGAGCGCTTTGAATGGAAAGCGCTGTTCCGAAGGGTGACGCAGACCATGCACCGTTTTCCAAATGTGTGAGAGTGGCTTGCGAGGGTCTAGTGACTGGCAAAACGTTGTCCATCGTTCCGACGCTAATGTATCCATGCAACGCCGAATCTTCTTTTGCATCCTCCTGGCTGCCCTAAGATCGTGAATTGATTTTGAACGCCGATACCGACGTCGCAGTGCTCGGAGTCGCTCCAACTCTATGTCAAAGTCGTTTCGTGTGGAAGATATTGTCACCTTGCGAGTGGCGTTTTGCATTGTACTCTTAATTGTTTGCTCTAACCCAGATCGTAGGCCATCGCTGCAAGCATCTTCCATGTCAGATTTGAAGTTGGTCCATTGGACTGCTCGAATGGTCGTCCATGCACCATAACTAGACAAGCCTTTGATGTTAAGGTAAATTGGAATGTGATCACTTCCTCGTGTCTTAAGATCTGGAAACCACTTGACCTATCTCGCGAGGGAGTTGGAGACAAAGGCAAGGTCGAGGCAGCTGCCGTATGCCACCCCTCGAAGACAAGTGGGGCTGCCATAGTTCACGAGAGTAAAGCCATAGTTGTAGGCGATGCTTGCTAACCTTCTTCCTCTTTCATTTGTCCACGTACTTTCCCAAGCGTGATTGTGCGCTTTGAAATCACCTATGATGACCCATGGTGCAGGACACACTCTCAAAATATCCGCTAATCTCCTGGAATCGAGATTATTCGATGGCGATATATAAACGCCTATAAGAGTAAATATGAGTTTGTTCTTTTTCACAATGATGCAGACATACTGACTGACACTTCATATTCAAGTGATTGACACTTCATATTTACATAGCAACGGCGTCAACACACATGGGTAATTTTTGCTCACAAGCATTAAAAAAACGGTGACATCGCTGCGCTGACCCTCCGAAATTAAAGAATAATGTCAGGGTCCCAGCAGGAATCAAATCCAAGCATTCTGCGTGACAACCAAGTTTTCTACAACAAAGGCACGCCAGCTTTCGCAACAGCTTTTAACGCGAGGGCGTTAAAGAGGTCGTTTCGCAGAAATTCTGGCTTCCTCGTCGGCCTTAGTGTCGGTGCCGTTAATTGTGAGGGAAAATCATGATCTTATGCGTTAGCGAAAAAGGAAGAACGATCAAATAAATAAGTAGTGAAAAACCCTCGGGTGAAGTGGGGAACGAACCGGGGTTGTTTTACAAACAGGGGCCACGCCTCGGCTTTTGAAAACTGTAAAAAAATTTCCTATGGTTGTAAACGAAGTAGAAGTAGCTTTCATGCTTTACATACATAGTCATGTATATAGATTTCACAACGCACCAAGAAACAATGCAGTGAAATGAGTGGTACAAGCTTCCATTGCCAACGGGTGTCAGAATGTGCGATTATAACAATGGCTCTGTCGTTGAAATCTAGTACTCCACTACAAAATACACACACGCTACTGTGCCTATGCCTTTGAAGGCACGTATATGGCACTTTTGTCATGTGCCCTTCCTTTTCTCTGTCTTGGCTTTTTGCACTGTTTTCCTCGACCAGCTATTAATCGTTACCAACTTGCCCAGTTTTCAATACTACTTAATGCATGGCAAATTCGAAAAGGTTTCAGGCATTGGGTGCTTGCAGTACGCACTAGGAACAAGATATCACTTTCACGCTCAACTCCTAAAGGCAAAGCTTTAAGGTCCCTAAATTTTTCATAGTTTTTAGGTGGCTACATATCCTTTATTGAACCCATCAATCGTATATCAGATACAGAGTACAGAGTAAACATGTAAGGCACAGAGTTGGCAAAGAAGCAAATAAATGCCTGACAAGATGCCGTAACCCATTCCAGTCAAATAATCACACAAGGAGCAGTAAGGTACATTAGTAAAACAAATAATAAACGAATAATTAGCGTATGTTTCCAAATTTAATTGCTATAGCAATAATAAGGACACTCTCGGCTCGACTTTTCGCCGGCGTCGACGTCGACTTGGGCGTCGCCGTCACTCAGAGTGTATGTGTACGGCTCTGTATATCTGAAAACGAAAGAAAGAAAGAAATCTAGAAAAGGTCTGTGGCGCGCGCAATCGAACTTGGAACCTCTGAAACGTGAGTGCGAGGCGTTAACAACTGAGCTATGCATAAACACACTTTGTTCTTTATTGCGTGAAATCACCCCCAGTATTTGTGTACTACGCACAGCATACTTCATCAGAAGTCAGGCAAACACACACAAGCGTCCAGAAGGGGAAGCCGCTCCAGAACGGGGTCAAAAGTCTCAAGAACATTGCGCACTTGAGCAGCTGCTTCTCGGAAGACAGATCTCGTCGACCGTGGTCGCTCGGCGTCTCTTTCAGTCATGTGACGTTGCCATAGTGAATACAGTCCGAACGACACGAACAAGTCATATGAAGTATTATCGGTCAGACTGTTTTTGAAAGGGAAAAACTTGATACCATGAGCTTTGATTGGAAGTTCTTTCCTGGTAGTTTTTTAGAACGTCCGAAAATTACAATGCGTCACTACAATGACTGAAATTATAATCTATCGTCTCAGGCTTGTTGCAGTGTGCAATTTACTGCGACGGACATATATGCTGATTTTTTATTCAGCGACGCTTTCACTGGCAAAGTGGAAGTGCGCAGTTTAAAGAGACATGTTTTCGCTGAAGGAGATATGGACAATTTACGTACACAAAATAATGCATTGTGACCATACACAAATGAATATGGCATTCAATAGTGGCGTCCAGGAGAAATGTTATTCAAAAGTGCAGCGGTTAACTTCCTTGTATCAATATTGTACAAATACTCGTCCCTCAACGTTCAAATGGCAAGCTATAGATATCTACAACTCACCGCTGTTGATGGGGATCTCGGTGGTATCTATCGTGTTTTCAAAATTACCAGCAAGATGGCGCAATAAGCGCACGTTGCCACATCGACACGATGTGGTGGCGCGAGCTCTCATTCCCACGCGTACCCGCGCGCGCTTATCTCGCGGTGGGGAAGATCGTACGTTTTGGCTGGCCTGTGGCCTTTACCGGAACGACTGTGTATAGTTTTCGGGCACACAAAGGTCACAGCAATCGTTTCACAGCCTCTGTCGGCGAAAAGAGCCGGCTTTTATAACTCTGCGAAGTAACAATTCAGACGCTTACTCACGTTCGTCTGTGCCTGTGAGTACGTTTCCTGCGTCACTGGTGCGTGAGAAATGTGGGTCACGATTCAATCTGCTTGTGATTTCGCGCGTGACCTTTCAATTTATAGTTATGGCGTTCATTGTTTCGCATTTGCGGCAAAGCTGCGACTTTTTTTTCTTGAAAACTGAAGTGGAAGTTATCAACGTATCTAGTTTTATCAACGCATTATAAGGAAGATGCGTTGCGCTTTCTGCGATTCTGGCACTTTCTTTTTGAGTCTTTAGCTTGCTACACTCTTTATGAGTAGAAAGATTCTGCGTGTGGTCACCCAGGCATTTCCTGAAAACTGTGAATTCTTTTAGACATATGTTGTATGGTGTATTATCTATCTATCTATCTATCTATCTATCTATCTATCTATCTATCTATCTATCTATCTATCTATCTATCTATCTATCTATCTATCTATCTATCTATCTATCTATCTATCTATCTATCTATCTATCTGTCTATCTATCTATCTATCTATCTATCTATCTATCTATCTATCTATCTATCTATCTATCTATCTATCTATCTATCTATCTATCTATCTATCTATCTATCTATCTATCTATCTATCTATCTGGGTATACCCGCGAGAGGAAGGAAGGAAAATAGGGGGAAAAGAACGGCAGGGAGGTTAACCAGCCTATAGGCAGCCGGTTTTCTACTCTGCGCGTGGGAGAGGGATGGGGGAGATTAAAGATAGTGAGCAGAGAGGGAACAGAGAAACACAGCACATTCGGCAGCACACGCGCGCACACTCAGTCATAGTCCAGTGTTGTCTTTCGCGGTGTGTGACATTGCTATTACAGTCGCTGTTCAAGTCCGTGTCGCGTAGAAATTTCAACAGAGCTTTCATCGCCGTCTGTTGCATTGTCTTTTCTCGGGTACTTGACAGAATAGTGTCCACAGACATTCGGCTGTTGTTGATGCTTGCAAAAGTGGACGCCAGTGACTGTCTCTGGATTTCATACAACGGACAGTCACACAGGATGTGGTGTAGCGTCTCTTCGCAATGACAAGCATTGCAGAGAGCGTTGTCGGCCATTCCTATGACAAAGGAATAAAATTTTGTAAATGCCACTCCTAGCCATAAGCAATGAAGAAGGGTGGCTTCTCTTCTGTCAAATCCAGTGGGCATGCGGAGAGCCAACAAAGAGGACAGGTGGTGTTGACGATTCGCATCGATGCTTGGTGGGCACCATAGTAAAAACGTGATTTCATGCGCAAGTCGTCGAAGATTACTGGCAGCATCAGTCCGCGAAAGTGGTATGGCTTCTTCTCGTGTTCCTTCAAGGGCTGCCCGCGCGGCAGTATCAGCATGTTCGTTCCCTATGATGCCGCAGTGACTTGGCAGCCATCGAAGCGTCACATGATGCCCTTTCTCGTGTGAAGTGTGGAGAAGGCATCGAATTTTGAAAAAAAAGCTGTTCGTATGGCCCGCGATGCAGTGCTGAGAGCACAGATTGTAGGGCAGCCCTTGAGTCGCTGAAAATTGACCATTGTTGCGGTGGTTCCCGATTGACCACACAGAGTGCAGCGCGCAAAGCAGCTAGTTCCGCTGCTGTAGATGCCATGGAGTGGTCAGTCTTAAAGCTGATGGTAACACCTCTTGCTGGGACAACTACTGCCCCTGACGAACACTGGCGGTTCGTGGAACCATCAGTGTATACATGTATGCTGTCTGAATATTTCTCGTGAAAAAGAAGAAGAAACAGTTGTTTCAGCACGGGCGACGAAAGCTCAGAATTCCTCCGGATCCCTGGTATACTAAGATACACTGTGGGTCGAATAAGACACCACGGTGGTATGGATAGTTTAGATGCAGGAATGAAGCCGGAGGGAAGTTTATCGTTGTATTTCACAATTATTTTGGCGAACGATGCTTGGCGCCTCTCTGAAGGCAACAGTGCAAGGTGATGACAGGAAGCACGTGCGAAGTGTCTGATGTGCGTTCTCAGGACTTCTACAACAATGTGAGTTTGTATCGGATAGTCATCAGCGATTGCAATTGTGGCTTCCGTGGACGTACATCTGGGCAGACCGAGGCACACTCTCAGCGCTTGGGCTTGTACTGCCTGTAGAACACGAACATTGGTCTTGCAGGTATTGCTAAGCACGGGCAAGCTATATCTGAGGAAACCGAGAAACAGGCCTTTGTAGAGCTCCATCATTGCGTCTACTAACATTCCACACGTCTTTCCTGCCAGGAACTTGAACAGTTGGGAAATAGCGGTCGGGCGCTTCTTCAAATAGGTCACAAGCGGACTCCAACAGAGGTCCCTATCAATAATTATGCCCAGAAAGCGGTGGGTTTTGGCGTAAGAAATTGGTCGCCCGAAGATGGAGTTGACATAAGGGGTCATTGCTTTGCGAGTGAAGGCCACCAGCGCGCATTTTTCTGGTGATATGCTGAGACCTTGTTTTAACAAGAAGTTGGCAATCATAGTTGCTGCTTTTTGAAGCCGGGAACGTATCTGAGAACGTGTTACTGCCGAAGTCCAGACACAGATGTCGTCTACATATATTGAGAATTTAATGGTGCTTGGCAAGTATTCAGCAAGGCCCATGAGTGCAAGATTGAATAGCGTCGGGCTAAGAACTCCACCTTGAGGAACACCCCTTGAAGTATAGCGTCTCGTAGTTGGGCCATGTTCTGTTAATACAAAGAATGATCTTGCAGCCAGGTAACTCGAAATCCACCGAAAGACTTGACCACCAAGACCAACCACCGCAAGAGCACCCAAAATGGCTTCATGTAGTACATTATCATAAGCACCTTTCACATCTAGAAACAAAGCTGCAGATAGTCGCTTACGGGATCATTCGTGCTGAACGTACGAAACTAGATCAACGACACTGTCAATAGAAGAGGGGTCGCGTCGGAAACCAGCCATTGAATTGGGATAAATCTTGTAGTATTCAAGATACCCCTCCAAACGGCCGAGTATCATCCGTTCCATTATCTTCCCTACGCAGCTGGCCAAAGCTATTGGGCGGTATGAGGTGAGTTCGAGTGGGGATTTGCCCTGCTTCAAGATGGGTAACAAGTGGCTTACTTTTCCGTCATCAGGAACATTGCCATCCTGCCACGTGATGTTGTAGAGGCTCAACAGTTCTCTCCTTGCACCTTCCCCAAGGTTGCACCAGGCTCGGTACGGAATACCATCTGGGCCCGCAGAAGTCGAACGCCTGCAGAAAGCTAGTGCCGCCTCGATCTCCTCTATTGTAAAAGGGAGGTCAATGTGGTAGCCACGGGAACGGGGGACGTCACCTCTCACTGGAAAATCTGGACGAGTGGCTTGGTTGGGGATCTGCGCACAGGAATCTTCTGCGACATCGATGTCTTGCCTTCTTTAAAATGGCGCGAGCGCTTTGAATGGAAAGCGCTGTTCCGAAGGGTGACGCAGACCATGCACCGTTTTCCAAATGTGTGAGAGTGGCTTGCGAGGGTCTAGTGACTGGCAAAACGTTGTCCATCGTTCCGACGCTAATGTATCCATGCAACGCCGAATCTTCTTTTGCATCCTCCTGGCTGCCCTAAGATCGTGAATTGATTTTGAACGCCGATACCGACGTCGCAGTGCTCGGAGTCGCTCCAACTCTATGTCAAAGTCGTTTCGTGTGGAAGATATTGTCACCTTGCGAGTGGCGTTTTGCATTGTACTCTTAATTGTTTGCTCTAACCCAGATCGTAGGCCATCGCTGCAAGCATCTTCCATGTCAGATTTGAAGTTGGTCCATTGGACTGCTCGAATGGTCGTCCATGCACCATAACTAGACAAGCCTTTGATGTTAAGGTAAATTGGAATGTGATCACTTCCTCGTGTCTTAAGATCTGGAAACCACTTGACCTATCTCGCGAGGGAGTTGGAGACAAAGGCAAGGTCGAGGCAGCTGCCGTATGCCACCCCTCGAAGACAAGTGGGGCTGCCATAGTTCACGAGAGTAAAGCCATAGTTGTAGGCGATGCTTGCTAACCTTCTTCCTCTTTCATTTGTCCACGTACTTTCCCAAGCGTGATTGTGCGCTTTGAAATCACCTATGATGACCCATGGTGCAGGACACACTCTCAAAATATCCGCTAATCTCCTGGAATCGAGATTATTCGATGGCGATATATAAACGCCTATAAGAGTAAATATGAGTTTGTTCTTTTTCACAATGATGCAGACATACTGACTGACACTTCATATTCAAGTGATTGACACTTCATATTTACATAGCAACGGCGTCAACACACATGGGTAATTTTTGCTCACAAGCATTAAAAAAACGGTGACATCGCTGCGCTGACCCTCCGAAATTAAAGAATAATGTCAGGGTCCCAGCAGGAATCAAATCCAAGCATTCTGCGTGACAACCAAGTTTTCTACAACAAAGGCACGCCAGCTTTCGCAACAGCTTTTAACGCGAGGGCGTTAAAGAGGTCGTTTCGCAGAAATTCTGGCTTCCGCGTCGGCCTTAGTGTCGGTGCCGTTAATTGTGAGGGAAAATCATGATCTTATGCGTTAGCGAAAAAGGAAGAACGATCAAATAAATAAGTAGTGAAAAACCCTCGGGTGAAGTGGGGAACGAACCGGGGTTGTTTTACAAACAGGGGCCACGCCTCGGCTTTTGAAAACTGTAAAAAAACTTCCTATGGTTGTAAACGAAGTAGAAGTAGCTTTCATGCTTTACATACATAGTCATGTATATAGATTTCACAACGCACCAAGAAACAATGCAGTGAAATGAGTGGTACAAGCTTCCATTGCCAACGGGTGTCAGAATGTGCGATTATAACAATGGCTCTGTCGTTGAAATCTAGTACTCCACTACAAAATACACACACGCTACTGTGCCTATGCCTTTGAAGGCACGTATATGGCACTTTTGTCATGTGCCCTTCCTTTTCTCTGTCTTGGCTTTTTGCACTGTTTTCCTCGACCAGCTATTAATCGTTACCAACTTGCCCAGTTTTCAATACTACTTAATGCATGGCAAATTCGAAAAGGTTTCAGGCATTGGGTGCTTGCAGTACGCACTAGGAACAAGATATCACTTTCACGCTCAACTCCTAAAGGCAAAGCTTTAAGGTCCCTAAATTTTTCATAGTTTTTAGGTGGCTACATATCCTTTATTGAACCCATCAATCGTATATCAGATACAGAGTACAGAGTAAACATGTAAGGCACAGAGTTGGCAAAGAAGCAAATAAATGCCTGACAAGATGCCGTAACCCATTCCAGTCAAATAATCACACAAGGAGCAGTAAGGTACATTAGTAAAACAAATAATAAACGAATAATTAGCGTATGTTTCCAAATTTAATTGCTATAGCAATAATAAGGACACTCTCGGCTCGACTTTTCGCCGGCGTCGACGTCGACTTGGGCGTCGCCGTCACTCAGAGTGTATGTGTACGGCTCTGTATATCTGAAAACGAAAGAAAGAAAGAAATCTAGAAAAGGTCTGTGGCGCGCGCAATCGAACTTGGAACCTCTGAAACGTGAGTGCGAGGCGTTAACAACTGAGCTATGCATAAACACACTTTGTTCTTTATTGCGTGAAATCACCCCCAGTATTTGTGTACTACGCACAGCATACTTCATCAGAAGTCAGGCAAACACACACAAGCGTCCAGAAGGGGAAGCCGCTCCAGAACGGGGTCAAAAGTCTCAAGAACATTGCGCACTTGAGCAGCTGCTTCTCGGAAGACAGATCTCGTCGACCGTGGTCGCTCGGCGTCTCTTTCAGTCATGTGACGTTGCCATAGTGAATACAGTCCGAACGACACGAACAAGTCATATGAAGTATTATCGGTCAGACTGTTTTTGAAAGGGAAAAACTTGATACCATGAGCTTTGATTGGAAGTTCTTTCCTGGTAGTTTTTTAGAACGTCCGAAAATTACAATGCGTCACTACAATGACTGAAATTATAATCTATCGTCTCAGGCTTGTTGCAGTGTGCAATTTACTGCGACGGACATATATGCTGATTTTTTATTCAGCGACGCTTTCACTGGCAAAGTGGAAGTGCGCAGTTTAAAGAGACATGTTTTCGCTGAAGGAGATATGGACAATTTACGTACACAAAATAATGCATTGTGACCATACACAAATGAATATGGCATTCAATAGTGGCGTCCAGGAGAAATGTTATTCAAAAGTGCAGCGGTTAACTTCCTTGTATCAATATTGTACAAATACTCGTCCCTCAACGTTCAAATGGCAAGCTATAGATATCTACAACTCACCGCTGTTGATGGGGATCTCGGTGGTATCTATCGTGTTTTCAAAATTACCAGCAAGATGGCGCAATAAGCGCACGTTGCCACATCGACACGATGTGGTGGCGCGAGCTCTCATTCCCACGCGTACCCGCGCGCGCTTATCTCGCGGTGGGGAAGATCGTACGTTTTGGCTGGCCTGTGGCCTTTACCGGAACGACTGTGTATAGTTTTCGGGCACACAAAGGTCACAGCAATCGTTTCACAGCCTCTGTTGGCGAAAAGAGCCGGCTTTTATAACTCTGCGAAGTAACAATTCAGACGCTTACTCACGTTCGTCTGTGCCTGTGAGTACGTTTCCTGCGTCACTGGTGCGTGAGAAATGTGGGTCACGATTCAATCTGCTTGTGATTTCGCGCGTGACCTTTCAATTTATAGTTATGGCGTTCATTGTTTCGCATTTGCGGCAAAGCTGCGACTTTTTTTTCTTGAAAACTGAAGTGGAAGTTATCGCATCATACTCAAATTTACCGTTAGCTGCTGACATATACAAGGAATGTATTGTTACCTCGGGGTGTCAGTTTTGGTCTATATAACTTTTTCCAATTATCTCGATGATCATTTGGAGAAGAGTTGAGCTGTCATTTCTGCGGAATCTTGTTCAGACTTAATATCATTTAATTGTAAGGTGAACAAACTTGTCTCTATATTTGCACCTCGCTCTATACAGCCAGCAACCAACACCGCTTTTTTTTCAAAGACTTACCCCAGCGGCAAAACCGTCGTCATTGTCATCTCTTCACATTTGAATTGAAATGCACAGCTTTGCGAAATGGGCTGGACAATTCGAATATGCGGTGAACGCGGCCACATGCAAAAATAAGAGGAAAAAAAAAACAAGCTGCGTCAGTGCGAGGGGACGCTTATTTATAGGTCGTAATGCTGGGCATCGCGATACACGCCCACTGTTGAAAACATCAAAGAACATGCTTGTATATAGGAAACAGCAAAATACTAAATGTAAGGAGCGAACCGCTTCCCCGACATGTAAAGAAAGCATAAAAAAAAACAAAGAAAGCAGTGATGACGAATTGAACTTAAAATGGGCCTGAAAGTCGAGATGACTGTTGACGGAAAAGCCGTCAACCTGAACAAAGAAAGTATAATGCCGCCGTCTGGTAAGATAAAAAAAAAACGACAAAAAACCGAGAAAGGATGCGTCTTCGACGACTTGGTGGAAAAATATTGTATTGAACGACTGGAACAAGCTTGAGTGAAAAAGTGGCATAACAGGAGAAAAAAATAACGAGAGTTCAAAAACAACCACCGAAAATGTCGACGAGAAGAACGGCTGCGAGACACAAAAAGCATCCGACAAAAATATTTTCTTGGTGTGACAACTATCTCTTGTATTACGTACAGGAGGCTTATCAGAGTGCAACACGGACATGCAAAAAGAAAAGATCGAATATTTCTGCTTTGCATTCCGTTGACATGCCTCTGTTCTGCGAAAAAAAAGCGTTAATTTTTTGTTGACAATTTGTTTTTTTTGTTTAACCTGACAGTTTGAAAGACAGCATAATGTTTTCTTTGATTGATATATACGAATTCGGAACTGCACACACGACATCTGTAGATAAGAAGCGTTTGCTGAAAAGAGCCATGCTTTATTGATTTGTGCGCTATCCCTAACCCATTACAGTTTTTTTTTCTTTGAAACCTGCATCTATAACTTGCTTGACGCAAGGCATGGTATTATGATGGATATGTGGTCCCGAAATCACCATATGATTATGAGAGGCGCCGTAATGAGGGCTCCGGAAATTTTGACCACCTGGGGTTCCTTAACGTGCACACAAATCAAAATACACAGGCCTACAACATTTCCGCCTTCATCGGAAATGCAGCCACCGCAGCCGCGATTTGAACCCGCGACCTGTGGGTCAGCAGCCGAGTACCTTAGCCACTAGACCACCGCGGCGGGGCAAGGCCTGGTATCACGAAAACCCCTCTATAATAAAGCTCGGCTAGTGCAGCATGACAAGCAGCAGTTTGGCAAGATGACATAAATAGACCAAGAAAATGACGTGATAGCGTTGAAACTCACTCTTTGGTTTAATATATAGAAAGTTGCCTGTGCGTTGTCTTCGTGATAATTAAGAGTGATTCGAAAAATCATACGATGTTTACATTCGATGAGAACCAGTGGCACCTTACTCAGTTGAACCTTCGGGGCACAGATATTTGCAGATAAAGCATATTTCCTAATTTCAACGTTTTGTTGAGGAACGCTGAATTGCATAATATGTTGAGAAAGCAAAATACGCTTGTTCGTAATAGCGATAATTGCTGAGGATCAACATTCAATAGTCACGGTATAATTATTAGCAACACCTTATTGATGGGCTCTGGAAGTTTTGACAACCTGGGTTTATTTAACATGGTTGCCTTTTGATTTATGTATTCGGGTTTCTAACATTTTCACCTGCATAAAAATTTCGGACACTTAGGCTATATTTTAATCTCCTGACTTTCGAGTAAGCAGTAAGGAACCGTAACTCCCTCTGCATTGTTACGACATGAAGTAGAGAGAGTTACAGTCGTTTCACTCATGAGAACATTAGGGGCGTGTACCAACCTGTAATAACTGTATGAAAAAAGTGTATGCGTGAGTAGTAAAAGCTCATTGTGGAATATATTCTCTAAAGATTCGCAACTGTTGCGCATCGTTATGCAGGAATGCTTAGGCTAATAAGCTTGAAGAATTTACAGAAGCAGCCACATGAAACAATTTGCTAGCGTGCTGTTTAAAATGGAATATTACGAAGTTGGTTGCCGTTTAACAATTAAAGTGACAATTTGAAGCGAATAATCAAAACCTCAGTTGCAAATATTTCAAGCTCTGGAGTACCCAAAACGCTTACTGAAAAGTTTTCATTCATCTGTATAACACGATTCGTTATGAATTGTTTGCTTCTTCACGTTGCATATCTTCAAGGATCGAATGAATACTCAATATGTTCTTAGTGATTCATTATAAAATGTGGTGCCATATAATGATTTTGAGTCAAAAAGAAGGAGTGTATCCGAAAAACATAGTTTTGAAGGCGTCTTTATAACCACTGACATGCTGCTGTATATGGGACAGTGTAAAGAGGAAAAAGTCTGGAAGAGAAGAAAGAAAGTGTTAAAAATGAAACAGTGTAGAAATGTTACAGTTAAAATACTATAGGAATGTCACATAAGTGAGCAATTGGAGATTATCAAATGTCTCTATTATTTGTAGTTAAACACAATTGCCCCATTTATTGGGTACATTTTGAATATTAGCAACACTTTATTTTAAATATGCTAAACTAAACTTGCGTAAACTGTAGCAGAATGCAGTTAGCAAAATGGTAAACGCAAAGAAAGCGTGGATTTGCCTTGGGTATCATGGTTCAATAGATTAACTGGTATAAAAAAACATACTAACTCTACAACTTCAAAGAACAACGCTGACGTTAGTTACTATAAAACGAGTTTGTACCGTGTTATTAGAACTTCTTTCATAACGAAAGTGCCAAAACACAACTTGGGGGCCATTTGTAGTACAGGAATGTAGACTCTTCTCTACTGCATTCATTTTAAAGGGCTGGTAAACTATTTCTTCAAGTCTCCACTTATTTCTATAACATGAAACTTCTAGACTAAAATTGAGGGCATATTGCATGCGGTGTTCGCTGACGTGTAAATGGAAGGCCAGTGCTGACTCGTGAGATGTCTGTCTCTTTTTTTTTCATTGTAAATACTGCTTTTCCTTGGTATGAGGGCATATAGCGTTGCACATGTCTTCAATCCAACCTTTGACGGTATCCCTGAAATTGCTACTATTTACCTTGACATGATGAGGTCACTTACAATGCCCTAGGGGATGATTAGGACTTACGTGACGTCATCTGCTGTGATGTCACGAGAAACTGTGGTGATAATGTTTTTCCTAATGAAACATGCCTGTGCGAAGCATCTAAATGCCAGATTTTTAACGCCAGAAAATTAGTCCAATGTTTGCTATTTGACCCAGTTACAAACAAGCAAGACATATTCGTTAACTTCACTCTACCACTACACTCCCCGTATGGAAACCCAATCGCAAAAAGTAGTCACTCGGTGTATAACTAAAAAAAAATATTTTGGAAAGTGAGCTGTTGAGACACCCGGTTTCTTCGTGTTTTCCTAAGTTATGCGTAAATAATTCACGTTATGAATTTATTCGTGAAATATTTTTGGCGGACACTATACACAGTGCACGGTATTTATGTCATAAAAAACGTAGACAGTAACGTTGCTGAAAATTGTGTGCACATCAAGTTTTTTGTAATTTCACAAGTTCACTTCAAGAGTGGTTGCGGTACTATAGGAACATGAATGAAACAGCGGGCTTCCTATAGTTTATGTGCGTGGTAAGCCTCTTAAATAACGTTGGAGAGGCGGGATGCCCACGAGCAGGCGAACATCGTCAAACCGGAGTGCTTTCTCACGTCGTGAATCAAATTCTACTCGACCCACTTTTCACTGACCACAATATTAGGACACTGGCCCTGTAATTACGAGTATAAATTAGCAGAACACCAGAAGGAAACACAGATCCAATCAGTCTAACAAGTAAACGAAAATAAAATGATTCCCACTAAGACTGGCAATGAATGCTGCAAAAGTTCATAGCAAATTCCGCTTTTCTGTGCTTTATACTTTAATACTCATGTGGTCCGCAAACAATGGACCCTGATAATGCATGAAATACAGCCAGCGCTGGCGAAGTGAGAAAATACCAGAGGACGCACGAGCCTAAAGGCACTAATGTGCTTCGTCTGAGCTGCGTCCAAGATAAGGCAGAGTGAAGGCTCTTTGTTTACCCATCCCTCTACCTCTGATATGCCCTGTGTGTTTTTGTCGAACGCACCTTGTGCCAGTTTCACCGGTATCTGGATCTCTGACACAGTGCTTTAGAGAGGCTGAAAGGTCACCAGCTAATCTCAACGAGATGCTGTATTCTTGGTGTTCACGTTTGATGGCAAAGCTAATGACTAAGGAGCACCTTTCCGCACACTCTATGTTGCCCTGTCTTGTATAAGCCACCGCCTATGTTGTGTGGACGTAAAGAAAGGCCAAGGTATAGTGACACCAAGTGGTGTGCTTTGAAATTATGCTCTGATGATAAATACGCGAGTGATGCGAGTGATTCGAAAGAAATACTCGGTGCAACTTGAAGATTAAATAATAGAGCAGAGTGGGCCAAAGAACCGAGGGGTGTTAAGGACATCTCTATCAAAATCGAGGAACTGTGGATGGACTTGACATGCAGCGCACAAGAAAATTGACCACTGGGGGCGAAAGTATGCACTACCACACAGTAAAATGACATGCCCCCGGCAATGACGCTCACACTCTTTGCAGGTCGAGGTATATTGCAGTCCCGCATTCTAGCACAAAATGTGCACAGCAATTCAGACGTGAAACACATGCGTGTCTTCCTGAGACTGCCAGCTTAAATCGCATGCTCTGATTGTGCCCGATGTTACTGATTGAAGACGTTGCATCGTCCATGTGGGACGCTGCGCTATGCAGTCTGGATTTAGGGACGATACTATAGGCAGTCCAACAAACCCGCGACGTGGCGAATAGATTATGACTATGTATGACTCTGCGTAAAAGTGGCCCGCTATTTGCTAGTTCACTCTCCGATGAACCTCAATAAAGTATATTCATACTATTCATACTAATAAGTGTAACTGACTGAACTCCAAGAGAGAGCTGAATATAGAGAGGGATACAAAAAAGTCGGTCAGCAGATATATGATTAAGATATTTGCATGTGTAACGTGGTTGCAAGAACAACAAAATTGTGTTGAGTTGTGAAACATGGTCTTTGTCCTGCAGTGGGTGCAGTCGGGCTGAGAATGATGATACTCGTCATATCAATACATGCTCTTGTTGTCTTCATAGCTAACAGATAAACCTAAGAGTGTACGTCATTACTTGAAATGCATGGGAAGAACAACCGCAACCGAAAAGACACATCGCTCTTGCTTACAAATAAAACAAATTTAGCAGTAGATTAGCTCGGCTATGGCAGGATATACGTCGCGTCGGCTATGAACTAATGGACGCACAGACATACAAACAAGTAGACAGAGAGCCAGACGGACAGACGCATGCATGAATGGACAGAGGAGCAGATGGGTATCAAATGGATGGATACAGATAGATGGAATGAAAGACAAATAGATGAATGGACTCACAAAATAGCGAGCGAGCTCACGCTAGTCATGCGCCAGCTCTCTATATACGGGCTCGTCAGTCCAGCGGCTTCCAGTCGCTGCACGGCTCTTGATTAGCCACACGCAACTGCTCAACTTCGCTCACTGTAGTTTATGCTACAAAATGTAATTGCATCACCCAAGGCATTCATTAAAACCATGCTTTACAATTTACTATAGAGTAACCAAGAAAAGCAAGCACAGCTATGTACCCTGTATTTATTGTAACACGGGGCTGGCAAGTCGGAAGCACCATATTTTGTTTCAAATATACCTGATTAGCTTGTCGTTGTGGCATTGACATGTGGTTAGCGAAAACGCTCTTCTGGCTCCTAATAACGGGGCAACTAAGATCGAAAAATTTTCCGGGGAGATTATTTCTTGAGATGAGGAACTGAAAAAGTTAAATGAGAAGTGCCATCTATAGGAGATCAGATCCTCGCGATGATCGAAAATGAAGAAGAGAGAAGAGAAAGGAAAGGATGTAAAGAAAACTAGACAAAAACATGTGTTTAGAAGGGGTGTGAGGTACGCGCACATAATGCAAAGCTGTATTGAGGGAAATTCGGAAGTTGAATTTTCGACGCATTTGAACACAGGTGTCAGCTTAAGACATGGCTAACTTACGTAGCCAGAAGGATGGGGGCTTTTGTTTGGAAATGTCCGACAAGAAGGCTTATGACCTCACCTTAGAATGGCAGCCACGAAACGATCTCGAGGGATAAAAATCTGGTCTTTTGGTCTTTGGAAGTCCTGCTTGAATATGCTCAAAGAGACAGTTACTGCGACTTCACTATTTGCGCCAAGCTTCGCTATTTAATATGCTGCACATCACAAACCAGCGCTACCGAACACCAACACAAGTTTTCATGTCTTGCTTTGGCATTCAAGGCTATAGAGCACTTAAAAACCGAAGGAGAGTTTCCACAAACCTACCCAACAAACCATAGGGTGGGTTGCGGGGAAATGGGTAAATGACGGCAATTTCCCAAAGGAATCGCAAATGAGCAAATGAGCCCATTCGGTGAGGACAGCTTCGAGATAGAATGACACTAGGTTTAAGAAATGTGGCTGGTCTTAGAAAAGTATTTCTTGGGCTGCATTCAGTTCTGCCTTACATTTAGTATACAACCGCGAATTTTCATTCGGTATTTCGTTTAAGACCACGCTGTCTTTGTTAAGCCTCCGGGAACATTTTAGGGGAAATGTATGATGCCTGCTAAGGCTTTTGCACCAACTTATTTGAATAATTTTAATTGTGAAGGATTTCTTAGCGAACTTCAGCGACTTTGAGCGTATCTATCTATCTATCTATCTATCTATCTATCTATCTATCTATCTATCTATCTATCTATCTATCTATCTATCTATCTATCTATCTATCTATCTATCTATCTATCTATCTATGTATCTATCTATCTATCTATCTATCTATCTATCTATCTATCTATCTATCTATCTATCTATCTATCTATCTATCTATCTATCTATCTATCTATCTATCTATCTATCCGCCTACGACCTTTAGCTCTCCTGGCCGTTTGGATAGTCGTATCGATACCAAACTTGGAATGGCATAACATGACTTCATGAAGAGCATATTTGACTAGTCATAACATGAAAATCTTGACATGTATGTAAAGATTGTCATGATTTGCCTTTCACTGTCTTGCTGCTCTTGCGGTGGTTTCGTTCACATGACATATTGCAAAACTGGTATGGTATGACATGATTGCATGGTGAACACAAGCGATAGGACCTAACAATAGAATTATGACATTCGTGTCATGTAACAACATGACTACATGCCATGCTCATGATGTGTTCGCGGCCAGTTTGCTAGCGTCACAAGTACAAAATTTGGTGTTATGGTACGTGAATGAATGACGAATGTATGTGACTGGTGCAAATACGGCAATCATAAGGTGCGCGTCATGTAACAACATGGCTAAATGCCACGCTCATGATGTGCTGGCGGCCGTTTCACTAGCTTCACATGTACCAAAATTGGTATTACGTGACACGAACGGCAGACATAGGTATATGACACATCCAAACATGATAATCACGACATGCGTGTCAGGTATCAACATGACTACATGCGACAATCCTGATGCGCTCGCAGCCGTTTCGCTAGCTTCACATATGCCGAATTTGGTATTACGTGACGTCAATGAATTACGAAGCTATGTGACTGGTGCAAACATAATAATCATGTGATGCGTGTCATGTGACAACATGACCACATGCCACAGTCAAGGCACCAATACACTTCGACGTGACAGTGCGCGCGTGCATACCGGCCTTCGTTTCGTCGTGTCACGCCGGCGTGGCCATGCCAGGCGCCGGTCCTGCCATATACTCGCAGGCGCACGCCGCGCTGCATTGCTTTGACGTAGGCGCGTTTCAGCGAGTACTGCGTCCCTCCATCACGAAAAGAGGCATACGCAGTGCTGTCTGGGTGACGCATAGGTGCGAAATGTAGCATGTCGCATTACACGCCGGTTTCCGTCGGCCCGCGCAGATGAACGCTGGTGGCGCCTGCCGTGAGACTTCAAGTGCTCGAGTTTTCTAACGTAGCTTCGCAGAGCCCAGCGTGCGTGCGCTTCAACATCACGTTAAAGTATATTGGAGCCTTCGTGATGCATTCACAGCCGTTTCGCTAGCTCCACATATAACAAATTTGGTGTGACGTGAGGTCAATGGATGACGAAAGTATATGACTGGTGCAAACATGATAATCATAACACGCGTTTCATGCAAATTTATGACAACATACCAAGTTTATAGCGTGCTCGCGGCCGTTTCGCTAGCTTCACATACACTAAATTTGGCATCACGTGAAGTGAATAGATGACGAAGGTAAACGACACATCGAAACATGATGATCAAGATACGAAAGTCGGTTACGCGTAATTTACCTCCACCTCGTAACGTTGTGGTGATCTTAGAATGACATATCAACCTTTTTCATTCGTGCTTCGCATATCATCGATTCGCACTTTACGTGGGATATGCCATTTTTGTTTTTTTTTCTGTCGTTTTGGCTTTGCGCCTGAAATGACTCCGTCAGAGCAAGTTATTTTTGTATTTTATGTGACTTTATCCAGACACCTATGGACGCCCATGTTAACGGGAGTTTCATCTCATAAATATGCGGACGGCACAGTTTCGGCTGTTTTCGCGCACCTAATTGACTGCGAGGGCCTCCACTAGACAGGCCAGCGCTGTGATCGTTTTGACGTCACAGATAGGATAGTAGTTGAGAAATAGGGCAGCTTTGATTTCGCACCACCGCTTGCATTGTCCCCCAAGACGGAAGAGTGCCACAAGGGCATCAATTCGTAATTTGCTTGCTTGTATTATCAGGTCTTATCATTTTTTTGAGCAGCGGGCTTCAAAACAAGAAAATGTGGTGTATAGCAGACAACACCACCCGGCATCCTATGAGTGACGTCATCACGTATGTGGTGCCATGGTACGTCCTCAAGGCCAATAAATAACAGCGTGTTCGCAAAGTTTCTTAGTCTCGGCCCCCTAACAAAAAGCAATAAATCGACCGCAATTTTGCCGAATTCGTTTTAGACATGTTACCCACGGTAGAAACTTAGTATATGTTCGTGGTGGACTGGAACATTTTAGGTAAAATGAAGTGTTTTGAATCCGCAGACACGCTAAGAAATCATCGAGCCAACGCAACATTTTCAAGGTGTATTTGCCACCACAAAAAAAAAATACAATTTCTGCACACAAACCAATTGTAAGTGTGATTGTTTGAGTGATCGATTGATTGATTGATATGTGGGGTTTTCATTCCGAAACCACAATATGGTTATGAGAGACGTCATAGAAGAGGGTTCTGGAAGTTTTCACCACCTGGGGTTCATCAACGTGCAACAAAAAAAATGGAATCAAGGCTTGCACAAAAAAGCTAATTTCGCTGAATATTTTTGTTTTTCGATTAAATGTTTTCGAAGGGGTACAGTTTTTTCGGTTGCCAATGAGAACGCGCATAAGAAAGATACACCCGAAATGTAATTATCAGATTTCGTGTTTATTGTAACTCGGGCTGCATGTGCCAGAAATTCCTTGCAAAAAGTAGTGACGCACACTTTAATTCGCAGAAAATGCTGATATGCGTTGTTCGTGTCGTACACGTTCCTTGCATAAGGTCACAACACTACAATTAATCAACCTTACTTGCCCTACGCATGCTGAGGTAAAAAATGAGTTTTTTAATTTTTCTTTTTAACTGTTGGACAACTAAATTACGAAACCTATGTTTATTGATGCTTTACTGCAGTTTCAGTCATATTACGAATACACTCGTATTATGGCCTGCTTCAGTTCTCGCTATTTGTTCGGAGCTGTAGGAAACAAGAGCTGGAAAAACAAAGTGGTTTGAAAATAACACAAGTATTGCTAAAACGCAAATTATATTGCCAAAAATGGGGGGGGGGGTTAAGTATGCGCATGTCACAAACAAGCGCTCAAGCAGGCGTGCACCCCCGAATTGTAACCGCTATAGGTTACGCGAGGACAAGGCACCTGAGAGGCACTCTCGAAGCCGCCGTTAAAGAAGAAAAAAAATGGCAGCATATCCACGAAGTGAATGATGGAGAGTGGGGCGAAGCATTCGTCCGTCCATGCGTCCGTCTGTGTGACCGTCCATGCGTCTGTTCGTGTGCCCGTCCCTGCGTTCGTTCATGCATCCGCCCCTGCGTCCGTTCATGCGTCCATCCATGCATTTGTTTGTGTGTCCGTTCGTCCATCTATTCAACACTCCAAGTCCCACCATCTCGCATCTTTTTATCATATATTCCCCATATAGAAGCACCGCCATTCAGTGGACATTCCAAGGACTAAACGAGAGGTGGCACATGCACACTTTCTTACGGCTTGCGCTTCGGGTCTACTTCCCACCTTTAACCACCTCGAGTTCATGGTGTATACTAGTTCACTGTATTCATGGCACTGTGGCCCAACGATCGCTAAACCTTTTTAAAACCAAGGAGGTTACGCTCAGCGAGTATAATGTAGCAACCTTTTCCTGTCAGATAGTGCTCAATGTACATGCCAGTGGCTGCTAATGTGAAATGAGAGACAGGAGGATTCAGCTTTTAATTTCTTACGGTTTGTGCTTCGTATCTGCTTCCCCCCTTTAACCACCTCGAATTCATTCATGGTGTATACTAACTAGTTCATTGTATTCATGGCCCTGCGGCTCAACGCTCGCTAAACCTTTCTTAAACTAAGGAGGTTACACCCAGCGAGTATAATGTAGCAACCTTTTCTTGTCAGATAGTGCTCAATGTACATGCCAATGGCTGCTAATGGGGATCGCAGCGTGCGCGTAGACTAAAAGCCAAATGCTCCTGTCACTAATTCCCCATTAGCAGCCATTGGCATGTACATTGAGCACTATTTTTTATTGTTAAACAACGCACAGAAGAAATCTCTCACCGGCACCACCTTGGAGGTCAAATGTTATACCTTTTTCTGGTATGTGCTACTGGTGATTACGTACTAAGAGTGACGCACAAGTCACGCCATAAGGAGCTTCGCCCCTAAAAGCACCAAAGGCCCCCTCGGAAGCGGAGCCGACTAATCTCGCATCGGTCACCAAGCGATCGCTGGAAAAACCTTGAAGGAAAGGGGCGTGGCGATGAAAAGTTGCGTCACGTGTCATGGATCATTCTCGAATCGTCTCGCTCCTTCCTCAGCTTTGGCTGTGCAGCGCGCCGAGGAAGCTTCTCGAGCCTAGAGCGAACATATATAAACAAGCAGCGGATGGCGGTGAGCAGGAGATGAAATTCTTCCGCCGTCACGTGAAGGCTTGTACTACAAGCAGAAGAAATGCGTGTGATTACCACTAGTCTGCGAAGACGTGTAGTCACAGAACATGAATGGCCGACGTGTTACCGGCTAAGAATTGTCTTATCGGAGTGCGGACATTTGACAGCGCGAGGTTTCTTGGAAGTGAAACTTCTGGGGCAGCAGAACGACAGCAGCGCTGGACTCTGAGTGAGCGGTTCCACGAGGAGAATCATTCAAACTTTGTATCAAGACCTTTGGAATGAATAAGTTTGACGAACGTTTTAGTCTTCAAGTGTCTTGGTCGGTGCAAGAATGTACTGTAGCGCGTGTTGTCGTTGTTTGTGCCCGTTGTTAGGAGTACATATTGCGGTGTTGTGTAGCCCATTGATTTGAGTATCTTTCATTGGTGACCTATTGTATTGGAATATTGTCGAGAGTGCATACCTGGTGTTGTTCGTTCTGGCGTATTTGCGAATATATTTTTGTTTGGTTATCAACTTTCAGCTCTTACTCGTTCGTTGGACTACTGCTGGAAGTTGTCCGTGTTTTCGCGGTGCCGTTTGGGGGGCCGATACCTCAGCCCTTGGAATTAGCCCGGCGATCGCCTCCCTAACTAACGGGACCAGTGACAGCGTGCGAAGCGAATGCTCCACGTTGTAAACAGAGAGTGAGATAGCTTTGAACGAAGAGTAAGGCATATGTTACCCAGTGAAGTCCGGTCAGATACAAGATGCCCGAAAAAGGGTACTAAAGTTGAGAACTTAGTACTTTGTACTGACAGACAAACACCGTAAGGCGTTCATCGCTCTTTTCGCCAGAAGCACTCATAGCGGCCGTTACTCCTCCCTACGCGCGTCATAATCGTTGCAGCAATGCGCATCGCAGGCACGCCAGTACACGCTGCAAATCTCCCCGCTTTCGCAAACGGCCTGTCGCCTGTTATGCCGTCATGCTGACGGAAGAACAAGTATTCTATTTCTTTATCCGAAGAATCTTAAAACTGGCAATCAATAATATTTCGCACATGTGTCCTTGTATACGAAATCCTGTTGAGATGTGCAGTGTTCAATTTTGACGCGTGTGTGTGTACCAACAGCTGAAAGGTGTCGTCAGCTACAGCGCAGCATCAATCACTTTTTTACAATGGTAGCTTGAAGAAGAACACTCTACTACACCCTAATGACAAAAAACTATCGTAAAGTGGTTTACGTGCTCCAGCGACACTAGGTGTCACTTCACTTTTTGTTTGATCAGTTCGAACTGGCACGGTGAATGGACGGGTTTTTTGAGGCCTCCCGATTGACTGCGCAGATAAGGGGTTTTGCATGTTTCGAGCTCTGCCTGCATAATTAATAAGGCTGCAGTTTAAACGTTTATCGCACTTATTACAATGTGCGGCTTTTTTGAGGGTCAGTCACCAGGTACTTACTGATTTGGGAATGTGGGTGTGTTTTTTGCGTTTTTTCTCTTGCCACTCCTTGGGGGAGGCGCACGTATACCGAAAACGCAAATTTTTGTAGTAGAGCTTAGACTTTATCTGTTTTTCTAGAGGCAGGGTTTGTCGTACGCCGTGTTTTCTAATTATCGAGGGGTACAGTTTCTAAGGACAATTGGTGCCAAAAAGACATGCTTAAAAAAGCTGCAAAATGTTTAGGGCGCGGGGTGGGTTTGAAAATGGATGCAGGTGCTGACGCGAATGCAGAAGAGGCCGACGTTAAGTGTAGGTAATGCGAGGTCGAGGAAAGAATGGGGAAAATGCTGGTTGCCCAGAGTGAATTGCTGATGACAAACATCAGGCTGGAGATGGCGTTGGCGACAGAGAAAGAAAAAAACGAGGGCTATGGAAGAAAGACTCAGGTCCGCCTAGGAGGCACTAGTGAAGGTTAACAAAGGAGTGGCTGACGGATGGAATGGTAGGGCACCGGCAACCAGAATAACGGAGAAGAAAGAGCAAGCAAGTTCGAAAAAAAACAGATTCAGCCGGTTCAATGGTCGCAAGACCCAACTTCAGTGAAGTAGTGGTACGGTTGGGAGGAGACAAATCATCCAGCGTCACAGGTGCAAATGACCCCCAGGTACAAGACGCTCTAGCTGAAGTCACAGCACGTGATAATTGCCGGCGATTCTAATTTTAATCGATGCGCGGAATCAAGCAAAGAGGGGGTAGGAGGTGACAAGAGGGTTGAAGTAGGGATGTTCCCAGGACGCAAGGTGGAAGCAGTCAGGAGGCAAGTGAGTGCAAAACTCAAAACTGCAGCAAATGACGAAACCTCGTGATAATCGTAGGCGCTTTAAACGATGTTTTAGGGGAAGATATGGCAGATCTAGCCACCACACTGGTGAAGGTGTCGATGATATGCACGCCATTTCTCCTCAGGGCAGGTAGTGATATACAAAACACCGATAATACTTGTGCGTGCCGGCAACCTGCAAAGAGCGGTTGTCAACGCAATCCAAGAGATATATCACATGAGTCAAGAGAAAGGCTTCGAGGTTGTGGAAATAGGTGGGGCGGTTTTCAACGAGACATTGATTTGACCATTTGAAAAAGTACCGAGAAGTGAGAAGGGCAAATAACAAGGGAGGTAGAAAGGCTGCAGTCGACGATAGAATATGCACTGATGTCACATAGGATGTATGATAAGCTCAGGGGAATGCACATAGATGAAGGTGGCTCCAGAAGTCTGGGTAGTGATCACAAACGTATCAAGCTAAGTTTTGGAAGAGCAGTGAAAGTGGAAAGGAGACAAGATGAGCAACTACAGGAAAATTTTTATCCAGAAAGGCAAATTGAAATAGCCACTAAACAAATTGACAAAGTAATCACGGAGGATATTAAGACAGTGTGGACATGCAGGAATCTATTTAGACTCTTTGAGCTAGAGCTTGCTAAAACGCGTGACAAGTCACCCCGGAAAAGAAGACAAACCCAAAATTTGGTGGGATGAGGAAGTTAAGAGAGCCATAGCAAAACGTCAGGAAGCCTTTAGGGAACACAGACATGCTAAGCACCGGGGTGAACCGACAGATGATGTTAAAAAAATGGAAAACCTTTCTAAGCTGTAGAAAGGTTGCATCTCTTCTGATCAATAAAAATATTAGAAGAAAGGGAGCTCAGTGGCTTTCAGCAGTACATAAAAAAGATGGAAAGGCAGCTACGAAATTTTGAAACCATCTAAACTCCCTAAGAAATGAGACGAGCCCAGAGCAAAGTTTTATAACTACAGCCCAAGGTTCTAGGCTAGAAGGGGACGAAGCTATTGAATATATAAGAACAAGGGTGACAGAAAATTTCAACAAAGAAGTACTTTATGCATCACAATAGACAAGGACAAGTCAAGTGATGCAATGGCTCCATTTTAACAACGAAAGTGGGAAAGGGCTGAGAAAAGGGTTCCTAGTAGCACATCAACAAGCCCAGATGGCATTCCAATTATGCTCATAAAGACATTAAGTCCGAATTCTAAGCAGGCTGTGAGAGAGGCAGTGAGCAAAATAATAATCGATGGTGAAGTTCCCGATAGATGGAAACTTAGCAGGATGAGCAAGATCTATAAAGGAAAGGGGGACAAAGCTGACATAAACAACTACCGTCCTATAACAGTGACATCAGTGGTCTACAGGCTGGCGATGCAGACTATAAAGGAAACACTGTAGGCATGGATAGAGGATGTGGGGTGCTGGGGGAACTGCAGAATGGGTTTCGGAAACACAGGAGGTTGAAAGACAATCTGTTCTCACTGACGTAGTGCATAGAAATAGTAGAAAAAGAACACAGGCCCCTGTGGCTAGCATTTTTGGATATCAAGGGAGCGTACGTAGCGTGGTTCAAGAGGAATTGTGGGGAATACTGGACACACTAGGCGTGGAACATGTAGTCACTAATCTTTTAAAGGGTATCTATAAAGGTAACAAGGTTTTATAAAGTGGGAAAAACAGGTATCCAAGCCTGCCGAACTAAAACGGAGGCTTAGGAAGGGGTGTCCCCTGTTACCATCATTATTCATAATGTACCTACAAGGAATAGAGGCCAAATTAGAGGGAAGTGGACCGGGCTTCAACCTCTCTTTAGTCAAACAAGGAAAACTTATTGATCAGGCACTACCAGCAATATTGTACGTAGATGATATAGTGCTAATGAACAACAACAAGGAAGATTTTCAGAGTTTGGTGGACATCTGCGGTAATGAGGGAGATAGGTTAGACTTTAGATTCAGTAAGAAAAAATCTCCAGTCTTGATTTTGAATGATAACGAAAGTAGTGAGCTTAGGATACATGAGGGTCACGCTAGAGATAACAGATAAATACAAATATCTGGGCGTATGGATAAGCAATTGGACCGAGTACCTGAGGGAACACGAAATATACGTGACGACTAAAGGTAACAGGAATGCAGCAATGATGAAAAATAGGGCACTGTGGAATTACAATAGGTATGATGTTGTGAGAGGAATATGGCAAGGGGTCATGCTTCCTGGGCTGATGTTCGGCAATGCGGTCTTGTGCATGAGATCAGAAGTTCAAGCAAGATTAGAAATTAAGCAACGTGTAATAGGTAGGCTTGCTTTAGGAGCTCACGGGACTACACCAAATCATGGAGTACAAGGTGATATGAGATGGACATCATTTGAAGGCAGGGAAGCTAGCAGCAAGATAAAATTTGAGAGGTGATTGAGAGAAATGGAGGAGGAGCGTTGGGCTAGGAAGGTTTTCAGCTTCTTGTACACGAAGAATGTCGATACAAAATGGAGGAAGCGAACCAGGAAATTGACTGGTAAATACTTAGAAAACAGCAGGTGGCCAAACCAAAAAGAACTATCGGTTAAGAAGAAAGTGAAGGAAACGGAGACTGACATGTGGAGAATGGGCATGATTAAGAAGTCCGCACTAGAGATCTATCGAACTTTTAAGCAGGAAATTGCCAAGGAAAGGATCTATGATAATACTCGTGGTAGTTCTCTACTGTTTGAAGCCAGGACGGGAGTACTGTGAACCAAGTCATATTGGGCCAAATACGAAGGGGTACCATAGTATGCAGTGCGTGTGGAGAGGAAGAAGAAACTGCCAAACACTTGATAATGTTCTGTAAAGAGCTTCACCCTATAGTTCAATATGATGGCGCAGATTTTTTCAAAGCACTGGGGTTTAGGGACCGGGAGGGCAAAATAGACTTTAAGCGGGTTGACTAAACTAGAAGGAGGTTATCTGATTGGTGGCTAAAGTCAAGGCACGAGTGAAAATTATACTCTTCACTGCAAAATACAAAAGCTCAAACTCACTTTTTAAAAATAACAATAAATCTAGTTGTCGGTTCATTAAATATCACGGCTTGGTGGCGCTAGCCACCGCCCGATCTAAAGGATACAGCCACACCCATCCATCCATCCATCCATCCATCCATCCATCCATCCATCCATCCATCCATCCATCCATCCATCCATCCATCCATCCATCCATCCATCCATCCTTCCATCCATCCATCCATCCATCCATCCATCCATCCATCCATCCATCCATCAATCCATCCATCCATCCAAAATGCACTTCGATCAGAGGCTAGGTCCTGTGTTGGGTTGGCGACTTGCAGAACGCGCAGTAGCTTTTTTGGGAAACGCGGGCCCTTCGGAGTCCAGGATAGCTTGTAACGAAGAAAATACCCAGAGGGAATCTTTGACAGACGGCATAGACAGATACGATTCCAAGAAGAAGAAGGTGTTTATTGAAAAGAAGAAGGAGAGGTTGGCCTTGAAAGCAGGTTTCTGGCATGCTACTCTTCACAGGAATAAAGGGAAAAGGGAAAGAAAGAAGAGGGTATGAGGAGGGTCGATTGTGGTATAGCACTATGAATCATTGTACACAATGTCTCGCTCGGTGTAGTACACGCAGAAAAGTCTATACATTAGCAGATTCTCTAAAGACGGGAACCTAAACCTTTCTTGCTTAGAAATGCGAGCAGGCCCTTCAAACTGCGTTGGGCTGATCCGCACGTTCCCAAGCACCCAAAAGTGTTTCTCCCGAAAAGGGTCGGCAGTCTAGGTCATCTGTGAGGCACTTAACTGATTGCCTTCCAACTGCGTATAAAGGGCACACACACACAGGATGTGATTAATAGTTTCTGGTGTGTTACACAGGTTGCAGTTAGGATTTTGCTCTTGTCCAATCATGCATAAGTATTGTCGCGTGTATGCAACACCCAGCCGCAGTCTATGTAGTAGCGTTTCTAGGTCTCTCCTTAGTCGGAACGGAAGGCGGAAACACGACAAGAGTCAAGTCTGTGAATGCGCTTGTGGCGATGATCCAGATCATTCTATAGTTCTTGCATACATGTAATCCTACCTTTAGACAGCCAGGCGTTGATGTCTTATTGGGAAAAGTGAACTTATATCACTTGGCCACTAGTGTGCGCCATTTTAGCTTCTGCATTAGCTCGTTCATTCAAAGTGGCACCAATATCTAGGACACGTGGAGCCCGGGGCAGAAATCTACGTAGCCTTGATGGCCGAGCAAATTCAGACGTAGGGAATATTAACATGAAGGGTGGCAGGAATAGGCACAAGTGGGGAGATACAGAAAAACGGCTAAGGGAGGAGAGGTTGATGGTATATCGGTTTGTAGAAACTCATCTTAGGTCACTCAACCAGGATAAAGCAACTCAACCGGGATAAAGCCGACACAAACCCAAGGGCTGGTGGGATAAGGAAATTAAGAGAGTCTAAGACGTTAGGAAGCCTCCAGAGAACACAGGTATTCTAGAAAGAGTGGTGAACCTGAAGATGTCAAAAGAAACTGGGATAACTTTTTGAGCTGTAGAAGGGAAGCGCCCGATTCGATCAGCAAAAAGATTAGAAAAAATGGGGACAAGTGTATGGCGGAAATAAACAAAGAGGATGGGAAAGCAGCTGCAAAGTTTGGGAGCCAGCTCAATTTTCTGAGTAATGAGACAAGCATGAAACAGAGGTTTATGCCTACAGTTCAACGGGCCAGGCTAGAAGGGGATGAGGCAGTGCATATATAAAAACATTGATGACAGAATAATTTAAACACCAAGAAAGCGCGGCATGCACTGTACCAGAATAAATTGAAACAATTAGCTCAGTGGCTCCACTGGGACAACAAGAGTGGGAAAGGGCAGAGAAAAGGATCCTTAATAGCACATCAACAGGCCGTGATAGCATTATAATCATGCTAATGAGAAAACTAGAACCAAACTCCAAGCAAACATCAAGAGAGGCAGCAAGCAAAGCAATAATTGATCGTGAAGCTCCGAATGGGTGGAAACTGAGCAGGATGAACATGATCTATGAAGGAAAGGGGCACAAAGCTGATATAAACGACTACCGTCCTATAACAGTGACATCAGTAGTTTACAGGCTGGTGATGCAGATAGTAAAGGAAAGAATACAAACATAGGTGGAGAGTGAGGGGGTGATTGGAGAACTTTAAAATGGGTTCCGCAAACGAACGAGGTTGGAGAAAAATCTGTTTACATTGATGCGAAGAAATGAAATAACTTTAAAAGAACACAGGCCCCTGTGGCTGGCATTTCTAGGTATGAAGGGAGCTTACGATTCAAGAATACTTGTGGCGAATACTGGACACACTAAATGTGGAAGGTGGAATAACTAATCTTCTAAAGGATATTCATAAGAGTAACAAGGTAGTTATCAAATGGGGAGAACAGGTATCTGAACCGATAGAGATACAACGCGGAGCACGACCGGGATGTCTCTTGTCCCCTTTGTTATTTATGCTGTATACAGGGCCTAGAAGCTAAATTAGAGGGGAGTCGACTTGGCTTCAGCCTCTCTTTTGCCAAGCAAGAAAGCCCATTGAGCAGTCTCTACCAGCATTGATATATGCAGATGATATAGTAGTATAATCGACAACAAGAAAGATCTGGAGGGATGATAGACATCAGTGGTAAATGAAGATAGGTTGAATTTGCAGTTCAGCAGAGAAAAATTGGCAATCTCGATTTTAATGATGACAAAGGCAGTGAGCATACGGTAGAGGAATTCACGCTAGAAATTGTGGATAAATACAAATATCTGGGTGTATGAATAAATAACGGGGCTGAGCATCTAAGGAAGCACGAAAGATACGTAATGACTAAGGGCACCAGGAATGCAGCTGTAATGAAAAATAGGGCACTGTGGAAATACAATAGGTATGACATTTTGAGAGGGATTCGGAAAGGTGTAATGGTCCCGGTTTTCACGTTCGGCAATGCGGTTTTGTGCATGAAATCAGAAGTTCAAGCAAGATTGGAAACGTGACATAGGCAGACTGGCTTTAGGAGCACACGGGAGTACCCCAAATCATGGGGTACAGGGTAACATGGAATGGACATCGTTTGAGTGCAAGGAAGCTAGGAGCAAGATAGAATTTGAGAAGCAATTAAGAAAAATGAGAGAGTAGTGTTGGGCTAGGAAACGTTTCAGCTACTTATACATGAATGTTGATAATAAATGGAGGAACCGAACTCGAAAATTGTCAAGCAAGTATTTAGACAACAGCAGAATACCAAGCCAAAAGAAAGCATCGGTTAAGAAGGTGAAGGAAACCGAGAGGGACATGGAAAAGATGGGAATGCTTGCGAACTCATCCGACCTACTAAACTTTCAAGCAGAAAATTGCAAGAGAAAAGGTCTACGGTAATTCTCGCGGGAGTTCTCTGTTCTTCGAGGCAAGAACGGGAGAATTTCGGACCTATACGTACCGAGCAAAGTACCAAGGCACAGATACAGTATGTAGTGCGTGTGGAGAGGAGAAGGAAATGGCGGAACGTTTGATAATGTTCTGTAAACGGCTCCGCCATATACGAAGATAATGGCGCCGAATTCTGCAAAGCATTGGGCTTTAGGGACAGTGAAGACAAAATAGACTTCAAACACGTAGAAATAACCAGTAGGAGGCTAACTTATTGGTGGATAATTTCAATGCGCGAGTGAAATTCAATCCTTAAACACACATTGATAACACTTAATTTTATGGCTAAGTGGCATGAGCCACCATTTGTTCTAAAGGACACAGCTTGATACATCTATCTATTTATATAACGGTGCATCTGATCACAGTAATGAATGGCTGTGACAGTGGAGTTGCGGAGGGCTCTCAGTAGAACCTCCACAAAGAACCACCAACCAAAGAGGTGCTCGAAAGCTGAAACAACGATTCTTGTTGTGCAGTAGGAAGCCGGCAGGTCTAGTTTTTGTGAATTACTCTCTTGAAAGCGCTAATGAAAAAACGGTGACAGGACGAATAGGAATGAAAATTTATGAATAATAACTGGAACAGCAAACCGGTGTTTTTGTTGTCTCTGTGCTAGAAAGTAGAAGAGGAGGAGACATTGGAAAGAAAATAGTGCTAGACATGCGGGGGCTCCACAGAACGTAGAAAAGCGCAATAGCAAGAGTATGGTTAGGCAATGTCAGCAAAGCACACAAATTGGTGCATCCAAGAGTGTTTTAAACAAAAGATTCCTGCCACTCACTACTTTCTAAGTGCTGTACGGGCAAAATCTAATCAGAAAGAGTGCACTTATCAAACGACACGCTGTATCCGTTAAAAAACAAGTTGTGGAGAATACAAACTTCGAAAAGAAAGGCAATGCAGTATTTATGTTAGTATAATAATTATAAAAACTATTGGGACACATTATGATTCAGTACATGATAAATCTGCGTTAGAGGCTCATGGCCCCGAACAATGCCGAGGTAGGCAATGCAAAATGCATCCTTAATCGCCCATACCACAAATGCGCAGCTGATGATCATGGCTTGTTCTTCCGATACAGCGAGGGAGCCCGGTTTGCGAGCAGCGGAAATGACCCATTTCACAATGGCTATTTAGGAGCTGGAGGACATCAGGGTGTTACGAATGGTCGATATGCTGAAGCATTTTGGTTTCGCCTATTGTAGGACCATGAATACGTGCAGGGAGTGTCTCCGTAAGGGAGTTTCTTAGGACACTGAAATCAGTTTCTTAGGCCGTTCGATATGTTCGCTCGTTTGGTCCGGCATCGCATTCATTCCAAAAGTGGTAGGTTTAGGATCCTGCCTCCACCCTCACCTGACAAAGCAAACGTCATTGAATAGGTGAAACAAGATGGCAAGGAAAATCTTACCCAATCTATTTTTGTCTCATTAGGTATCGGTACTTTTAATGCTGAACCGTGCTCATGATGAGAGGAATAAAAGTTGCAAGGCACGCTCAGTGTCGTCACACATACATTTTCGTGTTTATATTACGTTGAGGCAGACCTCGTTAAAAAGTCCAGAATGGTTTCCGCGAAAGGCAGAATTTGGCGTAGTTCATCGCTACTGTATGCGAGTGGCTAATTATTGGTTCAGGTGCGGAGGTGGCCATCGCCAAGACAATGAACACCAACTCAATTACTTCTGAGTTCTTGGCTTTCATCGCACCATCAGCATCAAGACTTGCATGTGAAACAATCAAGAAATACAGGAAAAATAAAATGAAAAATTGGAAGAAAAACACAAATATCAGCATTACGCTTAGGCACATCAAAATGAAACCTGAAATATTTTCTTTTGCTTATACCACTCGCCATTTTGTCCCTGAATGTAAAAATGAACTTAAGAACCAATTGTAGTAAAGGGGCAATTTGTAGTAGACGTTAGTTAGCAATTGCAACTTTCTTCTTTTTTGAAATCAATTATTATCTCCATTGATCAACATGTGGACAGGCTTGAAAATAATGCACTAGACTCACTTTGCCTACACCAACCATTGTTCTTTTTGTTTTCAGAAAAAAATCTTTCTTCAAATCTATGAGTTCTACAAGTCATGGAAGCTTTACGTGCTAAAATTAGACGCATTGTACTTAAGGTAGTAAAAACAGCAAAATCCTTCCCACTTTATCTCCTTTTTTCTTGGGTGGAGCAAAAGTTGTAAGGGGAAAGAGAAAACCACACTTATTATTCTCAAACAGCGACCATGTCAACATGTTTGCGCCGAGAACATTCAAGTCCTCCCACGTCTCCGGTTAAAACGAAGGAAATCAATTGACTCGTTAATTCTCGTGGTAGACTTATGAGGTTCGTTATGTTTTGATTCATCGCGTTTGCCGTAAATAGGCCTCATCAGGAAAAGGTTCCACACCTTCGCCACAGTTTGCCTTTACTGATTAGAAGCCTTTTTGAAAGGAACTCTTTTAATTCGTGGCGTCATACCATGGGCTCCAAGCGTTTAGTGCGACACAGTTCTTTTTGTATTATTAGAGTTACAGATGTTGGTCCCACGTACTGCTACTTGTTAAATAGACGGTATGTGTCCCAGTGAGAATTTGCACTCCACCGGTAAAAAAAGCCTTTGTAGCTCAGAGATAGCCCTTCACATTCGAGTGAGCAGTGTCTGGCGCCGAACACGTGTCAAATTTAAATTGCACGCTAGCGGTTTTTATTTGCTTTAGCTCTGAATAATTTAATGTAGATTTTTTCACAATTGAGACAAACTGGCTATTAATGAGTGGTTTTTTTATTTTAGATCTTCATGAATGTCCCAAGAACTACGCGTGTTGCTGCCCAGATGAAGTTACAAGGTTCTACTCGCATGCAGACTCATGTGCTTTTTTTTAATTTGTGTAAGAGTCGCCAGAAAACGTCTGATCACAAATAGTAACTTAGATCAATTGTCTCAATATTTTAATGGTATCTTTGTGAATGTTGGTGCAAAGGAGGCATCTCGGATAAAATGATGCAGCTGGTGGACAGGTGATCTTGATCCTGAATTCTGTTAGAGGGCACACCTCTTTCCGAAGGGTAGAGCGGGAAAAGAATATATTCTGAAATTACCCCTAGAAAGATGCTGTGTATGCACATAGAAAATTACGTTAACAATTGCACTGAGTCGTGCGACGAGTAGGCTGGGCCCTTTAAAGGGTAAGATAATTGTATACACCACGACTCGAAAGTCACTGCATATGCCCGTTTAAATATGTGCTTCCCCAGTGGTTTTAACACAGACGGGAAAAAGCTAAACAATACTGTGCGATCAGGTTTTATGTTATATTGGCCGTTAGAACAACGTCAAAGATTCGGGAATGACAAATAAATGAATAAATGAGAACAATGGCATAATAATGAAGCTTTATTACGCCATCGTTTTTATCAGCGAAAATGCTCCCAGGCTGGCCTTTCCCCTTATTACAACGCACTTGATGACTTTGAACTTACTAATGAAAGCAGTGGCTATGTACAAACTTTCCTAGTCACTCGAGCCGCCATCTCTTGTTGTTGCCTCCGCATAAAAAGAAAAGTAAACCTCCAGCCTGAAACAACACTTTTCTCTGCCTGTTGACGTTAGGCTAAATAAGACTCACGGTATTTTACCAAAAAATAGAGAAGAGAAGTTCATGTGCGTTTATTTTAATAATGGACACTTGCATTTCAAATGGCGTAGAATTATTGAGGAAAAAACATGGACATCACGATACGAGCTTCATGAGACCTTTCTGCGGTAAGAAGGTTATATAGCAAGAATCAACCAAAGAAGTATTGGAAGAAATGGACTTCTATACAAATAACATCACCAACATCACGCCAGTTTTCTGAGTAGCCATTTGTAAATCACTGCCCTATATATTTCTGAAAGGTCACTCTCGTGAAAAACGGGTACTGAAAAGTCAGGATTTTCCAAGTTCTTGTAAGAACAAAAACACGCTCCAGAGAGTGAAATCAGCGATAAGCACAAATGAGATATTGTTTTCCGTGTTTCTAAATACCACACAAAACAGAGATATTATCTTTATTCGCTATTTTTGAAATAAGAATGTCCATCCCTATAGCAAAACACGGCATCCCCAGCGCGATGCCAGTACGTGTTTTGACATTGGTACACGCTGGAGACACTGGTACACGCTGGTATTTACTGGTACTTCGGTAGGTGAATTGGCACTGGTAAATAGCTGTGTCGCACTGGCAGGGATGCTGGCTTATCCACTGTGGTGCTGGTGCATACGGCGAAGTGCTGGAAGCACTGGAATTTTCACTGACAAGCGCTAGTGATTACTGACACTGTTTTCACCAGCGCAGTGTGCACTTTTATGTAACGTGTGCTGTGTTATGTTTTGGTGCCGTTGAATACAAAGCGCTTGATTGGACGGCACAGATAGACGCTTCTCTAACAGTTTGAGCATACGTAATTTTTGCTGTGCACGTACGTATCGCAAAAAATTGATGCACTGTTCTCGCATGCCCCTGCGTATACCGGCCATATTCGCATGAGTCGTGTATTGCTGTAAGGATTATATGTTGCAGTGCATGTTGCAGGGCATGTTGCAGTGTTTATAGGCCTGGACCTGGACGCCACTCCCAAGAGAAACAGAAAATTGTCTATACAGTTAAGTTGACAAAACGCAAATGAACTCTATCGATCACTACGCAAGGTTTCCCAGTGGAGGCGTAAGAAACGGATGTCGTTCGGTTCCGCCACACCGCGTAAATGAATCTCTCGACACGATTATCCTTTTCACTTACTTCATGTAACACTAAGAAATGTTATCAAGCTCAAATGCAGAAACTACAATTATCCCGACTCACCCCGTCGAGAGTGGTCTTACCGAGTGCCCAGCCCAGCTAGCATTAAGCCAATCGTGCGGAACGCGTTTGTGTATAAGTTACCGGCTTGCCCCGCCGTAGTGGTCCAGTGGCTAAGGTACTCGGCTGCTGACCCGCAGGTCGCGGGATCGAATCCCGGCTGCGGCGGCTGCATTTCCGATGGAGGCCGAAATGTTGTAATCCCGTGTGGTCAGATTTCGGTGCATGTTAAAGAACCCCAGGTGGTCGAAATTTTTGGAGCCCTCCACTACGGCGTCTCTCATGATCATATGGTGGTTTTGGGACGTTAAACACCACATATCAATCAAATAAATCGTTATATATTACCGGTGCTTCTTGCTTTGTGTACGCACAACTTTGAAGTGTGAGAATAACTGTAAAGTATATTTTAGACATGCAGGAACCTAAATCAACTATTTTACATGTGTCGATGTCCGCACAAGGAGCGCTGACGATCGATGCTTCGCCCTTTAAGCTACGCAGGCTGTCACCGAAAGCTGCCGGCCGAAATTAGCTGGTACTTCTCTAACTTATATGTAAGAACAAGCAATTTCGAGTTGGTGATTGGGTTCGGCTTCTTGAACTGACTACTCTGCATACGTTTTCAGCAGAATGCATTATTAATTCTTTGGCCGGTTTTTAGTTGTTGGTGCTGCTATAATTGCAAATCTGTACACTGGCACAACCAATGTACCCTGCCAGTGGAAGCCAGAAAAAGAAGCTGCCCTTTTGTATCGTCACTCTGGAAATGCATTTCTGGCAATGACGGACATTCCACTTACTTCACGTACAGTTTAGGTAACAGTAAGAATTGTTGTTAAGATCAAATGCAGAAACTTACTCCATACCCGTAAAAATGTTCTCCGGCAGGATACTGCTCTCTCCCTTCTAACCTTACCAGGGCGGAGGAAGTTGTGCTTAGGAGGCTTCGGGCAGGGGTGGCTCTTACACCGGCCGTTATATTATCACGGAACTGGACACAATTACGAGTGGGTGATACGTGTCCGTTTTGTACCACTCCAGCGATGCAAGCAGATGTATACCACCTTGTATAGACATGTCAAAAGTTGCAGCCAGAACGCTCCCAACACCTCCTTCAAGCCGGCTTTCGCTACCCGACACAGCCAGTTACAACCGCTGGATACATGACAACACATTCCACAAGACACTACTTCACTTCATAGAAAACATCGGCCTCGCTTAAATATCATGCCTTAAAGGCAGGTCCTTGCCGGAGTAAAAAAAAATGCAGAAACTTCAAGCAACGCAACTCAGCTCTGTCGAGAGCGGCCTTACCCAGTGCCCCGTCCCGGCGAGCATTAGGCCTATCTTGCCGGCTGAAACTTCAAGCAACGCAACTCAGCTTTGTCGAGAGCGGCCTTACCCAGTGCCCCGTCCCGGCGAGCATTAGGCCTATCTTGCCGGCTGTCATTTGATTCCGCCACACCGCGTAAATGAATGTCTGAACATGCTTATCTTTCTACTTATGTCATATACCACTTCGAAATGTTTCCAAGATCAAATGCAGAAACTACAATTATGCCGACTCACCTTGTCGAGAGTGGCCTTAACAAGTGCTCGGCCTAGATAGCATTAGGCTAATCGTTCCGACCGCGTTGGTGTATATGTAACCGGCGCTTCTTGCTTTGCGCACACACTATTTCGAGGTGCGAGAAAAACTGTAAAGTATAGTTCAGACATCCATGAAGCTAAATCAACTATTTTGCTTTGTGTCGATGTCCGCACAAGGAGCGCTGACGATCGATGCTTCGCCCATTCAGCCACGCAGGCTGCCACCGAAGGCTGCCGGCCGCACTTAGCGGTTACTTCTCTAACTTATAAGTAAAAGCAAGCAATTTACTATTGGTAATTGGGTTCGCCTTCGTGAACTGAATCCTCGGCATATGTTTTCAGTGGATTGAATTATTATTTCTTTGGCTGGTTTTTAGTTGTTGGTACTGATATAATTGCAAATCTATACTTGGCACAACAGCTGTATACTGCTAGCGGAGGCCAGAAAAAAAGCTGTCTTTCTGTATCACCACTCCGAAAATGCATTTCCGGCAATGATGGACCTTCCACTTACTTCAGGTCCAGTTTAAGTAACAGTAAGAAATGTTGCGAAGCTTAAATGCAGAAACTTATTTCATACTCTGTCATGCTTACTACGTGCCATACATACACCGTGTCAGTGTTCATAGTACCGGCGCTTTTTGCTTTGAGTAGGCGCAATCATAAAGTGTAAAAATGACTGTAAAGTACAAATTAGACAATACTGAGCCTAAATCAACTATTTCTCCTCGTGAGTGGTCCCCGGGCCCGCACAAGGAGGGACGATGATCGATGTGTCGTGCTTTCAGCTACGCAGGCTGTCACAGAAAGCTTCCTTCCGTGCAAAGTAGACAGTACTTCTCTGACTCGTAATTAAGAACACGCAGTTTGGAGTTGGTAATTTGGTACGCCTTGGTGAACTAACATACTGACATACTTTTTCTGAGAATTGCATTAGCGTTTTCTTCGGCGGTTTTTTTTTTAGTTGCAGGTATTGATATAACTGCAAATCTGTGCACTGGTACGCCGACTGTATACTGCTATGTCGTCTTTTGTGCGATAAAAATACTCAATATTCAGTCGTGTGTGCGCATATGTACCAAACAAGTCATAAATCATCTGTAAATGTTGACCATTAGCAAGTCCGAGAAGCGACTACCAAAAATGTATATATAGCGGTAGCAACCGCCGACAATCTGTGGCGGCTGCTCCAGCCTTTGGAGGTTTTTCAGAGCTAAGATGTGGATCCTTCGAAACACTTTGCGCTGTTCCCAATATCCGTACGTCATTCGGTGCCTGGAAGCTTTTCGTCACTGTCGGATCTAGACGCACTTATTTTTTTTAAAGTAATAGCGCGTCAGTCCTGACTGTGCTACTTGTAACATGAAGTCGAACGGCGTGTTCTTAGGACAAATAGTCACACAACAACCCTACCAACATGTTCTGGCGTGGCGTAGTAGGTAGAGTACTCAGTTTGGAATTCGGAGGGGACAAGATCGCATCCTGTCGTTGGAAGTTTTTTTACTTCTTTTGATGAATGTGCGCAATATCGCTTCATTTTATTATTTATTTATGGCGAATGGACACCCCGTTTTAACCCTGTGAATCCATTTGAGTACAGTAAGAAGCGCCTCCCAGCGTTGGTACTGGGACTCTGCCGCTCCAGCATCCCAGTACCAGCGTGATATTGGCCCATAATCAGGCATGGCTGTGGACGCTGGTACCAAGTGGCGCTGGTTTTAGCAGTACGGCTGCCATTATTTTTATTTATTTTGATACGAGGTGTGAAACGCCGTTAACAAGTGTTCAGGTGCATCACTGGAAATGTCGTTAGAACGTAAATGCAAAAAAAAAACAATAACCACCCAAGCGCTCCGTACAAATTGTTAACCAGCGAAAGCTGAGACGCGCGGCCACAATGTATATCAGTGCATTCCACATGACGTACAATTTTCGTTGCTGTCACGAAGCAGAGTAATAAGAGCGCTAGATACTGGCCGTTGCGAAAGTGTCGGCTAAGCAAATTATTCACGTTCTTGACAGCCCGTCGTATGAAAAAGTGCAATAATTTAAGCCTCCTGGCATTGTTTGAAATTGCCTTGACGGAGAACCGTAGTAACTGATTATGAAGTTGAAGCTCAACAGAGAATCTGGCCGCCGCGAAGCACGCTATGATAAATACAGAGTGGTGACGCCCGCGACCAGTGGCGTACCAACTATTTCGCGAGTTGGGGGAGGGGGGAGGCTGCAAACAACCCCTACCTCACTCCTCAAGCGGGATAATATATATATATATATATATATATATATATATATATATATATATATATATATATATATATATATATATATATATATATATATATATATATTGACCCACAACGAGGATGAATTTCTCAGCTTTATTGACACTTACAATGCTGAAAATCCGAACATACACTTCACACACGCCTACTCACAAGCAACCGTAAATATTCTTGATGTTACCATAACGATTGAAGAAGACAAGTTTTCTACAACCTTAGCCGTCGATAAACCGTGCCACTGTAAAAACAGTATTCCATACAGCAAGGCTAACCGGTTGCCGGTTCAAGAGAATCTGCTCAAGAGACGCTCATTTTGACACAAGCTCACAGAAGCTAAAACTTATGCTCGATAAACAAAAATACTCCCCCTATGTAATCCATGACGTCGTCAAAAAAGTGAGAAAACTGAAGTGTGATGACTTACTTATGAAGCGGCCACCACAAGAAGTCCCACAACAAAGAAACCTCTGCTTGACTTACAGCACAAACTTCCACAATGTAAACAAAATCCTCAAACGACATTACAACATTCTGGGACAAAGTGAACGTCTGAAACGCGCATTCCCATCCACTCCTGGCGTCGTTTACGGACGACCACGCAACCACAAAAACACACTTGTCTACTCTCAAATCTATTAATTTGAGAATGGACACCTCACCCCAATACAATTCATGCCAATCTTGTTTAAAGCAACGATGTCTTGTATGTAAAGCGATGCGAGAAACACGCAAAGCAGCCAGCACACAATCCAAGTTTTCAATTAACATTCGAGGAAACCTGACATGCGATTCCTCTAATGTGGTATACCTACTCGAATGCAATGTGTGCAGTATGCAGTACATCAGAGGAACGGAAACACCATTCAAGATTCACTTCAATAATCACAGAGCCCATGCGAAATTAGCCCCAAATCTACTCCCATCAAAACATGTCACTATTCCCGACTATGCATTCGACACACTATGAGTAACGCTCTTAGAGACGGGATTTAAATCAAATCGAAAACGCGAACAATGAGAATCATACCTTATCTACCGATTTAACACCATCAATAGAGGAATAAATGAGAATCCGGGTACACTTGCAGCAATTAAAGCATTAGATAACAATAACGACATTAATGAAAAAATAACTGAGTGCATGGCACAGCAGCTGCAAAGGGCGCTGGACAACTCAAAATAAAACCATGTGTAAATACTCTTCCTAAGTACAGCAGTCGTCTGTTTCTGTTTTTACCTCACTATACAATCAATTGTGCCAAACATAACATGCCCAACAGCAACCCTGTGCACAGTCGGGAGGCCCCTACCGCCCGCGCAATCCAGAAGCGGGCAAAAATTGCCCTTGCACCCGCTTGCCAGACGCCGAGGGAGGCGCTGCGGAGCGTGGCGCTGTCAGTCAATGTGGGGAGAAAACTGGTTTTTCGAGTGTTCGCCTCTCGGCTGTCCCATTCAACCTGCTTGAAAACGCGTTGCTTTGCTAGCACGCTGCACGCGTTCTGCACGTGTTTTTGAGAGTCTCGCGTCGCGCGCGGTTATGATGTATGTGCTCTGTCCGCATTTATAGGAGGCCGCAATTGAGGATTTTTTTTTCGTGGCAGCAATTTGGTAAAAGGACAGCGAAGCGAGTTGTAGCAGACGACGCCGTCCTCGTCAGAGCGAAGTGCGTTTCGCAAGTGAAAGACGATGCTGTTTACGACGTTAGAGGTGAATAAAACTTTCTGTACGTTCATACTTATTTACCTGTTTTATTTGGTTTACTCTGTGTACTATGCACTATGTTTGTTACTGGATGCATGGGTAAGGCCGCTTCTCGTGCTTTAGGTTAAGCGGTTCCTGCGCTGTGACTGCTATTAGTAGGGATACCTTAATTTACTAGCACCCACCCAAGTTATCGTGCGGTATATACACAGCACTTCAAAAATAAACGGTCCATTTGGGGCTTCTTTCTGACCCACAACGAAAATTGACATCTATCTTGCGTGTCTTTCCTTGTATTATCACCGTTCTCATCGCGGGTACTTTGAGTTCACGAACAGCGTGCGTACCATCATGATGAGCGCCCAACTTTCAGAGAAACTTTTTTTGTGTGTCTGATCTGCAGGGGAAGAGCGCATTGCTATAAAGGCATTTTATATTGGTCACGTATCAAAAATGCACCGTGTTGTTCGGGCTACCCCTGCACACTCAGTAACAACTAGTTCACTGTATCTATCAACGGACGTGCAACAACGGCTAATACATTTTTTTAGCTTTTTCATAGTTGTCCAAGCTTTTGGCAACCACACACTTTCGTCGGCGCTGCGTAGATTTAAAAATATATAACAACACATTACCAATACCACATGAGTACACAGCCTCAACTACTACGTCCCCAACAATATCTATATATTTACGTCCCCAACAATATGGCTAGTTTCGTGGGTAAAGTGATGGAGAGAATGATTCTCGGTCGACTCGAGTGGTACTTGGAGTATCATGAGATCTACCCAAATGCCATGGCTGGCTTTCGAGGTCTTCAATCATCGATCGATAGCGTCATTGGCCTAATCACGTACGTTGAACACGAGAAAGGCCATAAGCGTCTTTGCTCCTCTGTTCCTTGACGTCAAAGGAGCCTATGATAACGTTACACATGAAGCCGTCCTTACCGCACTAGAAGATATTGGAGTGGGCGGCCGAATGTTTAAGTAGATACGCACTTATCTCCAAATGCGATCCTATTTTGTGAGTACAGAGACCGAGAACACGTCTGCACATTTCAGTTGTCGTGGCGTCCCTCAGGGTGGTGTACTGAGCCCCGTGCTATTCAATATAACACTAATCGCTCTCCATACGCACCTACCAAACAATATTTATCTATCAACATACGCAGATGACATCTGCATCTGGACATCTGCGGTAACTCGCCTGCAGTTACGAGCGAGAATACAAAGAGCTGCTACTGCAAGTGCTTTGTATCTACGCGATCGAGGGTTGGAAATTTCCTCCGGAAAGTGCACTCTTCTGCCATTTACGCGTAAAGCCATGTCGAATTAGAGAGTGTCAATTAGCGCTCAAAATATACCATATCGTCAATCTCACAAATTTCTGGGTGTCATAGTCGACAGAGACATATCATGGAGCCCTCATGTGTCGTATTTGAAAAAGCGATTGACAGGCATATGCCATCTTTTCAAGTTTCTCGCTGGAAAGACGTGGGGAATGCAGCCTAATGCTATGTTACGACTGTACAGGGTGCTTTTTCTTGGCTTTTTACGATACAGTCTGCCTGCATTATCAAACGCCAGCAAAACAAGTCGACGCATGATACAAAGCCTTCAGGCACAGGCGCTTCGAATATGTCTAGGTCTGCCTCAGGGTGCCTCAACAATGGCGACTATAGCTATAGCCAAAGACCACCTCGTGCAGACCCATATTGAAATTGAAGCTTTGAGGACACACATAAGGCATGTGGGCCGGACTCCTCATCACCACCTAGCCTCTTTACCAGCGGATAGACCTCATACTTCCTTTTGTCGAACAATAACTGCATGCACATGGTGACTCTCTACCAACTGGTTTTACGCCCGCGGCGAGACCTTCAGTTCCTCCATGGTGCCTCAAACAACCAGTCATCAACCTGACAATACCAGGCATCCAAAAAAAACGAGATTTCTCAATACCAGCCCTCAAGCAGCTGACCTTACTTCTGCTGTACGAGAAGTACCAAGACTGCACCCACGTCTACACCGACGGCTCCGTCCTGCCAAACAGCTCAACGGCGACGGTCGTTAATCCAACGCACGCCACAACCATCAAATTCAGGACAGCTCATGCAACCACAACAACGGCAGCAGAGCTTGCAGCGCTTTGCGCTGCGTTGCGTTTCATTAACGAACAAAGCACGCAACGGTGGACGAATTTCTGTGACTGCAAGGCGCAAGTGCAGTCACTTCTGTCAAATCTACGCCGTGGTCCACGCGAGCAGTTGGTATTTGAAACAGCAGAAATGCTACACCATATAACAGAAAAAAGGCCCCACGTTATATTTTAGTGGTTGCCAAGCCACTGTGAAATTATCGGCAACGAACGAGCTGATCAAGCTGCCCGCTCCACCCATACAGAAGAAACAACCAGTCAATACCTCTCTCAAAGACGGACGCTGCTAGGAGGCTCCGCATGCTCGCTCGCCAACGCTCTATAACTCTTTGGAATGAGCCACTTTTTACGCATGCAAAATTACGATCCCTTGATCCGACGTTAAGCATACAGCCTCCAACAAAAATTCGACGAGGTGACGCTACTGCTTTGAGCAGACTGTGGTTGGAAGTCGCGTTTACCCGTGCGTACGCGTTCCACATAGGTATGGCTGACACCGCCGACTGTGCACACTGCGGAGATGAAGAAACCATTCGACATATTCTGTGTGACTGCCCGAAATACAACCTGGAAAGACAGCAGCTTTCCAATAAACAAAACAGGTTAGATGACCAGCCGCTGTCAGAAGAAAGTATACTGCGCCATCGTCATGACTCATCGTCACAGAAGAAAGCCGTGCAAGCGCTACTGGGCTTCTTGCGAACTACTGGCCTGTCGGAACGCCTCTGAGTGGACTGATCTTGTGTGTACATGTGTGTCGGTGTTTTTCTCTTACTTATTTTTTAACTCTCCCTTTCTCTTTCAACCCCCTACTCCCCAACCCCAGTGTAGGGTAGCATACAGGGTACTAGCATCTGGTTAACCTCCCTGCCTTCCTTTTTTCTCGTTCCTCTCTCTCCTCAACAATATCGAATAATAGTAGCAGCATAAAATATTTCTTCAGTATTTTTTAACAGTGCTCTAAAGACGGGCGTTGAAAATTTATACTTTTAGGATGGGGACGTGCATCTCCCAGTAACTCGATAGATTAGAGGAACGGCGACGCAGGAATTAACACCCGTAATTTTGAATGCATTGTGCACGTGCGAATCTTTATGAAAAAAATTGTTTAGATACTTTTTTCGGCGCAATGCTTTAATCCATTTCTGTCGTCTGCTTGTTTTGTACCATCGGTTTGGGAATCGGTAGAATTTAACTGGTGGAGTCGACCTCTTCGTGTTTGCATGGTTATTGTGACCGTTGACGACGCAGCGATGCCAACCCCTTTTCTGTTGGGGTGACATCGCGGAACGAAGGACGTTTCACGTGCAGCGCGTGCTTCGCAAATGCGTGGAAGCCAAAGGGAGCGGAAGGGTCGGAAGACTCTACTGTTGTGCGCTTTTTCTGGCAGGGAAAAGGCAAGCGCTGGCGTCGCCGGGCAAACTTGAGCGGGTCTCCCCTATACGCGGCACCCCTCTTTCTACGACGAGATGTCGACGGGGCGCTGGGTAGTTAAAGGCTTAAACTTCTTAAAAAAGCTCTTTTTCCCCCCACACCAAACAGGATGGATGGATGGATAGATGGATATGGCTGTACCCTTTAGATCGGGCGGTGGCTAGCGCCACCAAGCCGTAATACCTAATAAACCAAAAACTATATTTACTTTTTTTCCTTAAAAAGTGAGTTTGAGGATTCGTACTTTGCAGTGAAGAGTTTAATTTTCACTCGTGCCTTGACTTTAGCCACCAATCAGATAACCTCCTTCTAGTTAAGTCTACCCGCTTAAAGTTTATTTTGCCCTCCCGGTCCCTAAACTCCAGTGCTTTGAAAAACTCTGCGCCATCATCCGGAACTATGGGGTGAAGCCCTTTACAGAACATTATCAAGTGTTCGGCAGTTTCTTCTTCCTCTCCACACGCACTACATACTGTGTCTACCCCTTCGTATTTGGCCCGATATGTCTTGGTTCGCAGTACTCCCGTCCTGGCCTCAAACAAAAAGAACTACCCCAAGTATTATCATAGATCCTTTCCTTGGCAATTTCCTGCCTAAAAGTTCGATAGATCTCTAGTGCGGACTTCTTAATCATGCCCATTCTCCTCATGTCAGTCTCCGTTTTCTTCACTTTCTTCTTAACCGATAGTTATTTTTGGTTTGGCCACCTGCTGTTTTCTAAGTATTTACCAGTCAACTTCCTGGTTCGCTTCCTCCATTTTGTATCGACATTCTTCATGTACAAGTAGCTGAAAACCTTCCTAGCCCAACGCTCTTTCCCCATTTCTCTCAATCGCTTCTCAAATTTTATCTTGCTGCTAGCTTCCCTGCCCTCAAATGATGTCCATCCCATATCACCTTGTACTCCCTGATTTGGTGTATTCCCATGAGATCCTAAAGCAAGCCCACCTATTCCACGTTGCTTAATTTCTAATCTTGCTTGAACTTCTGATCTCATGCACAAGACCGCATTGCCGAACGTCAGCCCAGGAACCATGACCGCTTTCCATATTCCTCTCACAACATCATACCTATTGTAATTCAACAGTGCCCTATTTTTCATGACTGCTGCATTCCTGTTACCTTTAGTCGTCACGTATATTTCGTGTTCCCTCAGATACTCGGTCCCATTGCTTATCCATACGCCCAGATATTTGTATTTATCTGTTATCGCTAGCGTGACCTCCTGTATTCCAAGCTCACTACCTTCGTTGTCATTGAAAATCATGACTGCTGATTTTTCCTTACTGAATATAAAGTCTAAGCTATCTCCTTCATTACCGCAGATGTCCATCAATCTCTGCAAATCTTCTTTGTTGTTGGCCATTAGCACTATATCATCTGCGTACATTAATGCTGGTTGTGCCTGATCAATAAGTTTTCCTTGTTTGACTAAAGAGAGGTTGAAGCCCAGTCCACTTCCCTCTAGTTTTGCCTCTAATCCTTGTAGGTACATCATGAATAATAAGGGTGACAGGGGGCACCCCTGCCTAAGCCCCCGTTTTACCTCTGCAGGCTTGGATACCTGTTTTTCCCACTTTATAACTACCTTGTTACCTTTATAGATACCGTTTAAAAGATTAGTGACTACATGTTCCACGCCTAGTGTGTCCAGTATTCCCCACAATTCCTCTTGAACCACGCTATCGTACGCTCCCTTGATATCCAAAAATGCTAGCCACAGGGGCCTGTGTTCTTTTTCTACTATTTCTATGCACTGAGTCAGTGAGAACAGATTGTTTCCCAACCTCCTGTGTTTCCGAAACCCATTCTGCAGTTCCCCCAGCACCCCCTCATCCTCTATCCACGCCTGCAGTCTTTCCTTTAAAATCTGCATCACCAGCCTGTAGACCACTGATGTCACTGTTATAGGACGGTAGTTGTTTTTGTCAGCTTTGTCCCCCTTTCCTTTTTTGGTCATGCTCATCCTGCTAAGTTTACATCCATCAGGAACTTCACCATCGATTCATATTGTGCTCACTGCTTCTCTCAAAGCCTGCTTAGACTTCGGACCTAATGTCTTTATCAGCCTAATTGGAATGCCATCTGGGCCTGTTGATGTACTACTAGGAACCCTTTTCTCAGCCCTTTCCCACTCTTGTTGTGAAAATCGAGCCATTGCACCACTTGATTCGTCCTTGTCTATTGTGGTGCATAAAGTACTTCTTTGTTGAAATATTTCTGTCGCCTCGTTCTTATATATTCAATAGCTTCGTCCCCTTCTAGCCTAGCACCTTGGGCGGTAGTTATTAAACTCTGCTCTAGGCTCGTCTCAGTTCTTAGGGACTTTAGATGGTTCCAAAATTTCGCAGCTGCCTTTCTATCTTTTTTATGTACTTCTGCCAGCCACTGAGCTCCCTTCCTTCTAATCTTTTCATTGATCAGAAGGGATGCATCCCTTCTACAGCTTAGAAAGTTTGCCCATTTTCTTTTAACATCATCTGTCGGTTCACCCCGCTGCTTAGCATGTCTGTGTTCCCTAGAGGCTTCCTGACGTTTTGCTATGGCTCTGTTAACTTCCTCATCCCACCAACTTTTGGGTTTGTGTCTTCTTTTCCGGAGTGACTTGTCACGCGTCTTAGCAAGCTCTAGCTCAAAGAATCTAATTAGATTCGTGTATGTCCACACTGTCTTCTTATCCTCCGTGATTACTTTCTCAATTTGTTTAGTGGCTATTTCAATTTGCCTTTCTGGATAAAGATTTTCCTGTAGTTGCTCATGTTGTCTCCTTCCCACTTTCACTGCTCTTCCAAAACTTAGCTTGATACGTTTGTGATCACTACCCAGACTTCTGGAGCCACCTTCATCTATGTGCATTCCCCTGAGCTTATCATACATCCTATGTGACATCAGTGCATAATCTATCGTCGACTGAAGACTTCCTACCTCCTATGTTATTTGCCCTTCACACTTCTCGGTACTGTTGCAAATGATCAAATCAAGCCTTTCACACATATCCATGATCATTTTGCCTGTCGGGTCGGTAGCCGTGTGCTCAGATTTGGGTGCACGTTAAAGAACCCCAGGTGGTCGAAATTTCCGGAGCCCTCCACTACGGCGTCTCTCATAATCAAATGGTGGTTTTGGGACGTTATACCCCACATATCATCATGTCGGGTCGGTATACCCATCTATATCTTCTATGTGCGCATTCGTGTCTCCTAGTATAATTATCTCGCACTCTCTTCCTAACTCCTGAATGTCCTTTGATATACACTCTACTATTGCCTGGCTTTCCTCTCTGGCCTTGGCTCCCGTCCACAAGTACACGAAACCAAGGAGTGTCATTTGACCTGCCACTTTCCCTTTTAGCCATAAATGTTCCTTGCACTCCTGCTTGACCCTTTTCCAGTCTGTACTTTTATGAATGAATGCCCCAATACCACCCCACTTTATGCTGCCTTCTGTTCTATTACAATATTCCCACGCGTAGTCCAGGAGGCGTAGAGACAGGAGGCGCGTAGAGACAGGAGGCGCCATCTGGTTGGGAACAATGCGTTAGTGAAAGGAAGGATACACAGACCGCAGTCATCATAAAGGTGAAAAGTAGAAAAGGGAGAGAGATGGATAGGAAGAAGATGAAAAAGTGAAAGGGGGCGCCCTGGGGAGTCCACCTTATCATCTTCATTTCTTCTTTCTTATTTTTTCTTTTTTCCTTTTTCTTCTTTTTGTTTTCTTCATCTTTTTTTCCCTTTTCTCTCTCTTCCCCTCTCATACAGGATTGTAGAAAGCTGAGCACCAAAAAACTGTACCCTCAGTCCTGATGAAGGCCAGACTATATATATATATATATATATATATATATATATATTGCGGTAGTAATAATTCAAAGGGCCGGTTAGTCTTCCGGAAGGTATGGGATATGGCACAACGGGAGCGTTGTCAACGAGGATAAATATATTTATTTTCCAACAGTTTCGGGAGGGGTCCTCCTTCACCAGGGGATGAGTTATACTAACATGAACTTCCAAACTTCGTTGCTGCCGCGTCCCTCTCGCATTGAAAAATGTTTTCGGGAGTGAGAGAGAACTAAAAAAGAAAGAAAGAAAAAAAGAGAAGAAAATTGAAGAAAAGAAAAAAAGAAAAAAAGAGAAAGAAGAAAAAAAGAAAGGAAGAACCACTGTGAACACTGAGCACAAAACCAAATGTCGGTCTACGTCCACATCCGCTTCTTATCCCGTGCTGGCCAGTTCTCGACTTGTGTCGGGCCACCCAAGATTGTCGCCGCGGTGGCGGGAGGGGTCCGCGACGGCGTGCGTAAAGGGCTTCTCTTTAGTGGGTCCATCGGCTCTTTACCTTTCATGTTCCTCCGTTTCCCTTCAATGGTCATCAAGTGGTAGGCGAACGTAAACACTTTGTATGTGCATGTGCATATATATATATATATATATATATATATATATATATATATATATATATATATATATATATATATATATATATATATATATATATATATATATATATATATATATATATAGTCCAGTAGATCCTCCGTGAGCGGTCACAACGTGGTTTATTTCGACGTTTCGGCCTAGAGTCTGGCCTTCATCAGGATTAGAGTTCTTAATATATATATATATATGAGATATAACAGACAGTAATGCCAAGGAATGTACAGGGGAAGTTATTAGAACCAATGGAATGTAAATAAGAAGAAAGAAGAAAGAAAAGTGGATGAAAAAATTACCAGCTGTGAGCTGCTCACAGCTGGTAATTACCTGCTCACAGCTGGTAATTTTTTCTTCCACTTTTCTTTCTTCTTTTTTCTTATTTACATTCCATTGGTTCTAATAACTTCCCCTGTACATTCCTTGGCATTACTGTCTGTTATATCTCATTATTATTGTGTTTTAACACGGAAATACGAGCCCTTAGGTATACACTTCTCTCCCTTACTTCATTGAACGAGGGTCTCATACTGGCAGACTTGGTGTGTTTAGGTTGTATAAGAGGGACAATTAATCAGCGGCCCGCTCATAATAAGTTTACGTGCTACGTGACACCAAACTTGCGAATAAGAGTGTTTTCACACTCGTTGTTTGGCTTATAGATGGCGCTGACTGTCACCCCTACTTCTAAATTCACATATAAACCCAAAAAAGTGGATTGAGGGACGGCCGCTGTGATAGCTCAGTGGTTAGAGCATCGAACGCGTTATTCGAAGGTCGTAGGTTCGTTTCCTGCTCACAGCTGGTAATTTTTTCATCCACTTTTCTTTCTTCTTTCTTCTTATTTACATTCCATTGGTTCTAATAACTTCCCCTGTACATTCCTTGGAGTTACTGTCTGTTATATCTCATTAATATTGTGTTTTAACACGGAAATACGAGCCCTTAGGTATACACTTCTCTCCCTTACTATATATATATATATATATATATATATATGTATATATATATATATGTATATATATATATATATATATATATATATATATATATGTCCCAGTTCCTAATATATATATATATATATATATATATATATATATATATATATATATATATATATATATATATATATATATATATATATATATATATATATTAGGAACTGGGACAGCCAGAACTATTATTCGAGCACAGGTTAGAGCGTAGGCCTTGCCAGTGAAAGCAGCCACAACGTCCGAGCCGAGCGTCTCGTTAGTATGTGTTCTAAGGAGTGGTGAGGACAAATGGTTCGTGATACGGTTTGAGACGATCCACGTTTACGATTTCACGGCCTCGGCGATGCAGGTCCGCAGTGGGCGTGAGGGGTTCGATGAGGTAGTTGGCAACGAAAGTTTGCTCTATGACGCGATAAGGTCCATGGTTCCTGCTGACGAACTTTGTAGAGGTATCAAGAGCAGCAGTGGAAGGCACCCACAGCCAAACAAGAGAGTTGGGCAAAAACTGGTAGTGGCACCGTTCATCGTCGTGACGACATTGCTGTAGTCCTTGTTCTTGGGTTGTAAGGGTGCGAGCTAATTTCCGACATTCATCCACATACCGAGCGGCTTTAGAAACTGGTGTGCCTTCGGATGAGTCGGGTCGGTAGGAGAGAATGGTGTCGATTGGAGATGATGGTTCTTGATCATAAAGTAAGAAGAAGAGAAAAACGCCTCTCGTCACTTGAGGTGCCGTGTTGCAAGCGTATGTTACGTAGAGAAGGATAAGATCTCAGTTGGTGTGGTCGTAGACGACATACGTGGAAAGCATGTCACCCAGAGTGGGGTTGAAAAGTTTGGTCGAGCCGTTTGTTTGTGGGCGATACGGGGTGCGCATTTGTAATCTGCAGTAGGCTCGACGCATGGCGACCGCAGCGGCGCGCTATTGGTCACACTCTCGCATGGACGCCACCGCGACGTGCACCTAGCAACGGCCGCCGCACGTACCTCATGACGAAATACTCTCGTTCTCGGAGTGCGCCCCGAAGGAATCCCTAATGGCCGTTCCTTTTAGTACAACTTGTACAAGATGCTCCATGCTCGAAAATCAGTTTGTACAAACACTTGTTTATTTTCACAACTCATGCTAAACATTACCTAGTGATCAGAAGCGTATTTATGCACCATAAATCACGAAATAACTGCAAATTCGTATGTACAAACGCCACATAAGTCTTCCGCGAGTGTACGCAGATGCCGTATTTACATACTGCCATCATTTGCTGCACTTTGCTGTTGATGCCGATGATGATGCCAATGCTTTTATTTTCAGACTTTCAAACTTTTACTTGCTAACGTTCACAATAATCTTTAAAATTATAAAACGTTTTATTTTATTACTTACTACTGTTCATATATACTTACTACTGTTCATAATTCAACAATCACTTGATTCAGGATTTATACCAGATGATTGAAAATCAGCGCATGTGACCCCAATTTTTAAGTCTGGTGACAATACAGTTCCCAATAATTACAGGCCAATTTCACTAACATCAATCTGTTGTAAATTACTCGAACACATATTATTCACGCATATAATGAACCGCCTTAATCTGAATAAACTGCTCCTAAACAGCCAACATGGGTTTCGTAAAGATCTATTTTGCCAAACACAACTCTTTGAATTGGTAACTGATCTTCATTCTTCTCTAAACGTGTCCCGTCCTGTTGATGCAATTTTTGTTGATTTCTCGAAAGCCTTTAATCGCGTGCCACATAAACGTCTGTTCCTAAAAATTCGCCAACTCCAACTCGACCAAAACACAACACGATGGATAGAAGAATTTTTAACCAATCGTTTCCAGACAGTCAAGTTAAGCAATCATATTTCTAACCAAACACGTGTTTCATCTGGGGTCCCTCAGGGGTCAGTGTTAGGTCCTCTTTTATTCCTGATTTACATCAATGACATAGCATGCAGCCTAAAATCACCAATTCGCTTGTTTGCGGATGATTGCGTAGTGTATAGAGAAATATCTAATCCAGACGATACAATTATCTTACAATCTGATCTTATTATGTTCGAGGAATGATGTAGCCGCTGGCAAATGGAAATAAATGTAGAAAAAACCAAACACATATTGTTTAGTCCTACCCCCGAGACACTTCCCGCTAACTACAAAATAAATAATACTCCAATAGATTCAGTTCAATCGTTTAAATATTTAGGTGTGTTCTATACGGCGAATTTAAAGTGGACGTGCCACATAGAATACATATCTACTAAAGCCCTTAAAAAACTCGACCTTCTCAAAAGGCGCCTATATTTAGCCACCAAGGAAACCAGGTTTCATGCATATAATTGTCTTATCCGGCCCTCACTAGAATACGGTTCAATCATAAGGCATCCTCACGGCGCAAACCTAACTAACCTTTTGGAATCTGTCCAGAACAAGGCAACCCGGTTCATCACGTCCTCGTACTCACGTTACCAAAGCGTATCTTCTTTAAAGAATTCACTTCATCTTCCCCCGCTTGCCATGCGCCGAAAGTTGGCTCGACTATCTTTTTTTCATTCGCTGTACCACAGTAGCACGCCGTTTTCCCAGCTTCATATCATTCCACCACCTCATATCTCCGCCCGGGTAGACCACACTTTCAAAGTTAAACCAATTTTCGCTAAAACAGAAAGATATAAAAACTCTCTTTTAGTCCTTGCAATCGTAGAATGGAACTCGTTACCTGCTCACATCGCAGAACTGTCCGATTTACCATCTTTTCAACATGCACTCAAAACCTTTCTTGAAGTTCTTTGATGACGCATAAATCTTTATTTTGTTTTTCTTCACACTGTTGTTGAGTGTACTGATCGCGTTTTTTTGTTCTTGTTTACTGTTCTTAAAGTGCATTTCGCGTGAACCCCTTTTTTCATTCAATGTAATCTATTGTTGTTTGGCGTTGTTTCTGGATTGCACTTTCAGTTTCTCGATGCAGTAGACATGTATACCATCTCTGCCTTCATTTATGTTCTGTACTGTACTTGTGATCATAACCCCACTCTATCCCCCCCCTATGTAATGCCCATTCGGGCCTTTAGGGTATTTAAATAAATAAATAAATAAATAAAAATAATTTTGTGTAGCGTTTTAAAAATGTATACGTAACATAAAAAAATTTTGTTTTTTACACTTGCACAAGCTTTGGAGACAAAATCCGAGTCAAGATATATGAACACAAAAAACAACATGAGCGCCTTGAAATGGTGCGTTCGCAGTGCGTGGTTGCTTGTTTTACAGACTTCCGTGTTACGTAATGTCTATCGCGCCTACTGCCATTGACAACTTGTGTTTTCTCGCTCAGCCACGACTAACAGCGAAAAGGCTCTAGCATTGATACAGACGTCCTGCGAAATAACGGCTCAATCAGGTTGCTGTAGTCAGGTCGTCTGCAGCTCAGTGGAGTATGTCTTCAGCCACTTTCACTGTCACTGCCCAGCGTATATTTTAAGCGTGCATTTTGGTTCTGACTTAACATTTTTCTTCTAGCTGCTTTGATATTGCCATGTTTTTTTTTTCTTTTTTGCTGCTGCTTCTGCCATTTTTGCATTGTGGTTATGTAAGTCTCTTTTTCTTAATGACTAACGTTGTTAGCTGAACAAATTTTATTTTATGCATTCGTTTTGTCAACTTCGTGTGTTGCCTCTATTAAGCTCTTTCTAGTTGGGAAGAACTTAGTTCGCTTCTTACCTCTGTGCACCGTTGCTGCTACAGAAACCATTCCATTTCGTTCGTTCTTTCTATGTCGTTATAATTTCCGTTTTCTAGTACATCTTACTATTTTTTAAGGGCTATCCTGGATTCACGCTAGTCGATCTCGGCAAATAGTTCTTGCCCTAATTTTACCTAAGTAGGCCAGTTTCTTAGTGGTTATAACAAATAACCTTTATCTTAGTCGGCATGGCTTCAGAAAAAGTTATTCATGTGACAGAGTTATTTAGGTTCATGACTAATATTCACTTTATTCTAGACACAAACGATCGAAACAATTGCCCCGTCTTTGATTTTGCTGTGCGTTCGATACTCAAACTAATTACCATTTGATTTCTATATTGTCTGTCCTTTGTATTCCTTCATTACCACCATCTTAGCTACAAAAGCTTTCATTCTTGGTGGTCAGCTACATCTCGTCTAATGTTTTCGACATCACCTGCAGTGTTGCCCAAGGCAGTGTGCTAAGTCAGTTACTCTTTCTAATATACATTGAAGGGGCCCTGCAACACTTTTGAAATGGATGTCACTGTTGGTCATGATGCCTCACAAATCACATGCCAAAATATTTTTTAAATTATGCCGATTATAAGCGGAGTTCGAGGAATTTGCTGAATACTTCAAGTGGTTTCTCTTTTCGTACAAGCGAGTGCACTGAAGGCAACTTAGGTAGGGACACAAGGAGGCAAAAAGATGCACCCTTTTGTCAGCGCACGTCATGACCTTGAGCACTTCCCTTTTTTCTCAGAACGCATGGCTATTTTCAGGGTGAGCACAAGCGCTGGCACATGGCAGCAGTTGCAGCAGCCACAGTATTTGCATAGCCTATGATGTTCAAATCAGTCAACGGCTGTGGACTGGGGTATGACACAGTAATCCAGGTATAAGGCATCACCTGTAGAGAGACGAGGGAGCAATTACTGGCTGACTTTGAGAATTAATTGTGAATTTTAGACTGCATGCTGCGCTCTAATGTTGGGGTTATGTGCCTTTGGGAGCTGCGACTAGCTATCAGCAGTGTTTTCAGGCAATGAGAAAAAAAGTGTTGCAGGGTCCCTTTAAGGACGTACCCGCCGACCTTTCATCCTTGATTTAGTTACATGACAGCAAGTCTATCACCCATTGCAGTATTAATTTATGGGCTAGTTTTTCTTTCTCTTTTTTGATGATCAGTTCATTTCTCAAATGACCTTAACCTGATGTTCAGGTAGAGTGTAACTCAGCAGAACTCACTCATTGTACGATTAACAATACCATTATTTCAGCTGCATCTTTATAGAAATAAATATCTTTGTGTTTACCTTTCATCAGCTTTATCCTACACTACGGCGTGTTGCAGCTATCTCAGCAAAAGCTTCTCAATCTGTAGGTTACCTCCACAGAAACTTGTGCAATGCATCTCCTAATGTATATGCATTATTATATCTTATCTTTACCCACATTTAGAGTATGCTTCATCTACATGGTCACCATAACGAGATTATCTAGTTCATATGTTGGAAGCCATTACAAATAGGGCAGCCAGATTCACCTACAATAAAACATGACATTGACACGACATCATAGAGTTTCCTAAATATACACTAGAGGGAATTCTGGCAATAGTGTCTATGGGAACTACCATGCATGGCGGATCATCGAGCAAGGAATGATGCGTAGTACACGGATTCGTCTAATCTTCATACTTCTGGATTCGTGTGGCTTGGAGCTGTCTTCTCACAAAACAAAAATCAGCAAATATTCAGTGATGGCACTTCACCACCTTATTCTTCTAGGCTTACCATTTCAAATCAGGTGATGAAGTTCAAAAAAGTTTGTTCTTTTCTTTGAAACAAAAGCAAAACCAGCAATAAATGAAGCCCAAGTGGGGTTCGCCATCCGCAAGTACGAAGAGTAGGCAAATCTGTGTACTACCCATCATTCCCAGGGTCGCTGAATGATCACAGTGCCAGAGTCCCCTCTAGTTTAATTTTAGTAAACTATGCATGACATCGCCCAGCCACATCACTGCTCTTATATGTCTCTTTCACTGGTAGAGTATTGTGATGAATTTCAGTGCTGCTTTATCCTCCTGCGTACACGTCTTAGCACATTCACAAACACTTAGTTTCATGTGCACTCATGGTTACACGCAGGCAATCAAGCCGTCATTACAACCTAGGCGATTGCATATTCAAATGACAGTCTTTTGAATCGCATTGCACCTAACTGCAATTGTAAAACTTTTAGTAGACTTTCAGTGATAATCTGATTTCATTACATGTTAGTATTGTGTAACATTGTTGCCCCTTCCCATTTGTAGTCTTTGTTTTACTGTTCTTTCCTTGTATTTTTTATCTCTCTTTCAGTTACCGATGTCCTCCTATCGGCATGTAAGGTATTTTGAATAAATAAATAAACTGGCTCTTGGTCTTCTCACATTGAGGGCTACCCTCACCAGCCTATGATAATTACATTCTACCTTGCCCCTAACTTCTCTCATGTGCATTGACTGGGTCCCTAGATTATATAAAACCTATGACTCCATTTCTCTGTGAGGGCTTTCCATATTCTCTTTCTATTTATATAATTTCAGAAAAAGATGTTCATTATGCAGAGTTCGTTTCATTCTTCTAGCATGTATAATATTTCAGGTTGTGTGAATATTCATGCTTAGAATTAAATTTGAGTGCTTCGATTCTACTTTCAAATACAGGAAAATATCTAAAATGTCTAAACACAGGCTAATTGCGCAACTCTGTTAGGGTGGTGTCCCTAAAACTAATTCGAAAGTCATTACAGTAGGCTTTAAAACTTTCACTGATACCCTGGTTTGAAAGCCAGCACATTTTTCCCTTCAATGAGCTTATGCCATTCCTGCATGTCTTGGCTCCAGCAAAAAAAGGCCGGGAACATACTGAAAGACTGTTGTATTGCAAGCAAAAAAAAGTCACATCTTCTAGTCAAGAAACTGAAAATTACTTCACTGAGCTTGTGAACAAAAGAAAGGTTTGAAATACTGGAAAGAGTTTTGAACTGCACTTTATACAGGTATTACAAAAATTGCTTTCTGATGCGTTCACATCTGCTGAGGTGGCCAGCGATCGCAGGTTTTTGGCTGCTGGAAACACCATGAGATCAGGACGAGAGCCTGAAGACTTGTAATGAGGCATGACTTTTGTTTCTTCATCAAAATTTGTTCGACTGCAGTTTCTTACCGTGCTGTGTGCTCGAGGGCATGAGCGAATTTGATTTTCTTTTAATTGTCAATAAAACCTTTAGTATTCGATTTGATATTTTGGACACTATATGGCAATGCTTGATCCAAGATGAAGTCCTAGTATCAACCCTAATGTTAATAATATAGCTCATCACCTCACCTTTCTGTTTCCTATCTTCACACTGAAGTCTTTCATGACTATGGTGTACTGAGTATAGTTCTCTTGCACTGAATATTCAATATACTTGCCTATTACTGCTTCTTCATAATAAAGGCCAAACAGAGGAGCAAACGCCTGCGCCATCTTAAGTTTATATATTATTTAGCTGGATGACTAGGGTTGCTGGCCCTTCACAGACAGTATGCAATTCTTGAATGTTTCCGGCAATGTTTTTGTGAACTAGAAACCCCATGCCGCACTGTTTTATTGGAAACCCTCTGTAGCAATGTGCCCATTAGGGCTGTATGTGCCTTTCCAGTTCTAATATCTCTAAGGTCAATTATATTCCACTCGAAGTTTTCCAAATCTTGAAATAACTCTGCTAATCTAACTGCACTTGAGAAGGTCTTTGTTTTCAACGTTGTGCAGGACAAATAACCACAGGTCAGTTAGAGCTATAGTATAGATACCAAGGAATGAATGCCATAGGCAAGGATGGCAGCGGGTTGATAAAGTCACAAAATTTGAAAGTTCACTCACATAAAGTGAAATCAGATCCCACAGAATAGGGTTAGTTGCATATTATTGGCAGAAGCCTTTGCCCTAGAGCTCACATAAAATAATAACTAAAAAATGATGAGTGGTGATGATTTGCTGGTATCTAATGCTAATATGGGGGATGCACCAGGACGTATGAATTGTGTTAAAAAAATGCCAGGCCTGCGCAGAAGACGGAGCACAGTCGCAGCAAAAACTAGAAGAGCGGCCTTTCAGAGCCTTTCAAAACGCTCATTGGGTAACTACTGCAAGCAAAGATGCATGATACCTACTAGGGTACTAACAATAAAATTTCTTTGGTTGTAGGCCGACATTCACTATGCTATTTTTCATCATTTTTCTGAGAAGCGTGTATCCGCTAAACACTTGCAAGGTATTTTGAGCCAATTGTTCATGCAGTGGCTGAGGACGATGAGGAATAATGGCTGAAGAGGGTATGTGCCACAGTTAATAGGGGAACAAGAACAAACTTTTATGATTGGTTGGAGTATTGGAATACCCACTCGTTACACTATTCGCATTGTGCGGCGACTGGTTGTTATTTTGCTGTTTTAAAACGCTTTGTAAGTCATATTAATGCGATTGCTTTTTTGACATTAAGCCTGCCTAAGGCAAGTTTGCCAACAAGTCCCAAGCACCGGTGTGGCTCAGTGGTGGAATACTGGGCTGGCACCCAGTGGACCCGGGTTTGAGCCCCACTGTGTCATTGGTGCTAGGTTTTATTTCGAGCGATGTGGTTAAGGACACCGGCGGTGATGGCGGACAACTGCACGTGACCCGAGTTGTGATGACATAACAGCTTTCGCTATAAAAAGTATTGAACTTTCCTGATACCTCGCCAACTACCAGAAGGAGCGGGCTACAGCTACTAATTCCACATAGTGGCAGGTTTCAACCAAAACTGTCATTAGCCCTGTTTCACTCTGACCTTTGGTTTGCCCGCTACAGCCACTAAAGTGAGCACATAAACTAGCTTTTCTTTGAATTAGTGCCCAAATGGCAAAGAGCTGGAAGAACAATGTGTGTGTGTGTGTGTGTGTGAAGTACAGCTAAAATTTGGGAAAACTTTCACATAAAGATTTGGTTGCTTCATCAAGCATGCGGGGGAGCATTATAGGAGTTGTACTCGGTGCTACGAGTGGTTCAAGCCTTCTGATAATGACATAATGTATATCGATAACGATGCCAAGCCTGGACGACCTTGTACATAAACAGATAATGACCACGTTGAGAGTTCCTGCAGTGATTTGAGGATATCTCTATTGACAGTTGGAGAAATTGCTGACGAAGTGGGTGTTAGAACAGTTTAATGTCATAAAATTTCATTTTATTTTCTTTATTCGAAACATAAACTACATTAACAGATGCCATTTCCAAACCATACAGAAGGTCCTGGACAATACAAGAAGATACTTGCAGGCAATTAGTGCGTTCCAGGAAGCTTTCCAAAAATAGAAGAAAGCAATGAAACACTGTATTGCCAGTAGAGGGGAATAGTTTGAGGGAAGCAATGCTTAAAATGTTTACTACAATCAGTGAAGGTGTTAGTGAAAAACATTATTTTTTTCACACAATTCGTATATGCATGCAACTTGTGGGAGTTGTTTCAAGTTTCATAAATGCTTGTACACATGTGGGGATAAACAAAATGGCAGCTACCTTGGGTCAGAAAAACAAGTTGAAATTTCCCAATTTTCTGACGCACTTGGTTCAGAAAAATGTGACTGTGGCAAGGAGTTACAAGTGTGTAGCAAAATATGTGGTACTTGAAATAATACATATGTTCATCTTGATAATTATGCTCCTTAGATGATTGGAACCAAGCCACCCAGGGGAATTGGCCAGACTCGGGAAGATGATTTAATCTTGAGTACCTGGATTCATATTAGAGACTATGTCATCTGGTAGAATGAACAGTTATTCTTAATTACCAAATTGTCCACTTTTATTAGTCATCAAGAAACAGGAAAACGCATGCAACAAATCTGGGGCCGAATTCATAAAGCTTTCTCTTTGGCTACGCATTTTCTTAGCCAAAAATTCTCTTATCTGGAGGGATTACTATAGCGCGGGTATGAATTTAACTTATTCGGCACTTAAGAGGGCAAGGAGGACACACGATAGCCGATGAAACGACAAGGAAAGAAAGAAGTGTGTGCCGATAATATCAAGGTAGCACGCGAAGCGTCTAGCATCGAGAGTATACGATGATAGCCAATGATTTGCTGCATCTAAGTTTCAGTTCCGCGAGCGTCTGCTACAGCGCTTACGGGATGCCGCGTATGTTGTAATAGACGTTTTGGTGGGCTGTGCAAAGCCAAGCACTCGCCTTTAATTAACGATTGTAGCTAAAAAAAAATAATTGCTCGATGGCCTTAAGCCACCGAGCAATCCATGCACTATCTCGCCAAGTACAAGTAAACAACACTCCAGGTGCACCACATAAATGAAACCACACATAAATCGATGCATGCGATGTTTGAAAATGTGCCTCGAATGTATTCCTCTATTTAACGCGAGCAGTTACCTTACATTTCATTGAAGCTGAGCTGCTACTTAATATAGTGGTAAACGTAAGTGTGTTTTGTAGCTATAGTCAAAGGTAGCCTTTGTTACAATATTCTTATTACAAGACACATGAGCGACTTTGGTGCCTGCAGACAAATTGTGCGGAAATAGATAACAGCAGTAATCAAATGAAATTGTGAGCGCAATTTTGCTGGTTCCATGCACCGCAGCATTTTTATAAAGCCGGAATGCGAGAACGTGCATACGCTTACGCTTAGGTATATGTCTACGTTTAATGAGGGAGACTCGTCGGGAGGTGACTCAGTGCTAATGCTTTTCACAAAACACGGTGCAAATATTTCGTCCAGCGTTGTTTGAGTGCGCAAACAGAGCAAGGGACATGTATACGAGTCTTGAGGTCGAGAGACGTTATCACACGTGCTAAAAGAATGGAGAGAGAGAGAGAGAGAGAGGCTCTCGTTTCGGCTTCGCGAAACTTGAAATTGATAGATAACAAAGACAATTTTCTGGCCCAGCAGACGTCATGGAAAGTCTCCGCAAAGCAGCGTCAGATGCTCGGAGAGCATAAAAAAGTGGAGTACGCGTTCTATGGGAGCGACAGCCACTCAGAAAGCGAGATGAAGTGTGACTGTCCTTAGATGTGAGAATCAATGCTAATTAGGAGAGTTGAGTTAATGAGCCAAAACTTTCCTAAATAACGATAATGGAAGCAAACTGAGCATTCATCTAGTGAAAGTGACACTAGTGACAGTGAACTCATAATAGTTGATCAGGGTTGTCACAGGCCGATATATATTTTTATTTTCTTATTTATATTTGGCAAACTATGAGAAGGTAGCCTACGTTAAAGCCGGCTATCCCAACGTCATGACAGTAATGTACAAGAGTAAATAGCGCACGATTATACAGTCACACGTGGCGGTTTCTATCTTCTAGTAACCTTGGGCAAACGCATTCTAACAATTTTTTCTATTTTTGACAAAGTTTCACCGGACGTTTTTGCATTTGGCTTCATTCGAAGGAATGACGATATATAAGCAATAGGGCGAATGCAAGCACCGCTGCAGTGGACGAGCGGTTACAGCGCTCAACTACAATCTAGGAGGTACTTGGTTCGATTCGCAGAATCACTGAGCACTTTTTTTTTTCAAGAGGTTGCCCGGCCTGACATTATGCATGGTGGCGGGTACTAATATTTTGAGAAGTAGGCTTTCGCACTTGCTTCTTTCACTCCCCTTTTGACCCAAAAGCGCTGTACTGTGCTCCTTCAAAAATTAAACAATTCAGGGTTCATAATTTTCTCCTCCATCCTCTCTTATCGCAAAAGTGTCCAGTGCTGAAATACCAATATCATACCAGGTATATTACTTTTCACGTATTTGGATATTCGACTAGCAATCAGTCTTCACGGTGTTTTGAAGAAAATCTACACATGCAGTGGGCTAACTGCTTGCAGCCAAGTTGACTGCCTTTGTAGGGACACGCTTTCGTGCTAATTTGGTGGGCATGATCACATGCAGCAATACCAAAGAGCACGGACAGTTAGAGCAGACACAAACAGAGTGATTAGTTTGTGTCATCTCTCTCGCTATCTGCCATGCTGCGCGCTTCAGTGTAATGTCGCTGTCAATGGTTAAATTGAACTATAGCAGTTAAGCGAATTCTGCTGAGAGGGTCCCCTATTGTCCAGAATAGAACAGAACAATGGCAATTTGATTTGTGGGATAAAGAGATACCCTGCTTTTGGTTACTAGAATAAATTTCTAAACTGAAGTTTATTTTTTTATTAACAACAGTTCCAGAGCAGATGAAAGGTGCATGGACAAAATTCGTGTACTCAGCTTGACTAGGTTTGTGACCTTAACTGTAATTGCGAACCGGTATCACAGTATGCATAAATATCACACACATATACAACGACCGGTGATATCTTGCTTATTCTGAATAAAATTGAAAGGTTGAAATGGACATATTTAACCAACGCAATGTGTATGAGATATGCCATGTAGAGTAGCTATGCTCTAAACTAATCTTCGCAGGTTCGTTCCATTTTACCCAATTTCTCGCCCATGACTAGGTTGGTAAATGAAACAACTTCTTTGAACACACATATTCTGTGTAAGGTTACATTTATTTTTATGCAGTACAAAACAAATTGAAATGTATAATGGCTCAAAAGAGAAATAACTAGAAACAAATTCAGCCAAATTATTACCAAACTTACTCACCAATGATAAACGGATTCTCATTTAAAAGATACATAGATACATACATACATACATACATACATACATACATACATACATACATACATACATACATACATACATACATATACATACATACATACATACATACATATACATACATACATACATACATACATACATACATACATACATATACGTACACACACATATACTTATGTACACCCATACATACATACATACATACATACACTCAGGTGTAAATAATAAAATGAATGGCTATAAAACAACAATTCTAATACACTCATTTTTAATATACTACAGAAAGTAACTTACGAGAGAAATCCACCGGCACTGTTATGTCTGAACACGGTGTTTCTCGAACAATCTCGCAAAAGCTTGATGCATAGTTTTCCGCTGCTGCCCAGTGACAAGTAGTTTTTATAAAAAAACACAAGAATAAAGCCCTTGACAATGTCATGCTAAAGAAAAGGGCTGTGCATCAATATTTTGTACATGTCTGCAATATCACTCTGTTTATTTACATAGCTTGACTCATTCACAACCCCCTAACAAAGCATGTTAGGACACTTGGGCTGAAAGTTGGCACAGCGCGAGTAAATTCTAGACAAAACACGAATAATACAATTATAAGCTACTAAGCTCCTTGGTGCAAACAGTGTTTATATTGACAGCTATAGGTTCCATTTCGTTTCCCCAAAACACTTCTCAAAAGTAGAATCAACTTTATTTAGCTAAAAGTTTCTATTCTGGCGCGTCATGGTGGCTCAAGGGTGGAAGCGACTCTTTCGGCCAAGGAAACAAAGACCAATTATTTTTCCAGTTCGTGAATTCACCCCATGCTAACATTGAGGCAGCTGGTAAGAGTGCTTTTGGAGAGAGGAAACCAACACATTCCCACCAGTTGTGGCCATGGGTAGCAACTTCACTTGGACAAAAATGATGAAAAACACTCCTCAAGAAGACTTCAGAGTTTGCACATCAACACAGTTTCCATACAGCTGTCTATTAGTCTGCTTGAAAAATATTGAGTTTACTGGTGGGCAAAGACTGTACACTATGTGAGGTGATGCTCCAGTGCACTGCATGCATGTCTTGCTGCTGGCCTCAACTGCGATGTTGCTCAGCACATATGTGTAAAATAACAACTAATACTATGCCACTGCAAAGTAATTATGTGTCATTTGCATGAAACAGGGACCACAATAAAAGAACGTAACAACATTTGCCTTCACAAAGTTCAAAAAATGTAAATAAACTTCCACAGAGTTTTCACAGTTCATCTGAGGATAGTAATATTGGTTGTAAACACATTCCTGCTTCCACTAACAAACTATTTTAAGATGCCAGATTCGATATTAGAGTATACCAGCACTTTTGTAAGGCCAAACAATTGTACAGGCACCTAGAAAAACACAAGTGAATGCATGCTATAGCTACATATAAAAATAAATACTTTTATTTCTAGTCTAAGTAGAGCTGCATAGATGATAAGTCACTTGCATTACATTATGAACAAACGTATCCGAGCAAAGTATACATTTAAAAAGGTACATTTACACAGTAGATAAGTAGACTGTTGAAGGACGGACAGGCAGTGGGATAATACCCAAGCACTAAAATCTACTGTTAAGATATACTAGGAGTAGTGATGATCCTCTTCCTTCCAAATAAAATAATTCACATAAATTCTTTTCCCAGAGCTTATACACTCATGGCATCATTGGTGCTATACAAATGAGTGTACACTGAAGGATTACATCGACTAAGTACATGATTACTGCATCCATGGCTTTACGTCTTCTACTACAAAGAATGCAAACACAGTTATCATTGGCGACCATGGATGCTGTGATTTTTGGCATGTAAATGTAGAGGCACGCAGGCACTTAACACACATGTTAAAAACTTCAGCTCAAAAATATTTGCCCACTAACACTACAGCAGCCTTTAAATTAGTGTCATAGTTTGGTATCTTCCATGCAAAATTTAAATAATTTCGAATGCAAGCAAATGAACTGCTGAATAATGCACTGCTAAGAAGTTAAGCAGCAGCTGCTCCTGACATCCCAATGTGCTCTTTCTGCTGTTGTAAACTTTGAGCAGAAGAACAGTCACCGGCAGTCCCTTTATACTTGTTGGTCTTCTGTGCTCTGTTCTTGATACACTGTACATGACCGTGGAGCACCGAACCCCTTGTTACTGCTGCAACGTAGAAAAATACAGATCATTGTTACAACCATGCTACATGCAAGAGTGCATAGTTGTCAATTATGTGCTCATATTTGCAGATATTGTATTTTCAGAAGCCAATGACAAGCCTCAACACACACACACACACACAAACAATGAAGACTGAAAATATATTTAATATGATACAAGAGCAAAACTACAATGTTATAGATGAAGGCATGAAACTTCTGCCAGACATAAAAAGCCAATAAAGTTTCTTATATTTTGCCTTTACACTAGGTTCGAGAAGCAGACCACAGATAAGTTCACTAAGAAACACAAGTTAGACTGAATTACAATACAACAGCCACTGTTCATAACTTTAAGGCTGTCTAACATAGCCAGCTCACCGTACTGCGTATAGGAGCAAATGGGCAGTCTAGAAGACACAAAGAACTTGTGGATTATGAGTGTGCTTGTTGCTGACATCTATTATTCTAAATGAAGAAAACCTATCAAAAATGCACTTCATCAGGGGAAGTAATCATACGCAACAAACACAACGGGTTCCTACAGGTGCCACCAACACTCACCATTATTGTTGATACCAGTGTCTTGCCAGATGGATATGCTGCGTCCTGCACAGAACACCAAAGGAGCGCTCCATGACTTGGATTGTATGTGTGCTAGCTGCATCACTCTGCTGCTGAAATAGGCTAGCCACAGACAGAGAAATGAGAAGCCATGGCTTTGAAACACACTGAACGTCACCTTTAGAGATCAACAATGCATACTTAGGTCAGGTACAATTTGTAGAAAAATATATATCACTATGCAATCGTGGTGAACATGTTTGGCTGAAACACAAGCAACAGCACTGAGAGAGAAAAAGCTACATTAGGTAAAAGATGCAGTTACTGGCCCTATTTCATTTGAAGCTTCTTCAATAGGTCTTTCTCCTTGCAAGTTGTGAACAGCCAGGCAATTTTCACCCACTTGCTATTTCCTTCCAGAGCACTTGATCCACAGAGGGAGTCACAAGCTCGAGAGCTCAATAAGGAATCAAAGTATTAGTGCTCGTTTCAAAGCACAAGCTTTTGATTCTCAGATTATTGGAGTTTCATTCATAAGCTGCAGGCTTTCAGCTTTCAACATTCTCAATTATCTTGCAATTTAGTTCTGTAAATGTTGAATAAGAATTATGTGTAATAATATTACAGGTATCCACTGAAAGCAACCATGCTTGGGTTTTCAATTTGTGCACAGTAAGTGGTGTTCACGTAATCGTATGTATTAAAGAAAAACTAACCTTGCAGCCAGCCGTTAGGCAGTTTTGTGCCCTCGAAGCTCCCAAGTAGATTGCAGTCCTTCCAGATGAGGCTGCCATGCATGTTTCCACGCCACATCCGCTGAATGGAAACAGTCCCAGCAGTAACATAGGCTTGCATAGTTAGGGAGAACGTGTCCTTCCTATTTTTGTACAGGTGCTCCAAGTAATGATGAGGATTGATGTGCCAGAATGTGCAACCGATGCATCACAGGACCTTAACAAACCAATCTCTGTGATCTGTGAAGAGCCAAAAACGAGATATTTAAAAACAATCATTAAAAGCACTCACTTCAAATACTTATTTGAGGAAGCTATCATTTCGTTAAAGTGACCAAAATCTGCTATAATCACTTTGAAATAAACTGAAGCCTTGTGTAAAATTTACGTACCGCAGTATATATGTCCTACTGAAGTATAGTACTACCACAGTGGTAATCGTCTATGGAACTAATTTTCCAAAATAACATAAATTTTTTGAGTGCAACCTGGCTCCTGAAAAATAAATTCACATTAACTTTCCAACTATCAATTGTGATCAATCGACAGGCCCAACCTCATAATCACACAAGAACTCACTTGTATCAAATCACAAAAAACTTTTTATGTATTTGCTCCATAATATATATATGTATATAACAGTAGTATTAAATTTTTCATGCTTCAACTTACTATAGAGAAACATTACATCTGATGGGCTTAAAAACTTGCACACGTTATAGAACTGCGTGAAATATAGTACCGGTGAAGTTTGGTTCTGCAAGGTGAACTCACCGATGGCAGCATTTAGTAGCCGTCGGTGTCATGAGGAACCAAGTACGGCCAACAGGCAAAGGGCATCTGCAGACTGGAAGCTGCCAATGACTGCAATGAAGGGCTGGCCAGGCGTGCACGTCCATTGATAAAGTGTAAGAACTGGTTATGATCGACTGTTGTCAAGGCTCTAGTGCCGTGCAAAACGATGGCTAGACGAACTCGGAAACCTGTAGTTAGGCGATATTGGCCTACAACTTCATCCAAAGCAAGACACCGGTGAAATCTTTGCTCTTTCTGGGGGCCGAAGGGAAGCTTGAAGTTCACGGGATCTCGCTGCCACATAGAACTTTCAAGTTGTTACCGAAGAACAGTCTAGGCGCGCTTCCAAAGTAGCACGATCCACAACAGAATGTAGCATCTCGCAGCTTTGGTTGATCACATCACAGCGCTAGGTCTGGGGGCCGGAGGGAAGCTTGACGTTCATGGGCTCTCGCTGCCACATAGAACTCTCAAGTTGTTAACGAAGAAAAGTCTAGGCGCGCTTCCAAAGTAACACAATCCACAACAGAATGTAGCATCTCGCCGTTTTGGTTGATCACATCACAGCGCTAGGACTATGGTTATCAGAAAAAGGAGAAGTTACGGCTTAATAAACAAAAGCGCCAAGCTGCTCCACCACAACTTCGCAGAGCAAAACAGTTATCAACGCTGTCTTTCAATTTTCGGTCACACGAGCACAGCTTGTTCACAAGTCTTGGAACGTCAACACAGCACCACTGTTCACAACGAACATCGTTTCACTCCCGAACAGTACATCGCTCTCAAGTAAACAGAAGCGTACGGGCTAACTAGTGGCGAAACAAGAACCTAGCGCGTAGTTTATACGTTTCCGCACGTACTTGGGGTCACTCAAGTAACGTGTGAAAACGCTGTCAATCCAAAATGTCGCACAGCACCCAACTGAGACACTGGAAAGTCAAGCGAACTAACTGTTACCGGCACATAAACACACATTGCAGGCTTCTCGAGTGCTAGTTGCCGTCGATACATCGACGCCGATCCTCGCTTGATAACCACACCGACGCACAGGCTTCGCTGCGCTTCACCGTACACCATTGCACTGCCACAGCTTTCCGCACTGCTTACACGCACCGAAAGAGCTGCTGTAATCACAACACATCCGGTCAAACGCTGAAGTAACTCGTGCGAGAAGCATTTGCTGAAAGTCGCACCGACCGATAAGCTGTTTACGACGCCATGTTGTTTTTGACAACTGCACCGCACGTAAGAGAGCTCTTAGAAAGTACTTGCACTATTTTCACGGCGTGAAAACATTTTCTCTTATGTGCGAGGGGGGTGATATGACGAACAGGACAGGCGTGTCAGATGAAAGAAGTGTTTCGGCAATGTCACGGAGTGAGCTCATGGAGAGGGTATTGCTTCACAACCAATCACAAGCTGTGCCTGTCGGCCAAGCCGTCGTCTGCTCGCGTTTGTCGTCTGCTTCGATCAGAGCATGCGACAGGGGATTCGCCTTCGCAACGCTATTATTTTCAGGTCATGGGGTCGCTGCGTCGCACAAAATACATGTCAGTGGCTCGCTCTACCTTTGAATGATGTTCGTGCGCCAAGTTAAATGGCTGGTAATTGACGCAGGGACGAATTCAGCTAAGGTTTGCTCCAGAATCGTGAGAGTTTGCATATTTTCGGTGTCATACAAAGTTACTAGGGTCATTTCATTCCGATTGCTTGCCATATTATCACGGTTCATATCGGTGTCTTAACAGTGAAGGTGAAGATGCATGATTTGTTTGTAGTTCCATGCGTAATCATGCGCACCCCTAATACGCTTTGGTTTACAAAGTACGCTTTGTTCCAGATCGTCCCAAAGTGTATCGACAGCTGTATTTCAGAGATCGCAACCATTGGACAGTTAGAGCCAATAAAAGTACACTAGAGCACAAACTTTATGAACCACTCACTAAAACTACCTCTCATTTTTATTTCCAATAGCGTGCAAAAAATGTGCTTCCATTAACCTCTTTGGTGGTAATTTCCACCAATGAGGCAAGGATCTCGAGTCGCACTTTTAATTGGATGAGATGGGGCGCAACACAACAACATAACAAATAAGGTTGATCCTACGCCATGCCGCGTTCGAATGCACCGACCATTCACGTATCACATTAGTTTTAATCCAACCACAAATCTTTACATGAGTAGTTTTATGTCATTGACGCCCAATAGAATTCTTCAATTACTGCGACTTCGAACTTATTGTACGATGATGGTTGTCAACACCATTCACTGCGTACAAGGGAAACAACACGCGAAGCTCAAAGTGCCGAAAGAAATAAAAACGCACCAGCAGTCATCAGGCAGCCCTTAATGGGCATGAATTAACTCAAAACCAGCCAGGGCACCAAAGTATACCGCCACGGCAGCAGGTTCTAAGTAGCCACATTGTTCCTAAGAGTGGTCCGGACCACTCTTAGGATTTTCTCTTAGTCATGCTGTTTTTACGCACAATTTCGCTTCGTGAATCCACTTACGAGCACTTTTCGGTGACGTAAGCAAATATAGGAACTGCATCACCATCGCTGACATGTTCCCGGGCAGTCACAGCGCGCTTTATTTGCAGCGGCCGATGTGACAGTGATGGCCTCTTACGACGTTTTTTTGTTTCGTGAATCGACTTACGCACCAAAATTTCTCTTGCGCAAAAATGTTTTCGTAAGTGAGTTTTGTGAATCCAGCCCCTGTGTTTTGCAACGTAAGAACTACGTTCTACGTAATGTTTTTAAGGAGAATCGAGGCACGATACACACTGAAGAGGCATTATATGCACTTTGTTGATGCTCTAGCTGATGACAAATTTATGGCTGAGCCATTTGTAATGGTTGGGCAGCTTTAATCACCCACTTGTTAAGTAACTTGCCATGTATGGCACCTTGTTGTCTTATTCTTCTAGCAGACTATATAACCTGTGTTGATGTGGTTCCTTACCTTATACGACACCTGATTTGGATATTTTTGAAAAGTAGCCTCAAGCACAAGCGTGGCCCTTTGGTAAAACACTTGACTGCCGCGTGGATTGCCCAGATTAAAATCCCACACAATCTTAAACATTTCTTTCCTTATTGTGCATGCCAACGGTAGACAGCTATGCAAAAAATATCAGCTGTTATCATGATCTCATAACTTTTCCTTTAAAATCATGAGCAATTTATGAAGCATGAAATTCAAGTGATTGACGTAAGGATGTTTCCACAGAAATGTGTATATTCCTGTCAAAGAGTGCCAGTATGGAATTCCCAAATGATAGCAGCACAATAGCATGCCAAGTTGCCGCATTATTTCATGGTTAATTTTTTATAGGAGGTAATATAAATCTTGTAAACACTTTTGATGGCTTCGTGCTTTGTTTTCTTCATTTGTTGTCATTATTATTGTAGTGCCATCATCATCGCCATCATTTCTTGATCACGGCGCCGCGCCTCTCGCGCAGCTGATGCTAGCTCGAGCTGCGCGAGATTTAGAACGAGCTGACACGCCTGGCGTGGTGGACGCTGGTAGCCGACGTGGCTCCGCTTCAGGCCTAGAATAAAGTGGCGAGATCGGCACGGCCCCATCGGCCGCCTTCGACGTCATCTCACGTCTCTCTTCTCTCGCCGCTACATTGGTGGCCCGGAGAACACGCCCTTCGCCGAACGGCCCGCTGCCATGTTCCCGCAACTCTGCCCGCCAGTGCCGCCGTTCCAATCGGCCTACCCCAAGGTATGGTTTATGGAACTCGACGCCGTTCTTGCAGTGAATGACATCACGGACCAGCTGCTGATGCACGCCATTCTTCTCGACGCCCTTCCGGTAGAGTTGCGCCATCTCGCTGCCACTTCAAGCACCAGCCCGCAGCCTTACGATGCCCTCTGCACTGCGGTGCTCGCCCGCAGCGGCAACACATACCGTCCGCTTCCGTTTACCCGCACCAGGCAGGTTTCCCCGGCGTCGCAGAGCAAGGTACGAACCGGTCCGCAGCCCTCCATTGACCGCTACCTCAGTACCCCGGCTTCGACTACTTCTACACCTGATCCGGTCGCAGAAACATCCACTCTTGCACCTGATCACGACCGCCAGGTAGAAGACTTCCCCACTGCGACTGACCTTCCCTCCGAGAGGTACATTCTCTCAGAGCCCCAGTGCAGAGCTTCATCACACGTACCTGCTACCTGCACGTTTTCCACGAAAGCGACGGCTCGCGACACCGTGGCCCTCGCCGTTTCCGCGACCACCAGCTCAGACGTCTCGGCCTCCTCCTCGCGGCAGCTGCTGGTCAGCTCCTCGACGGTGCCCCCTGCCGCTCCGCCACCTGCCACTGGTGCCAGCAATGGCCTGCCGGGTGCCTCGCCACATTCCACTCGCACCTCCCCGGCCTACAGCCGACCACTCTCGGCGTCCCCGCCCCCCGCCCCTGTCCCTGTCTCTGTTTCGTGGTCCACGACGGGCCCCAGCGCCGTGCCTTCGCGGAGCCAGAGCCTACCCTCATCGTCGGCTACGACACCGGCAACCACCAAAACAACTGCCACCGTCGCCCCTCTGCCCGTGGCGCCGCAGCAGGCACCTGCGTCGAGACCCGGCGTCGCACAGGTGGTTTCGGCCAGCCCCAGTCCTCTCACCTCTGGTGCCCCCCGGCTCATCCAGCCGAAACAGCCACAGATCCTGCCCAAGCTGTCGAACGGCAGCACGAACTCGACGACGCCTTCGGCAGCGGCGACCACCCGGTCCCAGTCTCTCCGAGCGGCCCAGCACAAGGCCACACCGCGGCCCGCGCCTGCACCGGCGCCGCAGCCTGCGACCACGGTGCAGCGCGGAGCCGCGATGGGGCTCAACACGGGGAGTCCGCTGCTCATCGGGAACCCCGCGGCAGCGCAGCCGGGCATGTTTCCGGCTGGACCTGCGCAGGGCACTTTCCTGCTGAACCAGTACATTCCGGGCCTAGGCCACAGCCTGATTCTGATACAAGGCGCACTGGGGCAGACCCAGAGCTCTCTGGGACAGATACAGGGGATCCAGCTGGCCCTGCGGCCACCCCATGCCACGGGCCTGACCCTGGGACCTCAGACGGGGCCCAGGCCCCATGGGGGACATCCAGGACCGCCTGGCACCCCGACGCTTGTCATTCCACAGAACCTGGAGCCAAGGCCCAACATCTTTCTGGCACCGCGACGCATGATGCCGCCCCCCTCGTTTGCCATAGTCCCGGGACCGCCACTGACGCTGCAACAGCTGCAGACCATGCTGGCCCAGCCTACACTGGGTGCGTTCCAGACAGACCAGCACCAATCCCTGGTGCAGATACCAACGTTCACCCAGCCGCAGATACTGGCGCAAGACCACCATCACCACCACCACCACCACCATCACGGGGCCCTGTCGGGACCTCTAATCTCGACAGGCGGCAGTATAGTGTCCTCTGCACCCAGCGCCAACATTGTCACCCACCATCCTGTCATGACCTCACGACACACGGTCCACTCTCGGCCTGTCCGACCAGGTCACCGTGAGACCCACTTGTCGGCTACCACAGTGACCCGGCACTTCCTCCTTCGTCCCTTGCGCTTCTCCCAGAGTCGCCCACCGGAGACACACGCTTACCGATGGCCCATAAACGTCGACAACCTGGACTTTCCAAATGAACACTTTATGGATTGTCGTTCATGTATATAGCTTTTGTCACTATCTTTCTTTTTTTCATATGCCTTCGAATCACGCAAAGCGCTAGCGGGAGAGCCCTGTAGTGCCATCATCATCGCCATCATTTCTTGATCACGGCGCCGCGCCTCTCGCGCAGCTGATGCTAGCTCGAGCTGCGCGAGATTTAGAGCGAGCTGACACGCCTGGCGTGGCGGACGCTGGTAGCCAACGTGGCTCCGCTTCAGGCCTAGAATAAAGTGGCGAGATCAGCACGGCCCCATCGGCCGCCTTCGACGTCATCTCACGTCTCTCTTCTCTCGCCGCTACAGTAACTTTATTTACGCGATATTGGAAGTGCTACTTGCATTTCCTCCTCACAAATTTGTAACTCGTAAGGTAGAAGCTTTTGATAGTTTTGATTGTTTGTTATGAGTACTGTCAACTATCAAAAATATGCACAGTTGTGATTGTTGCTAACCTATTATATAAATCCATGACTTGAAACAATGCACAAAGCAAGGTAGTGCTAAGAAGTTGGAGCTCATTAGCATAAAGTGCCCTCTTTCGTGGAGCATATTAGGCCGACCCAATCGAGAGGGATGATACTGCAGGTGACAAGAAAAAACATTGATGCCAGTACAAGATCTGATGCACTCTACATCTGATGCACTCTACAATATGATGCACTCTACAGCGCATACACATGCAGCGAGTGCTTTGATAAATCTTGTGCTACATTATTTCAAGTGTTCTGAAATGGGAATTGTAGTTCACTATGCATATACTATGATTTGTGAGGATGGTGATTTGGGCTAGTTGGTCTGGTAGCATGACAATTGATGGTAGCGCAAACAAAGGACATCAACAAAAGAAGCCACATTCAAGACATCACAGTGCTATGCGTTGTCTTAAATATGCCTTTTTTACTGATGTCTTTTGTCTGCAATGATGAGAAAACACTAACAATGAACAAGCTAGTGTAGTGAAAGATATAGCAATGTATATCACAAGGCTGTTGTTTCCTGCGACTAACTGTTAAAGCCAACACTGTATCAATTGTAAGTGTACAGTAAAATGAGATTGTTTTTTGTTGACTGGAGCTCTTTCGAAAGTTAAAAAAATAATCAATAACTGCATATGAGAAACAGAGGTGGTTAAACACGAAGAAAAAAAAATACAGAAAAGAACTCAGGAAGGAAAATTAAGGAGTTTTCACACACTGTGGGAATCTATTTCATGCAAAGTAGTCCATATTGATGATGCCTATGATGCAATATTTGGCATTGAGCCAAGTGTCATTGCATGAATGAATGTGTTTTGATAATTCTAGCAGTTTCGTTCTCATCAAGGACTTACCAAAAACGTTAACTACACAGGAGTTCAGAGGGTAACTTATGGTCTGAAACTGCGGCACTAATCTTACAGCACAGCTGCCAGCTTCATCACAACAAAGTGCATGATATGGTACGACAATGTGAAGATTGTTCATTAGCGTATTCCTAAGTGGTCGAGCAACACTTGAATGTAGCTTGCCGAGTCATATGAAATGTTTATTATGGCTTACAAAAGTGGAGGCCACCCTGGAACCACAATCGGCATTAACCCAACATGACAGCTGTAATTTTAGTGCACATATGTCAAGTTTACTACCTTTTAATCAGACTACAGTGCCGGCCCTACAGCCATAGTTAACATTACACTGATATGATGCCTGCATAGAATCTTTTTTCAATAAGCTGTTTCAAGAGATGCCGTGGCTCTGTGGTAAAATACTTGACTGCTGTGCAGAATTACCAAATGTCATTCTTTGTATTATTTTGGTCAATGCTGCCAGCCCCAGATTTTATTTAAATTGCTCACATATAAATTGCCAATATTTATAAACTGCCATCACGTGCGACGCATACCACAGTGCACGACATATGCTGCCTGTGACTGGAAAAAAGGGTTTCATGACGTACATAACAGGACACTCATTGTATGCATGTCATAACCACACAGTCATGTTCGTCATATTGTCATTCTTTGCTGTGCCTTTTTCAGTTCATACCAAGTAAAGGAGGTGAGCTCGATAGCACCCAGATGCAGGCCTGTAGATAGATATACGTGCTCAAAGTGCATTTGTTCTTTAAAAAATGCTTTGCTTTCAAAAGGTTTTCTAACATAAAAGAGAAGCTGCTCAAGCATGCCACTGACTTACCCAAGGTGGGCAAAAAGCAATCAAACATCTGAGAGACTGGAAGATGCATTGAGTGAATTACTAAAAGCACAGGTTTTGTATATGAAGAAATATCTGTTTGTGGCACACTGTTTTGCTTATTGTCAATGATATTTACTGTTTGAAGTGAATAAATATGCACCATAAGTAAAGAAATAGCCAGTTACAATTGAAAGCATTTATTTTAACTACATCTGCTATTTTCATCAGTGTTAGCTTTCTTTCTGCTCTATTTCTCCTGACTCATAAAATCTTCAACATTGTTAGGCATATCACTTGTACAAGATTATTAATTCCACTGGGCACCCCATGCTGAACCACCATTATCTAGGTATTCCTACTCCAAAAGTGTGTGTGTTTGTGCCTTCTTTGTGTCTTCATTTTTAGTGCGCTATTAACATTCAACCTGTGTGTACTCCTAGTCACCAAAATTAATGCATAAGTTATGAAGCATCAGAGGCAATAGAAAACAGCCACAATACGGTGTGGAGCCTAAGGCAAACACGCTGGCATATTGTTTCTTTTAAGCTGCCAAAACTGTTTTCTATTAGAATGTTTATTGCTGAAAACCACTTGCTAAAACCAATGGGTGTATTTCGCAAAACCGCACGATCTTTAAAAGTCTGAGAAAGAAGAAACATAGAAGAATGCCCTGCATATCTTGAAGCAATTGGCTAAGCTGTGCTTACATAGTTTCGGAAGTTTTATTAAAAGTGATGTTATTTTGAATATTATAGGATAAAGATTTTTGCTTAATCTTCTAATACAGATGTTGAAGAATTGCCTTCATAGCTACAAATCGCTTAAAATTTAAAGCTTTCGGTGGAAGGAGTTTCAGTTCATGCATGCACTTTATGCATACATGCAGTAATACACTTTGAGTACAAAACTTTCTGGGGCACAAATTCTTTTTGAAAAAGAATACTTGCGCACCTACCATCCATAATTCACTGGACAGTTGTTCTGTCAGATAGACTCATGGCGAGGAGAATGTCGGCCATCCTGAGATGGATCCTTTGAAAGGAGCTCTTCAAGCGGCTTGCCGCCTCTCTCGCGCTTGTTTTATTGGCTTCACACCAGCGCACACAAAAGAAAAGTTAATTCCTAGAGAAGAAAAGAACGCTGGCCTGGATTATGACGCAGGGCGTTTATTAAAAAAAAGGGCACGGCAAGAGAGCGCAAGCGCTTTACCCAGACGTAGCTTGATCTCACCAGATAAATGCGAGTTTCTGCAGATCGCGTGGGCACTCGCATGCGGTAGCTTGTTGTTGATGAGCACGTACGCGAAACACAAGTGCTCACGACAGACAGAAGTTTGCCTGCGGAAGGCGCCCACAACACAGTATTGCTTTTCAGTTTTCCTACAATACTTCCCCTTTGTGATGTGCGGTACTTCGTCGTTCCTCGATGGAGTCCAAACGCGCTTAGACATCTCGACGGGCAGGCGGATCATAAGCCCTAATGTTCGGTGGTACAGTACTTTAGTAGCATCACAGTCAAACTAAACTTGCAACTCTTTCCGAACTGCTCCTACCAGAAACAAAGGTGCACGGAGCGTCGTGTTTCCCATATGGGCTTCCTTGAAGTGGCTACAACGCGCAGGCGCCGAACATGCCGCACGTAAAAATGCGCAGTCGGCGCGCACTGAGGCCAGCTGAGGCCGGCGTGTTTCGCGGGCGCAACAGGGCGGCGGCGCAACCTGGCAACGAGAGTACGGCGCGGAGGCCGTTGCTAGGCGTACGTTGCGGCGGCGTCCCTGCGAGAGTGTGACCAATAGGTTGGCGCTGTGGTTGCCATGCGTTGAGCCTACTGCAGATTAAAAATGCGCATACGGGGTAGTACAGCGGTGAATCCCATGACATTCAGGAAAAAGTTCTTAAATAACATCCACGAGAAGCACGCGGCTTCGGTGGCTCAAAAGTTCACGTGGAGCGCCATGACGCAGAACAAAACGTTGCAGCAGGAAAGACGCAACGTCACGTGCCATCGTGGCTGGTAGAGTGGCCGTTTCTGCATATCTCGTGAGATGGTCCTTGATTACAATAATCCAGCAATTTCCAGCTAATTTATATGGCAGAGGATCATAAAGGTCAATTCCAACCCGGTCGAATGGACGCACTGGGCACGGTGCACTTGGACGGCTAGGATCGTGCTTGTGGCGTTGGAACTCCGTGCAAGATCGAATGGACATTTGAACGAATGTGTACACGCCACGCCAATAAAACCGAATACGTAGCCTGGCATAGGTTTATACGTAGGAATACATAGCCTGGCGTAGTGTGCATAAACCGGCGAGTGAACACTGCGGATCGGCATGGAACGCAGCACATATGCTGGCACGGAGATGCCTGGGTATGACGAGTTGCCATTTGCGGCCGTCAGGGTGGTAGTTGCGGCGATAAAGTATTCCATCACGGATGACGAAATGGGAGGCTTGTCGGTGTAGCACTCGATATGCCGGGTGGGCGAGTGTTTCAGACAGGTAATCCGTCAAAAACGCAATCCACGAATCTTTGTGCTGCTCCGCAGCCATGTCAATGGGCCCTGATAGTGAAAATAAGTTGTCCTAGATGGGGATAATCGCAATACCAGTAGAAACATTGATTGATAGGCGGGGTTTAACGTCCCAAAGCCACTTAATCAGTAGAAACAGGCGAACGTGAAAGAGCATCGGCACCGGCATGCTTCTGGCCTTGGCGATAAATGACACGGATGTCGTACTCTTGGAGCCGTAAAGCCCATCGTGCCAAGCGTCCGGAGGGACCTTTGAGAGAGGATCACCAGCAGAGCGCGTGGTGGTCGGTCACTACATCGAAAGGGCAGCCGTACAGATATATAAGGCCGAAATTTTGTAATGGCCAGATGATCGCTAGGGATTCTTTCTCAGTTACCGAATAATTTGCTTCTGTTCTTGTAAGAGTGCGGCTCGCGTAAGCAACAACATGTTCTTGGTAACCAGGCTTTTGTTGGGCGAATACAGCGCCAAGACCGGCACCACTAGCGTACGTGGGGATTTCTGTGGGAGTGCTTGAATCGAAATGACACAGTATTGGCGGTGTGGCAAGCGGTCCCAGAGCTTGGCAAAGGCACTGTTGCAGGCTGGAGACCACGCAGATAGATTGTGGTCTCCCTGAAGTGGGTCTGTCAGAGGTGCCATGATTCAGGTGAAATCCCGGACGAAGCGGCGGAAGTATGAGCAAAGCGCAATGAAACTACGCAGCTCCTTGAGAGACGCGGGCCTCGGGAACTCGCGAACAGCACGTAGCTTAGAGGGGTCAGAGCGAACGCCATCCTTCGACAGGACGAGTCCGAGCATGGTGAGCTTGCGTTCTCTAAAGCGGCACTTCTTCAAATTCAGTTGTAGGCCCGATACAGAGGCAGCGTAGAACCTGTTCCAAGTAACGAACGTGCGTGGGAAAATTGGGCGAAAATACCACCACATAATCTAAGTAGCACAAACACGTGTTCTATTAAAGGCCTTGTAGGAGAGTGTCCATCATGCTCTCAAATGTCATGGCGTCGCATTGCACAGGCCGAATGGCATCGCGTTAAATTCGTATAGACCGTCTGGTGTAACGAAGACAGTTTTTGGCCTATCATCCGGATTCATGAGCACTTGCCAATACCCAGAGCGTAAATAAAGGGAGTAAAAGAACTCGGCGCCTTTTAAAGTGTCGAGGGTGTCATCGATTCGAGGCAAAGGATAAACATCCTTTCGTTTTATTTTGTTTAAACGACGATAATATACGCAAAAGCGTATCTTGCCACTTTTTTTTAACTAAAACAACCAGGGACGCCCAAGGACTCTTTGTTAGTTGAACGGCGCCGCGCTTTAGCATGTCACCTACTTGTTCATCGATGACACGACGTTAGGTCGGCGAACCACGGTGCGGTCGCTGCCGTAGTGGTGGGTGATTACCTGTGCAGATCTCATGAAATACAGTAGATATCCAACCTAAAGTAGCGCTGTGATGTCAAAATATGACCTGAACTTGTCAAGGAGGCTCAAAGTCTCACACTTCTGTTGTGGGTTTAGGCCTTCGTCGATCACACGGAATAAAATGTCGGTAGTGGAAGAGCCATTCTCGGAACTACAGGAGAGGACGCTGACTTCCGATGATTCATCAGGAGCGTCGAGTGTAGCGATGGTTTAGAATGATTCCATCGAGCTGATACATTTGCCCCGAAGCAGCGTAATTGTGAATGGGAATAGATTCCCCCCACGCACGTTGGTCGCACCACCTTGAAAAGTAAGAAGAACGGTTGGAAGTGGTGATGGGTGGCGATGAACGAAAGCAGCTTAAGGCGTGAAGAATGCGGTAGCGTCGACGATGGCAGAACATGACACAGGTGCGAAGACAAGAGCACGGGATTACTAAAAACTGCTTTGTGTAGGGCACTCCTTGAATTACAAGTCTGGTGGTACACGCGGCCACAGGCTGCACAGGCTGTGTGCAGTGGCAGTATGAAGACACGAAGCCAAGTAGTTCGTTGTCTGTTTTCGAATTTAACGGCAAACTTTTTTGGTGATGACAGAGATGGCCACACTAGTATCAAGAAGGGCGAGTACGGGTACACCTTCAAGAACGGCATTAATTACGTTCGGCGGCGAACGAAGAGGGCTTGTGATTTGTGACGAGAACGAAGTTCTTGCCTCGGGAATTGCGTCATTTATTTTTCCGCGTCGATTGTCGGGAGATGTCAGTGCATCGGGGAGGGTGAACGACGACGTAGATAAGAAGATTGGCGATCAGAAGCTGGTCAATGGCTTGGTCGAGGACAAAGCAATTCGGGGTCTGCAGTATAGGAAGTGTTCGTGTGGTCGTACTCATATGAACTTGGGTTTTCACGTGAGTGGAGTGGGCGGCGGCGGCGGCACAGACGTGCGACGTGTCCGGGTAGACCACATGGAAAGCAGATAGGATGGTTGTCGGCAGTGCGCCATGGATTAGGGACTCAATAGACTAGAGGTCATGGCGGCTAGGCGGCATAAACAGGAGCGGGCAGTGGAAGCGGTGCTCGGAATGTCTCTGGTCGTGGTCGTGCTGCTGCTTCGGCGTACGTCGATGGTGCATTGACTGTTGGCAGCAGCTGCACAGGAAGGACTTCAGACACTTGGTCTTGTATAATAGTTTGTAGAGTAGGGCTAAGCGGCACACTGCTGCTCCGGTACGCCGAAGATGAGCGAGGGTTGACGGGAAACTTCTTCGTGCACAAAATCTTTCATCATCGAGAGGAGTGTGCGATCTTTCGAGGAAGTTAAGCCGGACATCGATTCCTGATGTGGGACAGCACGGTGGGTGGCGGGACGTTGCCGGCGGAGCTCATCGTAGCTTTGGCAAAGCTCGGTAACTTGGGCGACAGTAGCCGGGCTTTTTGAAATGAGCATCTGGAATGCGTCGTCGTCGATACCCTTAAGAATATGCTTGATGCAATCCGCCTCTGCCATGTTCTCATCGACGCATTTGTAGAAGACATTAGCGTCTTCTATGTAAATGGCGAAATTCTCACCAGGCAGTTGAGATCTTGACTGAAGGCGCTGCTCCGCACGAAGTTTTACGACAGCAGGACGACTGAAGGCTTCGCTGAACTTTGCCTTGAATGCTGTCCAGGTTGGGACGTCGGTTTTATGGTTCCGAAGCCACAAGTGGGTGATGCCTCTGAGGTAAATACCCACGGTGGCCAGTTTCGTGGTTTCGTCCCATTGGTTCAAGACACTCACGAGTCCGTAAGTAGCCAGCCAGTCGTCGACGTCGTGATCTTTAGTGCCGCTGAACATGGGAGAGTGCCACTGATGGATCGCGCCGGAGCGCATGATGGCCTGGGACGCTAAAAGTGGAGGGCTTGTGGCAATTGCAGTGGTCATGGCGGCAGGTCGAGTCCGGCTTCGCACCTCCGTGATGGCGAGGAGACCCAGCAAACTCCACCAAATATAATAAAGAACTGGGAGAGCCAAAACTGTTATTTAAGACCAGATAGGAGCGTAGGACTAGCCAGCGAAAGCAGCGACAACGTCAGGGCCGAGTGTCTCGTCCTTAGTACTGACGATGTGTTTGCCGAGCTTTGCATGACCCACTACTTCATTACATTATATACATATTGCAACGAGGGCGGTGGGCATGGAGCTCGAATATAGAAAAGGAAGAAGACTTGCTGTGATCGCAGGCTTGCCTTCAGTTAGCCCTCGCGCTCAATGAAGCTTTCGTTCGCCGAGTCAACTCCTGCTGGTTCAACACCCCGTTTCAAATGGTGGAAGTGCTAAGATACATCTGGTCGTCACCCTGGAACTTTGTAGCCGCACACTCCAACCACCTTCTGCGATGAGTAATCCAGGACCGTCTCAGGCCACCACTCCAGGTCTCGCACCCATATGTGTCTTCTGCGCTGGTGCTCTCCGGCAGCGTGAACCCCCCCCCCATATTTGGTGGCACAGAGGACCAAGATGTGGACAACTGGATTGCCGAGTATGAACTGGTGAGCGCGTACAATAAGTGGAACGCAGCCGAAAAGCTCACAAACGTGAATTTTTACCTGACCGACGTGGCGAAACTATGGTACAGGAATCATCAGATTTCAGTACCTGGTCGGAATTGGCATAAACCCTCTCGGAAGTCTTTGTACGTCCTGCTATCCGCCGCTATCGTGCTGAATAGCGCTTGCCTGGCAGAGTACAGAGAACAGATGAGACTTTCACGAGCTACATCGAAGATGTGCTCTTCCTCTGCCAGCTCGTCAACCCGACTCTGGATGAGGCAGGCGAAATAAAAAACATAATGAAAGGATTTGACGAAGGTGCATTCCAAATGCTTGCTGCGAAGTGTCCCCAGACGGTCGCTGAGGTGATTAAGCTCTGCCAAAGTTATGATGAGCTGCGTAGGCAACGTGCTTCCACACGTTGCGCTGCTCAAGACACTGCGGACATCCCTCGACTATCGCCATGACACTGCCGACCACTCTGCTTTGATGCCACTCATAAAGCAATTCATACGCGAGGAGGTCACCCGGTAGCTATCTACAATCACCAGACCTACCGAGCCGATGGCACCCTTATCGCCTTCGCTTCGCCAGGTCATTGAATCGCAAGTTGCCGAAGCATTGCCGCCAGCTCAGGCTCCACCATCTGTTACCGCACCACTAACATATGCAGCCGCTGTTGCTCGGCCACGCACTCCATCGTCTCCGGCTATCTACGAAGCAACTCGCCACGTTTATTCGTCGACGCCACTTGCCCGCCCGTTGACTGTCCCTTCTCTGGCTGTATATGAAACAACTCGGAACGTTTTTATGAAGCCGCCGCTTGCACGACCGTTTCCGGTACCTTATTCAGCGACAAGTGCCCCTACTGTCAGCCAATGGCGCATTGCGGATAATCGGCCAATATGTTTTTCATGTGGCATCCCAAGCCACATAGCTCGTCACTGCCGCCGTCACAGCTTCCTTTCTCATGACATTGCAGGGGCCTCATACTACATGCCCACTCAGGCGCGATATCCCGTTCCTGCCAATCTACTTCTAGACGTACGTACCGGTCGCCACCCATCCGGCTCAAGCTATTCGCCTTCTCCTCGTCGCAGATCTATTTCTCCAATGTTACGTCGCAACAGCCCGCCGCGACGGGAAAACTGACAGGCGCAGTTCCGGAGGCAAGAACTGCGTCGGCAGCGAAAATTTCAAGACCTAACTTCTGTCGCCCAAACGAAATCGAACTCTATATTGATGGCATTAAGGTGCACGGACTTGTTGACACTGGAGCCGCCGTATCTGTAATTAGCGAGAAACTGTGCCGAAACTTGAAGAAAGTGACCACGCAACTTACCGACCTATCTTTGCAGATAGCTACGTCCCATCATATTCAGCCTTCAGCTTTGTGCACTGCACGAGTCGTCATTCAAGGTGCGATGTACGTCGTCTCATTTGTAGTTTTATTCCGTTCTTCGCATGATGTTATCCTTGGATGGGACTTTCTTTCGTCAAATTCTGCTTTGGTCGATTGTGCTCGTTCCGAACTCGCATTATCTGTGCCGTGCTACGACCCAGACGATGGCGCTTCGTGTAGAGTGTTTGCTGCTTCTGACGTTGACATTGCGCCTTTCTCAGCTGTTGTTATCTCGGTGTCGTGTGCCTCCCCCCCCCCCCGCCGAAATTGCCTGCGTTGTTTATGCCACCAGTCCCATCTGCGTGCCGTCGAAATAATATGCTTCCATTTGCCGTCGTCCTTTTTCGCAGAGGTCACGCTGCCATTTATGTGTGCAATCCCTCGGACAGCCCGTCATTCCTACTACGTGGAGAATGACTGGGAAGCTACGAACCTTACGAGTGCATTCTTCCGGCTACTATACCCGATTCTACGGTTTCGCTCCCAATTTGTGCTGTCACTCCTACCAACACGCCTAATGATGTTCTCGACGTATTCTCGGATGCCATCGACTCTGAGCTCGCACCAACTCAGTGCGAAGAGATTATAAATCTTCTACTCCGCTTTCACTCTTCATTCGATTGTGACCAGTCAGGCTTAGGCCAAACCTCTGTGGTCGTTCACCGTATTGACACCGGTCAACAAGCCCCGCTAAGACAGCGTCCGTACCGTGTGTCATTTGCTGAACGCCGTCTCATCAACGAACAAGTGGACGACATTTAGAAACGTGGCATCATCGAGCCCTCCAACAGTCCCTGTGCTTCACCGGCTGTTCTCGTCAAGAAAAAAGACGGATCCATCCGGTTCTGCGTTGACTACCGCCGACTCAACAAGATAACGCGCAAAGACGTATACCCTCTGCCGCGCATCGATGATGCTCTGGACTGCCTACAAGGTGCAGAGTTCTTTTCTTCCTTGGATTTACGCTCCGGCTACTAGCAGGTGCCCATGGCAGATGGTGACTGCCCGAAGACAGCCTTTGTAACACCGAATGGACTGTATGAATTCACCGTTATGCCCTTTGGCCTCTGCAATGCACCTGACACTTTCGAAAGGATGATGGATACCATCTTGCGAGGTCTGAAATGGAAAACGTGCCTCTGTTATTTGGACGACATTGTGGTATTTTCAAGCGACTTTGCGACCCACCTCAGCCGCCTCAAGCAAGTTCTTACGTGCCTTTCCACGGCAGGACTTCAACTTAACTTGAAGAAATGCCACTTCGGTGCTCGCAAGCTTGTAATTCTCGGCCATGTAGTTTCTAAAGACGGCATTCTCCCGGACCCTACGAAACTTAATCCAGTCGCGGCGTTCCCAAAGCCAACCACCATCAAAGAGCTTCGAAGCTTCATCGGCCTATGTTCTTACTTCCGGCGCTACGTCCGCAATTTCGCCTCCATTATCGCCCCCTTGACCAATCTTCTTGCCGGAAGTTCTGATTTGTTAGCGTGGTCGCAGGCGTGTGATGATGCATTTCAGGAACTCAGACGGCTCCTCACCACGCCTCCCATACTCCGACATTTCGATCCGTCTGCTCCAACGGAGCTTCATACAGACGCTAGTGGTGTCGAGCTAAGGGCCATACTGGCCCAACGCAAGGATGGCTTTGACGAGTACTTCGTTGCATATGCCAGCCGCACCCCCAGTAAAGCCGAGAAGAATTACAGTGTAAGTGAAAAGGAGTTCCTTGCCATTATTTGGGCAATCGAAAAATTTCGGCCTTATTTATATGGACGTCCGTTTGATATTGTAACAGACCACCATGCGCTTTGCTGGTTATCTTCACTAAAAGATCCTAATAATCGGCTCGCTCATTGGGCATTGCGGTTACAAGAGTTCGATATCCGTGTTATCTACCGTTCTGGCTGTAAGCATTCCGACGCCGATGCCCTGTCACGTTCACCATTGGCTTCAGAGCCTGTCGGCTCGCCTATCTCCGCCAGTGCTGCCTTGGTCATCAGCATTTCGGACATGCCTTCCGAGCAACGCAAATATGCTTGGATTTCTTCTCTTTCGGACTTGCTCTCAAACCGGACGCCAGTTTCCAGGACGCTTCGCCGTCAAGCAGGACACTTCGCTATTCGGGATAACCTGCTTTACCGCTGAAACTACAGCTCGATAGGTCGTAAGTGGTTGCTCGTCATTCCCCGACATCTGCGCTCTGACATCTGTGCCACGTTCCACGATGGTTCGCAATGTGGCCACGCTGGTGTGTTAAAAATATACACTCGCTTGCAGCTGCGGTACTACTGGCGTCGTATGTACCGTTTCGTTCGCCGTTACGTAAGCTCTTGCCTTACGTACCAGTGACGCAAAATGCCCACTCAGCATGCCACAGGTCCCTTGCAGCCGTTGCCATGTCCAGCATGAGCTTTCGATCATGTTGGAATCGACCTTTACGGTCCGCTTCCCTATACTTCGAGTAGCAACCGCTGGGTCATTGTCGCTATCGGCCCCCTAACGCGGTACGCTGAAACAGCTGCGTTACCGTCTGCTACCGCAAAAGACCTTGCATGTTTTATACTGCAAAACCTGGTTGTAAGGCATGGAGCACCTCGAGAGCTACTAAGCGACCGCGGCCGCGTTTTTCTCTCCGATGCCATCAAAGCGTTGTTGAGCGAGTGTCGCATCATACACCGCACTATCACAGCTTATCATCCGCAAATAATGGGATGACCGAGCGTTTGAATCGTACACTTGGGGATATGCTGTCCAAGTACGCTTCATCCGACCAGTCAAATTGGGATAGCATACTGCCTTTTGTGACATATGCTTACAACACTGCAACGCAAAGCACCACTGGATTTTCGCCTTTGTTTTTTGGACGCGAGCCATCACCAACAATGAATACTGTTCTTCCTTATCGACCGGACCCTTCAGAGATGACTACCGTTTCTCGAGCAGCAGCACACGCTGAAGAATGTCGGAAGCTTGCTCGTGCGTTCACGTCACATGACCAGACGCGCCAAAAACATCACCACGACGTGTCAATTACGCCTATGAGCTTTGCTCCGAACTCACTGGTGTGGTTATAGATTCCTTCTACTCCTCCAGGACTCTCCCACAAGCTTTCATTCAAGTACCATGGCCCTTATCGAGTTGTACGCCAAACAATCCCTGTCAACTACCTGGTCGAGCCACTGGATGCATCTCCGGACAAGCGCCGTCGGGAACAAGAAATTGTACACAACTCTCGGCTCAAGCCATACCATGACCCTTCTGTGTACATCTGTCCTTAGGTCGCCAGGATGGCTCCCTCATCGCCCGGGGGTGATCGTAATGAGGGCAGTGGGCATGGGGGTCGAATATAGAAAAGGAAGAATACTTGCTGTGATCGCAGGCTTGCTTTCAGTTAGCCCTTGCGCTCAATAAAGCTTTCGTTCGCCGAGTCAACTCCTGCTGGTTCAACACCCCGTTTCAATATATATATATATATATATACATATATATATATTTATATATATATATATATATATATATATATATATATATATATATATATATATATATATATATATATATATATATATATGGACAGAAATGCTCGAGCAGTCTAGCGTCAACAGCTCGTGCACACACTCGCGCTTCGCACTCAGAGAGAGATAGTCCCACTAGTCAGTGCCTTGCGAATTCCCCACTACAATATATATATATTTATATACATATTACTATCTTATGAGTGGAGCTTTTTGATGAATGCATGCTGTAGATCCGTGTGCTCAAATTTGAGTGCACGCCACAGAACCCAAGATGGTCGAATTATGTTGGTTTTGGGACAGTAAACTACACTTATCAATCAAATAACTCATGACCATTAAGTCAGCATACACGTACACTAGCCACTACCACTCCACGCTGCAGGACCGTCTGAAATGAAGCAGGCTTGTGTAGTCACCGATGAGTTTGCACACGGCGCAAACATTCCTGCGGGTACCCCAAAGAACGGGTACTTTACTCCGCAAGGACGAAAGCGCACCTTCTTGAGGGGCCGTGTGCAATCCTTTGCACAGAATTCGTCTTTCGGAGGAGCAAAGAGTCCTTTTCGCGGTAACTGCGCAGTTACTCTGGAAATATTTTTAGAGTGCACGTGCGCGTGTACATCTCAAGAGCTCATCCTTGTTAAGAGAAAACTAAGCAGTGCTGTGCGTGTGTGCTTCTTTTCTGTTAGAGTTGTATTTAGAGCTGTAGAAGACAATTCAAGCGGAATAAAAATAACTAACCAGACTCACATTTAGGCCTTCATCGCGCAAAGAGCCACACCCGTACTCCTTCTCCCTGGTCCGATTGCGTTCAAGCGGCGGGGTAAGCTTAGAAGCTGGCCTTCCCACTGTACACGAGTCCCCTGCTTTATTCTTTGCCACTTCCCAAACTTCTGCCATCGCTGCTAGTTACCGTAAGCAAGGCTGATCAGATTTATCAGAGGCTAAGGGGAAACCCTTTTGTGGCGCTTCTAGTACGGCAGAACTGAAGCGTTTAAAAAGATTCGTCACAATCATTGACTCACAGCAGCTTCGATAAAGGATCCATGACGTTATTCATTTTTAATTAAAGCAAACAATTTTCCTGAAGCAGCGAATGCTCTGACTGGCCCATAAAAGGATCACTCGTTTCAATCTATAACAAAGAAAGAAGAACACGCTTTTACACCTTCTATTTTTTTTCTTTATTTAACATTTACACCTTCTACTGTAGCCTGCTTTGCAACGCTTAAGCAAAAGGCGCGAGAGAACTGCATAGGCAGCGCGCACCGCAAGAAACCTTAAAAGACAATCGTCACAGCAGAAATTTACGAAAACCACTATAACAAAACATTCTCTGGTAACACTTTCATTTTTTCGTAACAATATAATTGAGTGATTACTATGATGAAGGAAAAACTTCGCCTTAGTTATTGGTTTTCCCCACCGTGCAGCTGAAAGTAACCACTTTGAAAAAAAGTGATCACTCTCAGCCCCCCCAAGTTTTTTCCGTGGTGAAGGCTTGAGTCCCCCTTACCCCCCCTCCAGCTGATATGACTATGCCCACGACAGACGTCGAGCACGCCGCCACCACCAGTAATCTGTAGCATTCGTCACCACACAACGTCGCAAACATCCAATTCGGAGGCTCAAAGTTCCGGCTTTAACCAGCAAATTCTAGCTTGTTTATCGTGCAGGTAAATGGCGAAATTTTAGGGGCGAAGCTCCTTAGGGCGTGGGCTGTGCGTCCCCTGTAGCCTGTATGTTGCCACCTCTAGTTTAGTTCTTGCAGTGTTCACTAGATGGTGGTACGGTCCCCTGTATGTAGCCACCTCTCGTTTAGTTATTGTAGTGTTTACTAGATGATGGTACTTGTAGCTGATGATGAAAAGATGCAAAATGTTATAAACTAGAAAGCGGTACTTGTAGTTGATAAAAGACGCGAGATCTTATAAAATAGGAATAAATGTCACATATGGCGCGGGTCATTGGTTGAAGGCAATCGTTCGATTTAGTGCGGCGACGTACGCTAGGGGGAGCGATGTAATAAAATCGAGTGGGCAAAATGTACAGAGGATTCATGGTTTACCAGGTTTACCTCCGGAGCTTCGCCCACTCATCATCATTCACTTCGTGGATATGGAGGAATTTTTGGTCGGGACCAGAACCAGTTTTTTTGCTGTTTGTATGCGCAGTTGCTGCCCCGCCGTGGTGGTATAGTGACTAAGGTACTCAGCTGCTGACCCGCAGGTCGAGGGATCAAAGCCCGGCTCTGGCGGCTGCATTTTCGATGGAGGTGGAAATGCTGTAGGCCTATGTGCTCAGATATAGGTGCACGTTAAATAACCCCCAGTGGTTGAAATTTCCAGAGCCCTGCACTACGGCGTCTCTCATATGGTGGTCTCGGAACGTGAAACCCCCCTTATAATCAAATCATTCTGCGGTTACCGGAGCTATCTCGGGGGCGTCTGCTTCGCCTACCATTTTACACCGAGAAGGATGCCACGCATGTACTCTCGTTTTCAGTATATACAAAAAGAAACACGGGCCATCAATGGAACTTTCTAGGATGCTTAATTGAACAGTTCTATGCTCAAGAAGCGAGAGATAAATCAGAGGAACACGAGCATCTCTCGTCTCATTCTCCCCAGTATCGGTCACAAAGAACGCCGGTGGCAATTGGCAGCTACGGCCTCACACCGGTTTCTCCAAAGGCTGAACAGCCCCGCAACTATTAACAGAGCGGAGAAGCGGCTACGCGGAAATCGGCCGTTCGACACGAAAGTTCGCACACCCTGTCCCCGAAAACTGACGAATCACAGGGGTGTGGAAATGAAGTGCTGAGGCTTCTGATGTCTCCGCTGATACCTGAACAAAATTGCGATGTTGCAATGAGTATTGTCGAAAACCATAAGTCATACATAACATACGCTAATGTGACTGTGGTGCTTAAAATTATTTACCCAAGGAGTGCAAAGCTGATCTATTGGATAGAGCTTCTACAAATGCACAAGCATTGAAAAGGTGCGCTATGCATTGCAGTAACAGCTTCGCAACGAATTGCCCTGGAGCAGCACCCGAAGCACAAAAAGTGCCAACAGTTTGCGATCATCCAACAAGGAAAGGCTGAAACAAGAAAACCAATACATGGTCTCCGTCTTTAAATTGATCTAACGGTCTTGTACGCTCGCCGAAGTCGACTTTGCCAAGTAGGGCCATGTCTGATTCACGTATGTGGACACTCTTTCTCACACTTATTTCCTCACACATCAAACCTCCTGCGAATAAGAAAATGAAAAAAAATTGAAAACTTGTTTTAGAGTATCCTCACGGGGGAAACTGGTCAACAAATTATATGCATCAAAGTTTATCGTGCTGTCATAGCTTCAAACCTTACCTTTACGTTCCCTCTCATGCATGCCTTGAAGTTTTTGTTTCAATATACGAGACAAAGTCTCATCGAAAACGAATTCCGCTTTCAAGTTTCTCATGTAAGTGTGCAGTGTGCGAGGGTGGGTAAGGGTAGATAACAATTCTCGTGAAGAAATGTGTAAACACACGTTGACTTGATTTTCAGCAGCAAGCAGTCGTACAACCATTCCTTTTTGTACCTGATAGTGGAATGCAAATATTTCAATTACTGGTATGGACAACTGCATACATAACATGCAATTAGCCTTGAAGCACAGATAACATCAGGCACTGCTCAAATTCACATTCTCAAGTCATGCTGTTTTGTCAAGAACGCGCACTCTACTGTCCTGTTTACACTTCACCGCACAGCTTTCGAAGTCCTTGCATTAGCCTTCATGACACATTAGGCAAAGATCAACTTCTCGCAGTCAAAGAGTTTTTTAAACATTTCCTCAAAGTGACCACTCTTTTTTTCGCGCAGCGTTGCTTTTGCCAGCTTCATCTGGCAGTCTTCAAGTCGTTGCTGTACACGGCGGAGCTGTGCCTTAACTTTCTGCAGTTCCGAAGCGCTGCACAAAGCCTCTTCTGTTTGACAAGCTTTGTCTTCAGCCTTGTTTGCTGTCGGCCCACTTTCTGCACACCAAGAGGGAAAACAAAAAGGTTTAGGAAATCCATCAAGTTTGTTCAACTTGCATAATAATCAGCGTGCCGAAGAACACAGAAGAGCAAGGTGCGCAAAAGTGCAATATTTACCGTCATTTACTGTATACGATTCGTCGGAGACGACCACGGGAATCCTCTGCGCAGCATTTTCGCCACTACAATCCTCCGAAGACTCCCGACGACGCTTGACCGGCTGCCTGTGTGGCAAGTGCTGAGGTGCCGGCTTCTTTTTGGACAAGTAAGCCGGAGACCTTAAAAAAATCGAGGTATAGTGCCGGCCCTCAGTTTCGCGCGTTCGCGCAGCAACATAACAAGCGTGCCTTCTATAACGCTTTCGTCCTCGAGAACAACGTCCTTGTAATAGAAATGTTTTTCACATACTCAAACGTCCGGTGAACTGAACGAGAATGTGCCCGTTTCTTTACGCGGTATCGCCCGCTTCTACTGCTCACGGCTTTCGGGGTCGTTGGGGAACACAAACAGCGATACTTTTTCAGCAGTTCCTCTATAGCCAGAGGGACAGTGTGGCACACAGAATGTCTTTGGCATCGTTCGTGTAGCTGCCACTAGCTGTTTGTCGCATACGAAAATGGTCACAGGCACGCACAGCACCACACACACGCGATGAAACGACACAACCAAAGCGGACACAGCACGCCGTCACCACTCTAGCCTCGACGAGCGCCTTGTTCGCCGGAGCGACCGTGCGGCGCACAGGACGTCTTCTGTATCGTTCGTCACGCTGCGACCAACTATTCGTCACGTTTAAATACGATAAGACGCACAGAAGGCACCGCACACACGCCGATACAACACGATTCACAAAAACAACCACATCACGCCGTGACGCCGTCGCCGTCGACCAGTCCCGTGGGTGCCCTCTTAACACTGGTGGCGCCGCCTTTCGGACAAAGTTAGCGACACACAAAGCTCTCCCATAGAGTGACGGAAAAGTTTCGTGACCATTAAAAAATATTGAGGGACTATGATCATACAATTGGTGGTAGCAGGCGGATTACAAAGTCAGAAAGGCATAACGTTAAATTCATATAGCCCATCTGGGGTGGCAAAAGCTGTCTTCTCTTTGTCAGATTCGTACACTGATTTTTGCCATCAGCCCGATCGCAGGTCTAGGCTGGAAAAATACTCTCCGCCGCGCAACGAATCTAGTGTATCGTCGATTTGTAGGAGAGGGTAAACATCTTTACGCGTTATTTTGTTCAGTGCCCAGTAATCAACGTAGAAACGTACTGTTCCGTCTTTCTTTTGCAGCAAACCAGCTGGCGAAGACCATGGACTTGAGGAAGGAAGTATGATAATCCGTCGAAGCATGTCTGAGACGTTTTCCGCAATTATCTTCTTTTCTGTAAGAGACACGCGGTATGGTCGCCGGTGAATAATTCGGGAGCCGGCAGTCTGAATTCGGTGAGTCGCCGAAGTTGTCATACCAAGGACAGCGGAATGAACGTCAAAGAGCGATGTCTGTTCAATAAATTAAGGAATTCTTGACTCTGGGCTGCTGTCAGATCAGGGCTTCTTGTCACCGATAGAGGAGTGGGAGAGTTGAGTTACAGCGCGCTTTACTCTGGTAGGTCTTCTTGACTTGGAAGGGTAACAATCGCAACGGGATGTGGGTCAATAGCGCATGTCACTATTGATCCACAGGGTAATAATAAGGGTTCGTGGGTATGATTTAACGCAGTAATAAAAGCAGACCCTTCTGAAAAACGAACAAGGCCTGAAATGATCAGAATGCCTCGATGTACCGTGTGGCCATAACGTAGTAGAAGCACGTCACCATCCACAATGTTGATGCAATTAACGCTAACTACTTCTTGGGATGACCAAAGAACACAATCTGAAGTGGTGACAAGACAAATGCGCTTTTCGCGTTCCGATACACAAGAGTCGGTTGGATTCAGGTGGATAATAATAATAATAATAATAATAATAATAATAATAATAATAATAATAATAATAATAATAATAATAATAATAATAATAATAATAATAATAATAATAATAATAATAATAATAATAATAATAATAATAATAATAATAATAATACCTTTTATTTCTACAAATAAAACAGTACATGTGGCTAGGCCTGCCAAAGCCAATTGTTGGCTTGAGTGGCAGAGCCTGGCAGACAGCGAAAAAACCGGAAGCGTTACAAGATTGTGTCTTATGGCCTAAGAGGGATCATAGGACAAAAACAACGTGCCTATAAGATTAGAAACAACAGGGCGTATACGCAATAGTTACAAGAATTATACAATATTTACAGCAATTGAAAGTGCAAAGGTGTACAGGAAAAAAGGAATAATTAGAGCAAATGCTTCTTAAGCAAAGTAACACATTGGATAATTGTGTAGCATGCTTGCGAATGAGTGTATATGAAATAACGAACGACATGCATTACAATTGTAGACAGATACGCCGTAGCAGTTTCTTCAATTTTTATTTTGTTTTTGTGCGAAAAATGCTTGGGGAAAGTACATTAAAATAGGTTGGTACATAATGGACTCGTATTCTAGTTCTATACTTTGTCGAACACCGTGGCCTCCAGTAACGTACTTTGGGCCTTAAAGAACGAGACGTAACATACGAAACCAGGAATTCTTCGGACCAGAAATGTTTTATAACAACCGTTTGAATTAACAGATCATTGAAGTTTGACATAAACAGCGTTTTGAAAATGTGTTTCTCAGAATTAATGTTCAGGTGGAAAGATATATTTTTTAAAATCGAACGCAATATTCTGTTTATTCTATTGTGGATGAGGGGCTGCCGACAAGATACAGAAGCGCATGCAGACGACAGGAAATCCTATCCCAAAATGAGTTCGTGGGTGCACTCACAGAAAATCGCAACATCAATATGATGACGAATACCGTCTATGAAATCACGAACTGTACACTAGGCGAGTGGGCGAGTAATGGCGTTCGTCGCAGCACGGAGAGACGGGCTCACGTAAGGTGTTGTGACTTTGCGGAGACCGGAGCAAAGGTCCGAGCGAGTAATCGAAATAGCAGTGCCAGTATTCACTAGAACTTCGACGCGTTCACCTTCCACTAACACTGTTAACAATTTTGATGGTCTGTCTGTAGTAATTGCTGGCTGTCCGGTGGATGCAGTGTCCCCTCCTAAAACTGCATGGGGGAGTTCTCCGAGTAGGCATTCAGAATATTGGAGGCAGGTCGCAGTGGCGACGCGGAACGGCGATTGGGAGATGATGAGTGCCGGCAAGACACACAACGTTCACAGGCAGACCAATACTGTAAGGTGAATAGGGCGAACGCAGAAAAGAAGACCGGTAAGGCGTGCGCAAGTAGTTCACGAATGGACTGAAGCGACAACGTTCCTCTGTAGCGTAGTCACGTTGTTCATCCCGTTGGCGCCTTCAGCATAAGTGAGATATGTGACCCCTATAGCCGCAATAATACCAGATTGGGCGAGGAGGGGGCGGCACGGTGTAATAGGGCAGTGGGGGCATCGGTGGGGACACTGACGCCACAGGTACATGGCCACCTGGTGTAGCCGCTGGGAAAGCGGTGGGTGATGAGAGCGCCGCAACTTCTGCATATGTTGGTACCTGACGAGGTCTGGATTCGGCAGAACACGTTGAATGTGGCGTAGATGCAACCTCTTGCCTAATGAAGTCCCGCAAGTTGGTTAGAGTTGAGGTTAAAGTAGATGTTGGAGCGCAGGAAGAGCAGCGCCCATGAAGCTGCTCACCAACGACGTCACGGACCAAGGCACGGGTGTCGAGCGCCGCAGGAAGACGAGTGTCCGAGGCCTCATGGCGGACACGAAGAGACTGAAGTTCTTCTATTCTCTGGCGAATGTTGATGACATATTGAGTCGTGGTAGTATTTTGCGACGCAAAGTCGTTGAATCCGACGGTACTTATGCCTTTGATAATGTGGCGTATTTGGTCGCTTTGAAGCATAGATGAGTTTACTCGCTTGTACAAAGCAAGAACACCCTCAATGTACGAGGTGTATGATTCACCCGCCAGTTGAATGCGTTCAGCAAGCTTCTTCGTTGATGCTTCAGCGCGAACACTGGGGGAACCAAACATCTAACGAATCTTCCGCGCGAACGTGTCCCAGTCGGTAAGATCTTGGAGGTGGTTCCAAAACCAGGTTTTGGCAACATCACTCAGGTAGAAAGGGACTGTGCGTAATTTGTGTAGATTATCCCGTGTGTGCAACTCGCTTACGAGGTCATAGGTGTGTAGCCATTCTTCAACGCCATCCCCTTCAAGACCCGAGAACACTGGCGTATCACGCTGGTGGCTGTGGTAGGCCAGGGTTCACGGCGGAGGCTGCACTGGGCCGGTGATGGATGAACAAGGATTGTCTTGCACTGCCATAGCAGGTGGTAGTAGATGACGACCCGAGCGGAGCTCCAGTGGTAACGTGCGAGAGGACTTGGGGATCGAGAAGTACCGTCCACCACTTATGAAGGAGAGCTTTATTCGAGACGAGCTCGAGCTGGCCCACAGTGATGATGATATCTACAGTTGAGGAATTATACAAATGATGATGACACGTCAAATTGATAAAGAAGAGTTGGTGACTACGCTCACAGTATGTATGTATGTATGTATGTATGTATGTATGTATGTATGTATGTATGTATGTATGTATGTATGTATGTATGTATGTATGTATGTATGTATGTATGTATGTATGTATGTATGTATGTATGTATGTATGTATGTATGTATGTATGTATGTATGTATGTATGTATCTATGTATGTCCATACGTCCACCCGCCTGTTTCTCCGTCCGTCCTTTTAGTCGTCTATTTGTCTGTCTGTCTGTTAGTCCGTCTGTGCATCTGTCTAGTGAACACTCCAAGTACCGCCATCTCGCATCTTTTCATCGTATATTCATCATATACAACTACCGTCATCCTGCATACATTCCAATGACTAAAACGAGAAGTGTATACTACATATATTAGACAAAAGACCGATGCCGTAAGCAGCTTCGCCCCTAAAAAGTATTGCCCATTGTTATATGAGCAGTGATATCAAACTTCAAACTCGACATGTGGTGTTCGTTCGATTGCTCGGTATGCATGAGTTTCAGGGGTGAAGCTACTAAAGCCGTTAGTCTGTCTATGCATGTCTCTTTGTAGCCGGTCCGCAACCACCTTGTTGTATGGCTCACTCCGCAGGTGGCGCTAGTTTGATTGACAGACAGATTGAAGTACAGACAGATAAACTGACAGACAGACAAACAGACAGACCGACCGACCGACCGACAGATGGACGGATGGATGCTAGCATAGACTGACGAATGCACAGACGTAAGCATGGACGGACGCGTGGTTGAGTAGAACAGATTTGAAATAAGAGCGCACTGCTCAGGCGCGTACAGAAAGACAGGGACAAGCGCTTATCCCTCTCTTCCTGTTAAGCGCTTGTCCCTGCCTTTCCGTCCACGTCTAAGCAGTACACTCTCACTTCAAAACGGTCATGTATCACCAACTCTCCCAATCAACCATATTGGCGGATGAGTTAAGAAGGGGTGGCTGACAGACAGACGGACAGACGCACGCACAACCGGACAGAAGAACGAACGGACACCCGGTCGGACAGACGGAAACAAGGGCGGAACGACAGACGAACGAACAGAAGCACAGATGAACGAACGGGAGCATGGACGGACAGAGGAACGGATGGACAGCCGGGCGGGCACACTCAAGGACGGACAGAAGTGCAGACGCATGGACAGACAGAAGTACGGACGGGCGTATGGACGCAAGCAGGTTTGAATGAACGGAGAGATGGACAGACGGAAGCATGCATGGATAGACAGACAGAAGGATGCACGGGCGGACTCATGGATGAACTGACAGAAACACGGACGCACGGACTGACGGACGGAAGCATGCATGGATGCACAAACGAAAGCACGGACTGATGGATGGGCGGGTGAACGGACGGACGCTCCGCCCCACTGATCATCATTCACTGCGTGGATATGCTGTGATTTTTTTGTGAAGTATGAATGGTGCCCGTTACATTTAAGTTATTCTATTTCAAGCGCAAATGGCATCCAAAGTCTCAACGGCTCGTTCACGGCCATGAGAGATCGGCAGTAATTTGACGTGTTCAGCGAGTTGCTAGGCCACGCCTAAGCGCTGATTGACGATGAGAGCAGCGATGCCGTCGACAATATTAGTGTTGCCATCAAAGTGCCTACATGTGGTATCGTCCGGGTGTGACGCGTGGCTACGTAGAAACGGCTTCATCTGCTTTCTGTTGCTTGCTTCGTACAGTTTGTTCATATTATTTCTGCGTTTTCATTGTGCCGCATCGGGTAATTAGTCGTGTAGTTGTCATTGTGACTGTGATTATTTGAAGATGCATGAAAGAATGATTAGAACATTTATCGCAGAGATTGTATATCAAAAGAGAATGGGTGCGTCCCAATTTCGGGACTCCGTTGGATTGCGCTGCAATTCGTGCCGCCCGCTCCAGGAGTCTCCCATGGTCCTCGAGAGCAGGGCCCGGCAAAGCCTCCTCTCAACCCTGCCACAATGCCTGCGAAATTTGCGTGATGCTTCTATTAGACTGGCAAACCCGAACTATGTGAAACAGGTCTGCGCGGTTGCTCCAGAATTCACACAATGTACTGAATGGTCCTGGGTCCATTTTCATCATTATAACCGGGCTGCTGCACGACGTGGTTTAGAGCCTGCGCACGAAGGTCTCCTCGGTTTTATAGTCTCTTAGTGGGATTAGGCAACGTTTGTGTTCGTTGGCAATATATCTGCAGTATATCTGCACATGTTGTAGCAGGTATCGGTGATTGAGTGCCGTGGTTGGAGGGATCGGTAGACAGAGCCTGGGAAAGGAATGCTCTGGTCGAGTTGTGTGATAGCTTGTTTCCGGGTATACCACCTAGTGACCGGGCACCAAGATGAGCTGTTTGATCGAGGCTCGCGCTCGTGCCTGTCATAAGAAGTGTGAGCTTGAGCTGAAATACAGGCTCTCATGCAGTTCCGGTAGGCTGCCTTTGAATCTGTATGTATTCCGCAGTAGAGTGTGCTGCTGCTAGGGCTATTACAGTCTCCTCTACGATAGTTGCATCAGATGATCTTAGTGATAGGACGTCAACTACCTTATTTTGGTGAGTGACTGTTATTGTAAGGTATTAGGCTGTGGACCTGCAAGTCCCGGGATTGTATCTAGGCTGCGGCGGCTGCATTATTGATGGAGGCGAAAATGCTGCTGGCCCGTGTGCTCAGATTTGTGTGCACGGTAAAGAAACCGAGGTGGTCAATATTTTTTGAGCCCTTCGCTACGGCGTCTCTCATAATGACATGGTGGTTTTGAGGCGTTAAACCCCACATACCGATAAATCTGCTATTGCAGAAATCCCTCCCACGGGTCCCGCAGTATTTACGGAGTAGTCTCCCTTTGTGTTGGCATAGCATTCATTCAATACTTTAGCTGGAGCTGCTCTTTTTCTGGGGTGGTAATCTGGGCTCATATTTCAGGGCAAGGGCTTCATATTTCATATAGGCTTCATATTTCAGAGCAATGTTAGGAAACAGCCCTGTCATTTACGGGATAGGTGTTGCCTGTCGGACGTTGTAGGGGGAACAAAAATGTGGAGACCATCCAGCACCTTCTTGGCTGTTTTGGCAGTTTCCAGGTGCACAAATTGGTTCGTAAGCTGAGCTTTGATTAGCTCTTCAGCTCTGTTGTGAACGCCTAATTTGAGAAGCCGCAAGGCGGATATAATATGTTGGAAATTTAGTGCCTTCTTGCAGACGTTATGAATTGGGACATCCAGTTTATGCGCGTCAGTTTTTCGTGAGAGAAAGTACGGAATGCCGTAAATTATTCTGCCTATTATGAAAGCGTGTATTAGCCTTAGGATGCCATGTTATTTTAAGCCTCGGTTCCTACTTGCGATTCTAGAGAGTATGCGCGTGATTAGCCCAGATGTGCATTGCAACTTATCCTGTACGACCCCGTTCGACACGGTGTTACTAAATGTGACTCTAAGAATCCGAATACTGTTTTGCTCTAGAATTGATATATAATGCACCCGAACGTGAACGATGGCCTTGTCTTACCTTCTTCGAAACAATAACAGCTCAGACTTTTTCGGAGCGCACTGCATGCTTCTGCTTAGTGCTGTACCTCATTGGCTGCCATTTGATGAGCTTCCTCTTGTCCTAGAATTCCATGTGTAGTCCCGATAGTAACTTTCTCTGCGTATAGTGCATGTCGAATATACGGCATGGTATTTAGCTTCCCGGGAAGCTGCAGGAGTGCTATGTCGAAAAGGAGCGGGGAGAGTACGGCCCCCTGGGCTGTGCCCCTTCTTCCCATGCTGATTGTTGCAAACTTCATGTCTCCGATTTAGATGGTTTCTTTTGGGCCAGCTAAGAAGCTCTTGATGTAGGTGAATGTTCGTTTTCCCCAGCCCATGGTTTGTATATTATGTAATAACTGTGAATGCTTGACATGGTCAGATGCCCCTTTAAAATCTAATGCAAGAATGGCTCTATGATTGTACTTGCTGTTAGTATCGATGCCTTTTTTCTCGAGTTGCAGTAGAAAATCTTGCATTGACAGATGTACTCTGAACCCGAATACGGTGTCGGGGATGTGCTTATGGTCCTCGAGGTACATAGATAGCCCTTGGTGTGCTGCCTTCTCCATCAGGTTTCTTACGCAGGACGTCAGGAATATTAGGCGAAGCCTAATAATATCAACTTCTTTGCCTGATTTAGGGATGAACGTAATCTACGCCGTTTCCCAGGCCTTCGGCGAGATACCACTTCGCCAACACTCATTGATATAGTTTTTGAAGCTTTCAAGCATTTTATACCTGAGATTAGCAAGAATACTCTACGATCATCACGAACAAGAAACACGCACGCTGCGTTCAAATTTATCACCAGCCAGCCTGCCCCAAGCTTGCGTCTACAGCTGCTTCACCGCTGCTCAGTCCGGCGTCGACTTCAAAATAACTGCTCTGAAAAACATCGAAGCGAAAAGAATTCGCCGCGGCACTGATCACGGCAATTACATATTCCACAGTGTTTTCGTCGTCCCTTATTTACGCTGAAGACGGCGGAGATGGCTATGAGAGTAGCAACACATGTGTTCAAGTGCGCGCCGAGCAGACAAAATGTCAAGTGAAGGTCACCATGTCATGCGGCCACGTGATCAGATGAGGCGTGCTCACGGGAGGTGACCGTTTGGCAGTGCTGCCAGCGCTGATAATTGGTGAATTTTTCACCTTTTTTCTAATTAGGTTCGATACTAGTCATACTAATAGATATCACATATGATAATTGTTTCGCTGTTGAATCACTGGTACTGAATCATTGCTGGAAGGTTTAAAGTTAAGTGTTGATGAAAAAGCATGACATGCGTCCGGTTAATATACTGCTATCTTAACCACTGATGTTCGCGCGTTGGATAAGCTTATTTGAATGTCTGCAACAGCTGGGCGAACGCAGCGTGCTTTCGCAAATGGCTGACAGGCTGCGTCCACAGTCCTTACGTCCACAGGCCTTAACGTGTGCTTCAACACTAGCGCAAAAAGTGAACGTGCTGCATGACAAATAATGGTCCTTTAGTACAGCAAAAGGCATGACCACTAACGCTTAACTCGACATGAAACGTATATATCCGTTAAAATATCCCCAAAATTCCCACGAACTTCAACTGCAAGATCAGGTTAATGCTGCTGCGTCTCCGTTCCTAGTTGGGTTGAGTGTTGCATCGTAAAGCCTAAAACACATTGCTTTTTTTACGTGTGCCTAAATTTATTATATTTAAAGCCTTTCAACTATCTCTGCTTGACTTGGGGTCATCTTTGCCTTATCATCGAGCAAGGCGAATGGCTACAACGTCGCAATCTCTGTGCGGGAAGAAAAAAAACTTGCGCGAAAATGGTAAACTAAGCTTCTTAAGCTTTCTACGCGATACTAGACCAGTGTATCTAATAACAAGACTCCTAATACCCGGCGTTGAACGTTCCAAAACTACTATATCATTATCAGAGACCTCATAGTGAAGGGCTCCGAAAACTTTAACCAAATGCACGCAAGTGCACGGGCCTCGAACAACTTTGCCTTCCTCATAGATTCAGCGGCCGTCGTATGGATTCCATCCCGCGACCTTTGGGTTAGCAGTCGAGTGCCGTAAGCACTACAGCACCGCGGCGGGGTGCCAGGGTATAAAAAAAAACAGACGTTGTTTATCGGTAGTATGGGGCTGGTGAAGCCTGTTTGCTTAACTCTAAATGAAAGATGAGCTTGATATGCAAATGAATGAGCTTAACAATGCATGTAGACTACTGGAAAGATTTGTGGTAGATGGCTCTCGCTTGAGAAGGCATCGCCATTTTGCCCAAGGTACGGAATTTTCTGGTGTGCGTTAGCGTTGCATGCTCTATTCCAGAAATGGCGTGCGTACATAAGAGCTTGGGCTACGCTTACGTTTTGGGCATGCCCATTTGAAGCACACAATGCTAACGCTAACGCTAAGCACTAGCCTTGTCTGTTTCTTGTTATACCAAAGTGGTCTACTATACGGCTGATTTTCGCCTGATTTGGAGGGGCTTGCGCCTGCTCTACACACAATGTAAAATTAAAAAAAAACAAGTAGCAAGAAAGTTAAAAGGTACTTTTAGAGTCGTAGCGATTATGAGGTCCACATAGCACGCAAATCTTGTACTACTTCCGCATGCCCTATATGATGAATCGTATAATGTAATAATATATTACTTTAATGTAAGATATGAAAACAATTAAAAAAACCGATGCCAAAAAACGATGTCAAAGATTCCTAAGGCATCTTCACAAAAAGCTAAGCAATCATAGGATGTCACCTTAACACTGCTCATCGATAAGTCTCATCTCTGAGTTATGCAAAAACCCCGGTGACTTACCCACACATTCACTTTCCTTCTTTCTAATTTAGCATGCTTCTCAAATCTTTCTGGCTACATTGTCGTGGGGGCGGCTCATTACCTTAACATCCTACAGCTTCTTTTCACACTTGCACTCTGAGCAAGGTATAGGTGTTGTTTGGTCCACTTGTGTTGTTTATTTACTGACAATTCACACTCACGCGTGCACACGCTAATATATATTTCGGTCTGGCCTAGATAAGTATTTTCACAAGACAAGAGAATTGCATAGACCATGCCAACATTGCACTGTGTAGGTTAATTCGTATGCCTTTTTTCCGTATCCTTGTACCCTGTTTGGGCGGTTTCTTATGCATGCACGCAGCCCTGCAAGCTTCTTAGGAGCCAAAAACAAGACTTCAATTCCATGCCCCTTTCCAATTTTTATTAGGTAGTGTGACAATTTGTGAACACAGCATACAATACACATCTCTTCTCCACCTTCCTTTGCGAAGGAACGTTTCAGTTTTAAGCCTTTATTTTCTTCGGTATTGCCTCCGTTATTGCAGTTAGCTCATAATGTGGGAAAACGACCTGTTTCAATTTAACCATCTGTGCAGCAGCGCTTGGCTGCACGGAGTGTATGCAAGACTTCTTCAATGCCGATATAACACACTGGGAAGCTATTGCCTGCTTCATGGTTTTTTATTGGCTGGAATCATGGAGCAAGAAACTCTTTTGGGACCACGGTTTATATTTTCAGGAAGCATGATCGCAAAAGAAGGTTGGAGCTACGTATAAAAATTGAATTTTGTCATCTTTTGTTTGTTCGTGACAGAATGATAAGATTTGCTGAAATAGATGAGGTTTATACGCAATGACGTCGTCATAATTGGAAGTGTCACGCTTTCTTGAAAGAACAGTGAAATGATCAACTTATGAAATAATCGACATTGGGCACTGCAGTTGGCTGACGAGCAAGATGGATAAAACGCTGTTGCTGCTATTGCAGATGCTGCCTTAGTTTTCCGTCGGAATGCCTGTGGAAGACGATGAAGGCTGCTCTTTCGTCATCGATGTGAAACGCTGCTGGAATGCAAGCTTGGAGTGCGCATTTTTGTACTTGCTTTCTTAGGCAAGACGTCAGCAGCATCCAGTCTACAAAAGAGACAGGGCGAGAACATCGGATTCAGAGGGCGCGGCACTTGGCTGACGAGCAAGATGTCTAAAACGCCGTTGCTGCTATTGCACGTCGGTTACAGCTCTACGTATCGTATTGATAATAGATGCTTGTTAGTTCTGCCGTGCCCTCGCAGATGTCGTGCTATTTTGAATGGTTGTTGCTCTCTGCTGTTGCTGGCGATGGCTGGTGACATTGAGGAGAACCCCGGTCCAAAGACTGGGGAACTTTTGCAGAAAATTCTTAAAAAACAAAATGCTTTGGTTAGCAAAATTGACGATATCAAGAAAGAAATGGCTGAAGTCAATGCTAAAACAGAAAAAAATGAAGAGTGTGCTATCAATTTTTGATGAAATGAAAGGTAGAATGGATAAATTGGAGTCAACTGTGTGAGAGGAAAATGCCAAATTAATCTATTGTGAAAATAGAAGCAGACGAAATGATCTCTTTGTGTTTGGCCTCACTGAGAGCGTGAACGAGTCGGCGCAATCATGAAAGAGACGCGTTGTGATTGACATTTTTTTTAATTCTTGGCGTAGAACTCACTATGGTGAAAAGAATTCATGGGCTTGGTAAAATAAACCCAGATAAACCAAGACCACTGATCTTGAAATTTAAGACGGCAAAGAAAAAGATACCATCTTTAAAAGCTGCAAAAAACTAAATGTATCTTCCTTAAGAATAAGCAACGGCCCTGCGAAGGAAACAGTTCAAATACGAAAGAATTTACGGCAAAGCGCTGCCATGGATAGGGAAGTTGGTGTGAAAGTAGTTCTCGTGCATAATAAACTCAAGATAAGCGGTGACTTATACGCATGGGATGATGTCAGAGGCAAGCTCTGTTTGCTCTCGGGCAAACGTGACACTGAAAAAACGGAACGAAGTGAGCGCGTCGTATCAACTAAGTCAAACAAATCTGATAGCCCAGGCAGCTTTTTTGAGACACCAAGAAAATAGCTAAGATTGCTTCAATTCAATGCTCGCAGTGTAATGAACACGACGATAGTTATAGCGAGAGAACAAAACGACGACACAGAGACAAAAAGAAAACGAAAGACACGAGCGCTAACTTCCAAGTGAGTTTATTGCAACTGAGTTTATCTTTACTTTTGCTGTTTCGTTTTCTTGTAAATTTTTCTTTGCCGCTTTTCTGTGCTTTTGTTTTTTGCCTTTGTTTCCCTTACGCATGTTCTGCTCGTTGTTCCATATGGTTTTTATTACATGGTTACTGTCTTTTTTATATATTTTCGTGCTCTGCGCAATAAACTCAGTTGGAAGTTAGTGCTCGTGTCTTTCGTGTCCTTCTTGTCTCTGCGACGCGCTTTTGTTCTCGCGCTATAACTATCGTCATGCCATACCAACTAGCCCAAGCTGCAACACTTCTAAGTAGTAAACAAGACTACGATTGGGCCACGATTGGGCCACGTGTGATCATTACGTGGCGGTAAGCTGGGTGGCTGGGGACGAGCCGGAGCAGCGGCAGACGGAAGACAGCGGGCCGAAGCGTCGGACGCAGGCGATGCAGGTTCCGGCCAGGGAACGCGGCCGTCCACGCTGCTGCCGTCCAACCACCAGCTGGGGCGGCGTTGCCGGCACGAGTACTGCATCTCGGGGCGCGGCCTGGCCTGCTGTTCTCTTCCTTGCCGAGGGCATCGCGGATCTCGGAGAGGCGTCTCCGTGGTCAGCCGTTCGACACAGCGATGAACGTGGCCTGGCTAATGGTCACGGTTGCGTCGAGCATCGCGTCTCGGCGCACGCTCTTCGCTGGACGGGCTGGCCATTCCCCGCATGGAGCATCGCGTCTCCGATGCGGGTTGACTGCTCAGTAGTCGCACCCATGCCATCAAGCGCCGGTGTCACCAGAGTGTCGCACATCGGCAAGGGACGAGCCAGACGTTCTGCCGGGCGAGACGCCGACGTGTGCACGGAAGACCACGGAGCCGGGCGAGGTCCAGTGTGGCCGAGGATCCAGGGGCCAGGGGAGTTGCTGGCTGAATCGAGGATCGCCAGCGGTGCCGAGCCGTACCGAGAAACGTGCGAAAAAGAGCTCGAGGGTGGAGGCCACGAAGGCAGAGGAAGCGGTGCGCCGCTCGAGAGGACGAGTTCCTGGCAGCGTTCCTGAGCCGGACGTGGGACCCGTACGTGTCGGTCAGGTCGAGCTCCGGTGTGTCGGTTCGAGGTCGAGTCCGTCGGCCTGTACAAGGTCCAAGGTGGGCCTGCTGAATGGCTCCTGCCTTGGTGCAGTAGCCGCGAGCAGGTTCGTGAGCGAGGCCTACCGGGTGTGGTCCTCGTGAGCCGTGGCCTGATCCTGGACCTCGGGAGTTGCGACCCAGGCTGCTGGGTTGGTCGCGACGTCTGATTCAACGGCGCTGCACACGGTAGCGCATCCTTGTGCGGTCAGCCATTCTAGCGGTGACAGCTTTGCCCTCGCGCACGTCGACGACCGCATCATGTCGGGACGACGGGGACCCAAACTGCGACATTCCCATTCCTGGACCAGGAAGTGCACAAAACCGAGAAGAACAAGGTGTGCCTGTACAAGTAGGTGTTTCCGCCGCACCTGCCGCACCCGACGCTGGCATTCATCGGGCTGCTACAGCTGCATGCTTGGGGGCGTGTTCCCCGCGCAGGAGGCGCAGAGCCATTGATTCGCGCAGCTCATCAACAAGAAAGTGTCACTTCCTTCTCTAGTGTGCAATATAAAGCTTCTTTTGTTCGCATCAATTGTTGATGTTAATCCTTTCTCGTCCGCTATCGACAAGCATAGTGACGAACGTCCTTAACCATTACACCTGCCTTGAGCTGCCTGTTCGATCAACGCAATCTGTGAAGAGCTGTACAGAAGTAAAGGTTAAAAACTATGCTAGGGCCGACGATACTTCAATTCTTCACTATTTGAAGGTCCAATTAGAAAGCTTTGAGACCACCTCTTGTTTGATAGAAAGAGAGAGAGAGATATATATATAATAATAGAGAAGAAAGGCAAGAAGGTTAACCAAGCTTGGCTCGATTGACTACCCTAGACTTGGGGAGGGGGAAAGGGAGGATAATAGAAGGGAAAGAGATAGAAAAGAAGAGGAGTAAGAAAAAGGAGGATGAATAGTCAGCTCGACACTTCACAGCATGGTCTCACACAGTTCTTTCACATTCGGTAGTGAAGTCTGATGGTCCTTAAGAAGTACAAGAGTGCTTTCGTGGCTTTGCGTCTATGGAAAACTGTCGGCCAAGGTCCCAGGATCTTCTCCGCTGTAAGCGGCCATGATTCCAGCTGGTAGAGCTTGGCTTCTATAATACGTCGTTCAGACTGGTATGCTGGGTAATGCCATAGAATGTGCTCAAGTGTTTCCTTGCAGGCGCAGACGTTGCATGCCGAACTGCTCGCCATTCCAAAGAGACGTGAGTATGCATTCGTAAATGCCGCGCGCAACCTCATGCGACACAGTAAAGTTTCAGCACATCGTGGGAGCCCGGATGGCAAACGAAGTTGCAAGTTGTGGTCGATTGAATACAGGTGCGTGTTGGAGAAACCCGGCGTATTCGATTGTGGGAGAGTTATACGGCGAGCAAGTGATTGTAGTCGCGATGCAGCGTCCGTTCTCAAGGGTGGTATGGGCGTACGCAGGTCCTGGTCATGAGCTGATTGAGCAGCTTCATCTGCACGCTCATTGCCGTCAATTTCGCAATGGCTCGGCAACCACTGAAATACAATATTGTGACCTTCCTTGAGCGCTTTGTGGTAGTCGTGCCTTATCCGATAGAGTGATTTTTTTGTGTAACCCGTGCTGCATTACAAACCGTAGTGTCTTTAAGGCTGACCTCTAGTCGCAAAAGATGGCCCTTTTGGTTAGGTTGCTGCCGAAGAATGTATTTTACTGCACCTTGAAGCGCTGCGAGCTATGGCAAGAATTTAAATGTGTTATAAGTTACTGCATAGGTAATTATGTTCCATCACGTCCTAAAGAAAACAAAACAAAGAAGTCATTGGATCACCCGAGATATAATTCATATGAAAAGAAAAAGAAAGATTAAGGCACTCCGTCAAAAGAGCAAGTCGCCAGTGGCTCTGAAAAATCTAAAAATTGATCTTAAGCATGCTTTGGCTAAAAAAAAACAGTCTTTGAAAAAATTTCAGTGACTTTCATAGATCTTCGCCCGAAGAGTTCTTGATGACTTTTAGCAATATGAAAGAAGTAGTTGACGTATATGTTGTCGGTAGTTATAATATAACGAAAAAGGATGCGATAGCAAACCATTTTCATCAAGTTTTTCAGTCTGTATTTAACCTGCCAGAAAATAAAGCAAATACGTAAGAAGCCTTAATAATTAGTTCTACTGTTTCAATGAAAACACTTATTATAGCTAGGGAGGAGGTATTTTAGCAGCTACTCACACGCATTAAATACGAAAAAATTGAGTGGTCCCGATTATATACGCACTTTATTCCTCAAGCCATACGCAGAATTGATGTCACAATATCTAACCATTATCTTTAAGAAATTTTATACAATGCGCTCAATGCCACGAGTTTGGCGCACTGCATGCTTCATTCCTGTATTTCGAAAACGGCAATTGCAAACTGGGGACAAATTACCGCCCCATATCACTCACTTCCATTGCTTGCAAAGTGTTTGAACACTAAATTGCAAAAAACATACTCGCATTTCGGGACCAGAACGCTTTGCTCTACCCTTACCAACATAGCTTCAGGACTAGATTATCAACTCAGACCCAGTTAATAGAAACAAGTCATGATTTTCACGAGTGCTATAGGTAGAAGACAACAGGTTGATGTGATATCTGTGGATTTCGCGAAAGGATTTGATAAAGTATCCCATGTCCAATGATTCGGCAAATTACGTCATGCGGGAATAAATGAGCTCATAATAAAATGAATTGAAGCTTATTTAACACATCGTACGCAGGTAGTGAAACTGGAGGGTCACTTATCACCACCCTTGGAGGTACTTTCGGTAGTGCCCCAAGGCACTGTTTTGGGACCACTATTGTTTCTCCCTTACATCAATGATACCAGTAGTGTGGCAGAAGAGGATGTTCATGTTGAACTTTTCACAGATGGCTGCTTAATCTATGCCACAAATACCAAGCTAGACGACCAAATCGAAATTCAGGACTCTTTGCAAAATTGAAAAAAAAACTCGTGAAGAAAATTGAAAATAGCAATAAATTATTCTAAACTTACATTTACACACATCAGAAAAAAGAAAACAATCCATTCCTTTTTGTACAGCATTGTTGAGAACTTGTAGGTAAATATGGCCCAGTTCAAGTACCTTGTATCTGTAAAAGATGTCACTGACTTCGAAAATGCTCTAGAAGCTCATTTACGTGATTGCCAAATAATTATTTTCAGTGCCATGTGATGTAAGTGACTTCATGTTCGTAGCACATATTTAAAAAATGACTGTGAATTTTGAATTGTTCTTGAATTGTTAGTTAAGTGTTGAGTTGTTAGTTATTAGAATACCAGTTTTCATTATGAGTTTTCAAGGTATTAAGAAACTTTATGAACATTGTATATTCTTTATGTATGTCCTCTCTGTTATGACCCTATATGGGTGTTGACAGTATTGCCAAATAAATAAATAAATAAATATTTACGGTACACAAATAAAACTTGGCCGTGGCCGAGCCCTTTGTTGAACGCTTTGTCGAAACCTGTAACAAACAGGCAACGCAGGACGCAATAGATATACCCTGCTTCTCTTCGTATTAACAGACTCCGTACTGTTATAATGTGGAGTTAAGATATCAGCCTAACATTACTAAAGAAATATCTACCACCACACCGGCTGCGTTCTGGAATGCCGCGTTGTCAATGGCTTTGATGTAACTACAAACAGCTGTGTTCTGAAATGCTACTTTGCCATTTGTTTTTATGTAACTAGAAACAGACTCGTACAATGAATAAAAGAAATAGAATAGCACAAATCATCTATAAATAGTGAAAAGACATTGCCAACTTGACTGCAACACCCTATTGATATCTGGAGAATCCTTCCTTTCAAACAAGTCGTTGACATCAAGGGGAACTTAACATTTCTGGAAAAACCTACTCATTTCATTTTTATTGTTCGCCATTCACTCATGATCGAACGAAAAGGAATATTCTGCTTGTTTCTCTTGAACGCGAAGAAAATGTTCAAGCAGTCCACCTTGCTTCTGTTCACAAGGGTACACCCAGTTATTGTAGCTCGACCCGCCTGCTGATGGCTACAGGCTTCGGCTTCGCCCTTGACGAGTTCACTGACACTAGTTCGAAGTTCTTCTAAGCATTTTCAGTTCCCTTCTCGCGGAACATCTCAGAGAGTGTAACAGCAGACTTTCTCTCTTGTCTTGCTGCAGCAATCGGTGGTTATGGCGTCTGAAATAGCAGCCGACAATAGAAGTTGGTTCTTTTCTGTCATACGCATTGTTCATATTTTTCAGTGTACTCGAGAGGCAATCCACGCCATTCAACAGACAGCTTTTTTGGTACTCTACATTGGCTTTCTCGAGAGGTTCCTGCTGAGAGACAACCATTAATGAGTTTCCAGCGAAGTTAGAGTGCTGTATTTGGTTTATTCCGACCTTCAGCTCCCGAAAAAGCAACTATATTTCAGTAATAATTCTCGCTCAGTATCCCAGTGCTTTTGTACCGAGTACAGAAGCCATTTTTAAGTTGTTTAATCATATTCAATATTACGTATCAAGTGATTGCCGCGTTATGTCACCTCTACAAACATGTTAGCTTAAATGCGTCGGAAACCACCGCTCGTGATTGGCAAGAGAACACAACCTGCTCATAGCAGATACTGGTATCAACATCTCACTTAAATCTCGCAGTCATCCGCGGCCACGAGACCTTATCAGCGGAGGGAAAAGTTAGTATTTTATTATGTTGATAAAAAGCCCGTCCACATTCGCATCGTAGCTGCCGGTGCTACCTGTTGGACTGCGAAAAGCAGGCGGCCTGCTATTCACTGTTAGCCTCTACGAACAGCGAGAGTCATTACACCCTTTTAACGCTTCTCGCCACGGGGAACAGTCATTTGCCGGCGCTGCGCTTTGCATCCCACTAAATCACACAATTAGGTTAACCCACAAATTTCGGAGTTTTAGTGGGAATGAGAAATGTTGTTTCATCACGGTCATGACAAAGTCTTGACACGTGCTTTCGTACCTTCATTGCTCCGTGCCATCCCTCCTAGCCAGCTTCTGTCACGCTTGTCGAGACAAAAGGTGTGAGAAAGCGCCTAAAGTGCACTTCTTACACTACAGTTCCTTCACTGATCAGAGCAATTTCCACAGCAGCCTATTTGTGAGCAAATAAGTTTTGATACTAAGGACATCGGATAATTCCTTAGAAACGTGGTGCCTGGCTTCTATACTCTTTTGTCTGCCTGATCAGAAACCTTAAACAAACTAACTTTCATAATGATAGCGTCAAGTATAACCCCTAGCTTTGATGTTGAGAGGAATGACAAATGCTTCCTCAACGCACAAGCATGTACAACATCCGGCACTTCTTGCTCGCCCACGATCATTACAACATCCGTGGGCTGGCTTTCTGGAACGCCCTTCTCGCTAATAACTGAGTACGCAAGGGCGCTGCGAGCTTTATTCTGGTAGATTTGTTGCCGCTCTCCTTCGTTCCGCCCTTCAAGACACAAGCCCGGATCTGATGAGACCATTTGTCAGCACGCTCCTAAGAACGACAGCCCTATACATCGATAGTTCTCGAAACCTTGTCCTCGCGCTGGGGTTTGTTACCAGCCGAAAAGGGGCATGCTGCTGCAAATCCCACCAATATTTCTGTATTTACTGAGTCTAACACAATATTTTTCACTTAGATTATATGTGCTAGCAGAGCCTATCGAAAGGCGCCAACCTTTAGGGTGAAAACGAGGTTCTGTGCATGTTTGCGCCATGTGCCCATCGCTATATAAATGGAGGGCTGAGCCCTGGTTAACCCTCCTGTCTTTCTTCTTATGCTCTCTCTCTTATTCTACGGAGGTATTGTTGATATGGCCGACCGAAGATTTTTGTGCTTGCCAAACCCTGTGCCTCAGATCATTCTAATGTAATTAGGGTACACTATAAGCAAGCACACTGGCAGACATTTACCTCTTGCAAACCTAGTTATCACGAGCAATAGGTACTGTCGCTCCTTGCTCTTTCTACTTGCATAGCGAGAAGGGCCACGCGTAGACAGAAAAGCAGACGAGCACAGCATTGCGAAGGAAGAAGCAGAATTATCAAGAGCCACGTTTCGTTGATCCAATGCGGGTACTATTCCTGTCACACAGCCACCACCGAACTCTGTTAAACCCTGTCAACGTTAATCTCCCATAGGGAGTTCAACCGAGATGGAGTGGTGGGAGTGTCACACGCCAATGACAAGATTGTGATAGTTGCCACGAGGGGGCTCAGTTGGCGTGGTTAAATTTTCGCAGAAGTATGCTAATATCTCGAGTACTTATTTTTTCTGAATCTTCGTCACGCGGTTTTTACAAAAAAAAACACAGTATTGAGTTGGTCTGAAGCGAACAAAGCATTGAAGCTATTTCAAATGAAAACAAATTACCTAATGTAGCAATGCCGGCAGCGACGCTGTCCCTTTTGTGCCCAACGCTATCTAAGTGTACTACGCGGTTGAAAACACGGACGGGAAAAAGACAAGGACAAGTGCTTGTCCTTTTCTGCACTTGTCCTTGTCTTTTTCCCGTCCATGTTTTCTACCGCGTAGTGCACTTACATCATGTATCGCCAAATGGCCCAATCGTCCACTTTGATTACCCAACGCTATGTTTGTTTACAATTGGGCCATGCTCGACGGCTAGCTGCTTTTGTAGCCCGTGCACGAAAGTTCTTGCGTTTTATGTCCCCGTGATTGCACTCTAAGTTGTTCTTTATTTACGTCCGGTGCCATTACTCATTCTTGCAGCCGTCGAAGCAGGTGACGATGACGCAGCGCTGTCAGTCATTCCTCTATTGAGGTAAACGCAAACACAGAGACGGCAACAACCGCACGCACGGACGAAATATTTTTAAATGGTGGCGCCCGGCCCGACTCGCTAGGCACCGTAGGCAGAGTAGCTGCACTCCGGTGAGCGCGTATATATGTGCACAAACACGTTAGGAATGAGTCTTCCAACAAAAGAACGTTTATTATTGCCAAAATGTAACATTGTACTCACTGTGGCAATTTACGGCTCGAAATTTTTTCTTACCTGCAGATACTGGGGACGCCAGTACCTCGTTCCGCTGCAAAGTGAGATCGTCTAACACTTTTTGCGAAATGCTCTGCTTACCTTCGTTTGCGTAATGATGGCCGCGTAAGACGGACCCCATCTCCTTTTCCGTGAGTACGAGGGAGTTAAATGACGTTCACGTGTGCCCGTCTGACAGGGGTATTGCACCACAAGCGTTCACTGTGGGACTCTCGAACAACTATACCGTGCCACATCATAAGTCTAACAACTAGATATTTCAGGGGCACTTTAAACCTGCGTCTGGCCCCATCACACCGCAAAGGCGAGGTCCTGACTGAGCGCACCTTTTTATGCCACTCTACGGCACAACACGTGTCGTGAAGTTTCAGCTGCTACACTTGCGTTCTGGTGACCGACGCCCTGGCTGCTCAAGGTGATTCAGACGCATTGTATTGGATTTGATAAAATTTTAATAGGTCCCATACATCGCAGATCACTGCGTCGTGGGCCACTTCCACGTGGAGACTCAGATGTAGAGCTCCTCAGCTGCCTCGCGAGCTTAGTGGACAGCCCAGAGCTCACCTGCCAAGGACGAGCTGTAGATTGCCGCCTCCCATCTGGAAGCATATCTTCTAGTGAAGCTATTTCCGCACAATGTGGGCACACATTACTTTATTGTACGACAGGCTAAATGATCTTTCACATTTTCAAAGTAAGGTACGTCTGGATTTGCAATAGCCCTAATGCTTGGTGCCGAGTGAGATTTTTGGGAGGTGGAGGGAAAATTGTTCTGGACAGGTAGGAGTGCTTAGTGAGCTCATTATACGGCGTGTTTCAGCTAAAAAGCACAGAGTGATAACCAAATAAACATAAGCGCTACAAGTATCCAATTAACTCAGTATTGTACTAAACCATATAGAGTAGGTCAGAACACTTTTTTTTGCAATTCGCCAAGTTCGGCAATTGATAAAAATTACTTAATGAGCTTTTTAATAATGACTCTTTAGAAAAATATTCAATACAAAACTTGTAGCGCTCATCCAGAAACAACAAAATTTTTCATCTGCAGTGAGATAGCTGCGCTGGTTAATTTTTTCCCACCTTTATTTAGAGTGCACAAATATTTAGAAAATACCACGTGATTACCGTCTAAGCGGGGCATTGTTAGTGCCCTCAAATGTAAGTTCGTAGAACTGTCAAAGAGTGGTCATGCACGAAAGTCGCTTGAACAGGCTATCGGTGGATACGATGGACGTTAAGCGACGGTATGACGGTACCGTTGAAAAATAACAGAGAAAAAACTGAGATACAAAAAGAAGGCTTCGACGAAAATGCTGACGCCTTGTGCGAATACGATACGAGACTGTAGGCAGTATTGAACGCAGCACCGTTTTTTTTTCTTTTCTTTTCAGGCTAACAATAAACATGACGGAGGGATAAAGGGTGACATTATGACGAAGAAATGCTACTGTAGAAAGCACAACGGTAAAACTTCAAGGAATTATTTTGTCATATTTTTATCGTATTGCTTTCGTTGGCTGTTCTCGATACTTGCAAGCAATAAGGCACGATTTGCTGTGCGTTCGAAAGTTAATCGCTCGTACTTCGTCTTCGTTTAAAATATCATGTTTAGTAGTTGGCTGGAAGAGCAAAATGCATACAAATAAGCAGATTGATTGATATGTGACGTTTAACGTCCCAAAACCACCATATGATTATGAGAGACGCCGTCGTTGAAGGCTTCTGAAATTTTGACCGCCTGAGGTTCTTTTAACGTGCGCTCTAATCTGAGCACACGGGCCTACAGCATTTTTGCCTCCATCTAAAACGCAGCCGCCGCAGCCGTGATTCGATTTCGCAACCTGCGGGTCAGCGGCCGAGTACCTTAGCCACTAGACCACTGCGGCGGGGCTACAAATAAGCACAACGAATGAAAAAGTGTGCAGTGCTCTAATCCCTAATAATTGATTAACAGTAAAACAAGGTATTAAAAATAAGTCAGCCTAATTGGATTCGAAAGTGCCTCTATTGAGAAGTCATAGGCAGTCATATAGCGTGCGTGAACAGTCCTCCATCAGCTCCTTTTCACAACCTACACTGAGTCAGCACATTTTCTGTCACGTGTCACAGCATTACTGGAGTAATTAAGTGTCACACATCTGCTATTTTTGACTTCAGTGTGTCTGGCGTTGGCGTCGATTTGGTGTAGACACGGTCTTCAATGTATCTCCATAAAAAAAGCCTAACACAGTCACATCTGGAGACCTAGCGGGCCAATCTACAGGTCCAACACGGCTGATTCATTTGCAGGACCATCGCTGCGGTGGCCTATTGGTTAAGGTACTCGGCTGCTGACCCGCAGGTCGTGGGATCGAATCCCAGCTGCAGCGGCTGTATTTCCGGTAAAGGCGGAAATGCTGTAGGCCCTTGAGTAATTCATTAAAAAACACTTGATTCACAATCAAGCAAGCAACTGACCATATGACTTGCATTTATTAGCGATCACGGCTCGCTCCTGGTTGCGACAGTCAATATCAAACTGCTTTTTTTATGTTTAGCCACCTTGACTGCCGCGCGGCATACGTTATTGCGCCAGTTTTGAAAGTTGAACGCCTCTAGGCCACGTGGGTATGTAGATACGGCGACAAGTTTGAACTGTTCAAGCCAGTCCTCGACATCCTCATACTCTTCTTCACGGACATTTTCAGGAACGCGAGGATGTTCAAGAACTAAGAGGGAAGAGCTGTCTGTGATGGAAGGACACCCGTGAATATGGTAGGAGCTATCATGCCGGTAAGAAACGGAACAGGTGTGTGGGCTCCGGACTTAGGCCAGTAGGTGCCGACAGAATCAGTGCACCGGAGTGGTTACGAGGAGTTGAGTCTCTCGACTAGGTGAGTGGGTCCGAGCAAGACTGTCCTGCATCAGGTTGTAGGCTCCCGCACCTCCACCAGTGCCACGATGTCAAGACAGAGGTCTTGCCGCAGAGGTAGAGATACAACAAGCAGGTCGGTCTCTTTTTTCATTAGAACGCGCAAGCGATTTCTTCCCCTTAGTCCTTTCATAGGCCTTCGTAGCGCATGCACAACTACCACCGCCTTTCTTGCCGCAAGCACCTGGCACTATATAAAAGATGCATTATAATGTGGAATGATTGGCTAGCTTCATTTTGGAAACTGTGAACTGATTAAGTTATTTAAATATTCATAGAACAATGTAGCCAACCATAGATAACAAATAAAAAATAAACTTATTCAGAAGTAGGGTTTCACGCCCCAAAACAAAGATATGTTTATGAAGACGCCCATGAATGGGCTCCAGAAATTGTGAGTATCTGGTGTTCGTTAACGTGCACAGACGTTGAACAGTACACGGCCATTTACCAATACACCTTCATCCAAATGTGACCGCTGCAGCTTCGGCTGAACGCGCGAGGCACAGGTCAGCAGTCGAGCACGCTAGCGACTGACACACCGAAGCAGACTAGATATGATAAGCAACATCAATCTGTTGATTAATAATTCTCCAAGTCGTCTTCGTGTTCGTCATTTAATTTGTACCTATATTATACGGCTAATGTATAGAGATGTGGCGTTCTTCTCTATAGCCTTCTCAATGTGACCTCTCTTTATATCGCCCCGCCGCGATGGTCTAGTGGCTAAGGTACTCGGCTGCTGTCCTGCAGGTCACGGGTTCGAATCTCGGCTGCAGCGGCTGCATTTCTGATGGCGGCGGAATTGTTGTATGCACGTGTGCTCAGATTTTGGTGCACGTTAAAGGATCCCAGGTGGTCGAAAGTTTCGGAGCCCTCTACTACGGCGTCTCACATAATCATATGGTGGTTTTGGGACGTTCAACCCCACATATCAATCAATCAATCAATCAATCAATCAATCAATCAACCTCTCTTTATATCATCTACTGCCGTTCTTGCAATGAGTACATTTACTGTACCTTCTAACTGAACGTACAGTGCTGAGTACTGGCGTAGGTGATATTCGTATAATGGCATCATATGGATGACGTGTCTACAAGTGTAAACGGAAGCTACTAAGAAACGGCTATGTTCGTTGTTTTCGAAGTTGTTGTAGTGTGAAATTGTCACCTCTGGTTTACTCGACTGCTCTTTTAGAGATATTACAATTCTACGTTTATCAGTATAATTATATATGTAACAAATATAGTTGAATGGTTTTGCAGGAAAGGGAAGTAGAAATGCTTAGAGTCGGCAACACAGGTAGCCTCAATCAAGCGAGAAGTTTCATTTGGCGTGTTTAGGCACACGTAGGAGGACTTCTCTTTTTGTTCCAATTACACAAGTGTTTTGGCATGGCTAAACAAAAAATAGACAGACAAACAAGAGTAATCGGGTTTGTCTAACTCTTACGCCTAGGGCAAGTAAATGCGTAAAAAAAGGCGAGCTAGTGCAAAAAGAATGCTACCCATGTAGCGTAATCTAATTGGGGCCCCAATAAGTGTAAGCATTTTGACGCTGGCGTGTATGCCACTGTGACGTCGCTGGCCGTCTAGAAATTATACCTTCATTATGGCGGAACGTGAGAGTTCTCCTGTGGATAATAACGTTTGCTCTCGCTCCAGGTACGTAACCGCAGGGAGAGCTGTCATTGTGGTTCTGCGTTCCCAAAGGGCCGCATTCGAAGGGTGTGGTAATTCTTTTCCCACAAAAGCACGGGTATAACATACGCAAGAGTAGCGACCGAGGCTGCTTCTGCTGTGGACAAAGTTCTCATCCCCGAACAATTCACAGAGTATGTCTGATACCCCTGAAGATCAACCGTATGAGGTAGCTCTGTTGCAGGACAAGCCGCAGCGAATAGGGTTGAATATGCAAAAGTACGTTATACTGCCTTTGAAAGAAACTTATGTAGCGCGAGGCGAAAAAACGAACACAGGAAAGTATAGACTGAGAAGACAGAGCGCTACTATCAACAACATCCAAGCTGCTCCAAGCTGCTTTTAAGCCATAATCGTCAGGCGACCAAATAGATAAGCACGTGTATTTCAGATACATGCACTACAATGCCATCTACCTACAAGAAAAACAATAAATAGGACAACAAAAAACCTCATAAATAAAAGCACGTATCACTGCGTACGCAGGAACGCCAGTTCCTTGGGCGACAAGGCAATTGAAGGCTTGCTAATACATACATCTCCAAGAGCATCAATAAGCTCGGCTTCTATGATCAACCGAGTAATCTCATCCTTATACCGATCAACAATGATTGTACTCTGGAACAAACGCCGGCAGCCACACGCGTGAATGTGAAGAGCGAGAAAACCTTCTGGCGGCAGTTTATTCCTGTGTTCGTTTTTTCGCCTCGCGCTACATAAATTTCTTTCAAATGTTTCACCAACAATCCCACATCGCCACTCTTGTTATACTGCCACACAGTAAGAGTTTTGCTCCAACTACCAAGATTCGGCCTTGCCGCTACAGGGTTCTGAATTTGAACTTCTATTGAAAAATTCTTTGATAATTCAAAATGCAGCCACAATTTTTGTCTCTTTTCCTACAGAGGTACTGTCTTCGTCTACTGTCCGCTTTGACATTTGCAGAACTGTGTTGTGGAAGAGAAAATGAGTCTAACTGTAAAATGATAGAAGCAAAAGTTTCAGGCATTTCGATAAAAGTAAAACTCAATGCTTGATTACTTTTAATCGCGCACTGCAGTAGCAGCAAGTAAATAGTCAAGGAGCTACTGCACGTTTGAGGGGAGCAGTCTTTGGCCATCCAGTAATCAGATCGTCGATGAAGCGCGTCACTAGTTTTCCTGTTGTGGAACTGGCTGCCGTTTCTTTTTCAGTGGCGTCTTTAAATCATAACAACTTTGATTTTTAGTAAGGCAGCAACACTCGCAAAAGTATGTAATTGCTACACGTACTATTGCGTATGCGTGTACTTTGTTTCCAAAATAAGGGACAAGTTGTCTTTTTGTTTGAGGCATATGTTTGAGGCATATGTTTGAGGCTTTTTGTTTGAAGAAATAGTAAAGACGTTGATGAATTCATTTATTATCAACTCATAACTGTTTGCATGACAATTCTCAGCGTATCAACTAATAATAAAATTAATTTATATTATTGTAAAATTAGGCGGGATGGAAGGTGTCAGACTAAAAGACATAAACGTTTGAATAAATTATCATATTTTTCATTAAGTACTAAGGAAATAGAGTTTGGCAAATCTGATAGGTGGTGTCAATAAGACAAACTGACGTTCGCAGATCTACACGATCCTTCTATTCTAAAATGGGTTACAAAATACCTTACATGTATCTTTGAATCACTTTTCACAGAATTAAATCATAGTTATGGTTCGCACTGCCTTGTACTTTTCAGCAAGTGTTCTGTCTTTGAGAGACCGATCTAAACATATAGGTAAGATTGCGGAAATTTTCGTTAGAATAGCATAGGTGAAGAGAATGCGATGGAACAGAACACGAGAGAAATTCGTTGATTCTTCTATTTATTGTCATATTTCGCAACGGAACTAAAAAAAACAAACAGTGTATGCCAAGGGAACGGATCACCAATACTTTTATTTTAGGCCATTTTTCCCTTACGAAATTGTCTAACAGGAACGCACTCCGTGTCGACAGTTTACAACGGAACTTTTTCGGAAGCGCCTTCTTACTCTTCTTCATCTACAGCCACAGAGTATTTTTTTCGGCTGTGTTAAAAATACGTGGCGTTCAGGAAGTGCACATCTTCAAGTTCTCGTAGCAGCCGGGGTAAATATTGGGAAGCACCAGTTGAGTTTATCCAACCTTTTCTTTACGTTCACCTTTGTCCACATTCCTCTTCCTTTTCTCGCTGATGCCTACTGCCAGGAGCCTAAAGCGGTAGCGGACCGTCTGTTTGCACTTGGTGTTCGGCAGGAAAAGGAAAAGTAGGAGAAGAAGTTCGCATAGTCTTCAAACTTTTGCTTATCTTGCCACCCAACTCGTGGAGGAGAAAACGTCGTCCTGTTGTATGTATATTTATCTTTTCTGGAATCGCTGAATGAATGTATGAAGGAGTGAATAAACGAATAAACTTCTTTACACTCATTTCCGCAGTGTTATTCGTATAAGACACTGGAAGAGAGGAATAACCCTTATCCAGTCCCACTCTTCACCGATGATGGTGGGGTTGCCTCAGATGACGAGTCATTGTCCTTTGATTCGGTCGAGGAATTCGAGTTGCTGAAGGACCCAAGGCTGGTCGGTACTCTCATGACTTAAAAACGCGAAAATGTTTCTCTCTTTTTATCAAATCAGAAGGGCTGTTGATAGAAATAAGATATTTTGCTGATTCTGTTCCACTTTGCACGCTTTTCTCATGTACTGAATTTATAAACGCCCATTCGCTTTATTTTGTACAGTTGTAAGGAAGCACAACTGTGCTACTGGGTACCATATTTGATTGCTCAACCATAAGTGAAACGTTCACAAAAAGAAATTTGAAGTTTAGATGAGTAGGCTTCAGAGAATTTTCTTACGCGATCAGTTAATACATTTGTGTGAATGACGTTGACATAAGTATTCCTTGGCAGCTCAGGCGATGGTCAAAGCATCGCTTCAACAGACGCTGCAGGCTCAATTAAACATTTATATTCACGTAGAAAATGTTATATCCACCGAGGTGGTACAGTGGTTACCATGCTTGGTAGCTCAATGGAGCACGCTCGATGTCGGCCATGGTGGCGACATTTTAACAGTGAAGATCTTACAGACAGCCGTACAATGCCTTCGGTCACTAGAGAACTGCAACTAATGAGTAGGCGATGAAGAATATGGAGAAATCTGAAGATTTAGCAGTCGCTCAAAAACAGTAAACATGGCAACAGTTTGTCCAAGAAATGCCTGCGAAGTCATCAATTGGCAAACAGACAAAGACGCAAAAACAGAGAGAGAAGGTGATTGAGAGAAACAAACAGGGTGAATATGCAAAAGGGAAGTGATTAGGCATGTAAAGATCTGTAGAGAACAGAAAGACAGCGAGGGTAGGAGAGAGAAGAAATAAAGATAAAAAGAGAATCAACAAAAATAAAGTGAATAGAGTGATAAAAAGATAGAGAAACAAAAAATACTATGTGCGCGCGCGTGTGTGTGTGTGTGTGTGTGTTTGTGTGTGTGTGTGCAGAAATAAGAACAAGGAGGTACAAATATCGACGAAATGAAACAGAGAGAAAGGGATATGTGGACCTATTGCGCCCTTCTTCCAAGTATGGCACCAATCGTGCGAAACGTGTATACTTTTTTATTGAAGCGAAATGCTACGGTTGCGTGTGCTCTGCATGGTAAGGTCACGTTAAGTAATCTCAGTTGGTCGAAATTATTTGGAGCCCTTCACTACGTGTGACTCTCGTATCCTGCAAGGCTTGTGCACAATAAACTCCGAAAACCAACCAACCAATTACTACTGCGCATGCGACGTTGTTTATATGATGTAAGCGTGGCTTAACAAATAATCATGGTGCGCAAAGGCTAAAAAACTGCGCGCCTTTCGAGAATGATACAGGCTTTGAAAGCTGATATGACTGGGAAGAAATAGTGTAACGACACTCAACAAATAGGAAATATTCAAAAACGTAATAACAGGGACAGGCGCGCCATTGTTTAACTCATATGGTTGCTGCTCATTATACAGTTCTTTTATTTTCTCTGACTTCACACGTGCTTTTGTTTGCGTAAATGTAGGGGTGGTTCTCGGCAACTGCAATTTCACGAAGGGTTAGCGGCAGGCTAAGTAATCTAAGTTGTGCCCGCTCTCTTATATGCCACCAAAAAGAAGCAGGTTGCCACGCACAGAACGAACATACCTAAGAAACCAAAAGCTTTTCTTTTGTTCGGCCTGCAGTCAGGCGTTAACAAAACTTTCCACAAGCGTGTACGTTAATTTAGGCCCCAAAAAAGCGTTGGTTACGAAACTTTTCAAGTATTTAGAAGCAGAGTTCCTTGGTTCTTGTATATGCTCGCATGTATGCGCGTGTTTTTCATAATGCGTGCCTGAGTGAGTACAGCATCTGTGCCAGACTAGCTTCAAGCGACGCGACGTTTGAGGTTGTGGCGCTACGAGAAAAACTCGCAGCATATCCACGGAGTGAATGATGATGAGTGGGGCGAAGATTCGAAGGGTTTTATCGGCAAACCGTGAATAATCCGCCGGCCACGTCCGTCCATTGGTCCATCCATCCGTCTGTCTGTGTCTCTGTCTGTCTGTCTGTCTGTCTGTCCGTGCATTTCTCAGTAGGTATGCCCATCCGTCTTTCCGCTCATCTGTCTGTCCATCTGTCTGTCTGTTTGTCTGTCTGTCTGTCTGTCCGTCCACCCGTCTGTCCGCATGCCGTTTCTCTGTATGTCATTCTGTTCATCCGTGCGTTCATTCATCTAGTGAACACTGCAAGTACTACCATATCGCATTTTGTCATCATATATTCATCTTAAACAAGTACCGCCATAAGATCCCCAGGTGGTCGAAATTTCCGGAGCCCTCCACTACGGCGTCTCTCACAATGATATGGTGGTTTTGAGACGTTAAACGCTACAGATCAATCAACAATACCGCCATCCAGCGGACATTTCAAGGACTACAACGAGAGATGGCCACTACCATTTTCAGTTAGGGTTTAGGGGTGCTTTCCGGTCTTTGTTGGCAAATTTCCTCCAAGGCAGGCGTCAACTTGTATCCATTGAACAATCTCACAGCGCGTTGCAAATCATCAAAGCCGGCGTTCCTTAGGGATCAATTCTTAGTCCGCTGCTATTTAATATTTTTGTAAATGACCTTCACAGCGCGATAGTGGTTTCTCTATATCAATGTGATGTGACACTGTGATCGTGACGACTGCAAACAACTTTTATGAGGCGATTATTCTTCTTCAGTCAGCTGCCACTAAAGCCATGGATTGGTTTCGAGATAACCTTATTATTATAAATGTGTCTAAAACTAATCTAATCTGCCTCCACAACCGATTGAAGAAAGTAACCCGTGACTATCCTTTCATTTTACATTGTTCTGACTGTTCATCCTGCTCTTGTAGTCCATTACAGTCTTCATCTGTTGTGAAATACTTTGGCGTATACATTGACAGCGACCTTTCCTGGAATAGTCATCTTGCCTATGTTTGCAAAAGACTTCATGCTGTGTCATGTCTATTATGTAACATAAGATACTACATGCCGTTTTTAGTACGTAAGATGATAGCACACGCTTTAGGTTACAGTATACTGCGTTACGGAATAACCAATTACGGACACTGTGCTGTTCGTTGGCACAATAGAATAAACAGAATATTGCGTTCGATTTAAAAAAATATATCTTACTACCTGAACATAATTTCTGAAAAAGACATTTTCAAAACGCTGTTTATGCCAAACTTCAATGATCTGTTAATTAAAACGGTTGTGTTAAAACATTTCTGGTCCAAAGAATTCCTGGTTCTATATGTTACTACTCGTTCTTTAAGGTCCAAAGTACGTTACTGGGGGCCGCAGTGTTCGACAAAGTATGGAACTAGAATACGAGCCCATTATGTACCAACCTATTTCAATGCACTTTCCCCCAGAATTTTTTGCACAAAAACAAAATACAAATTAAAGAAACTGCTACGGCGTATCTGTCTACAATTGTAAGGCATATCGTGTGTTAATTCATATACACTCATTCGCAAGCATTATGCTGCACAATTATACAGTGTGTTACTTTGCTTAAGAAGCATTTGCTCTAATTCTTTCTTTTTTCTATTACACCTTTTCACTTTCAATTGCTGTAAATATTGTATAATGCTTGTAACTATCGCCTATATGGTTTGTTGTTTCTAATCTTATATGCACGTTGTTTTTTGTCCTGTCATCCCTCTTAGGCCATAAGTTACAATCTTGTAACGCGTCCGGTTTTTTTGCTGTCTGCCAGGCTCTGTCACTCAAGCCACCAATTGGCTTTGGCAGGCCTAGTCACATGTACTGTTTTATTTGAAGAAATAAAATGTATTATAATTACTATTATTACATGCAGGAGACGCACGACTCACGCCTTATAGATCTTCGCTCCGAAAAAGTTACTTCAGGGGCTGCATGATATGGCAACGCCTAAGGTTTTTAGAACAGTAATACTGCACGAAATGGAAGCTCACGGTATAGGCTTTACGGGTAAAGCGTGTGATTTCTTTTCATGGCTAAGATACCAATGCTGCTAATGTTAGATGCACAGGTACAGGAGTGTTGAATCTAACAGGAATTGATAACATGTAGCGTTTTTTCTAGCCTAATTTTTGTTCCACTATGTGAACAAAGAAAATGAAAGTTGTGAAAGCTCTCAATGACGACAATCTAATAAGGCGATAAAAGGAATAATGAAGCTTCTACTTGACTGAATGTAACTCTAATGAGCACCCACAGATTGATATAGTTCATTTTTGACATTGGGTCATATGTTACTGATTCTTCAACACATTTTAGGCTAAACCCACAAAGTTTAAGGGTACATATGATCCAGGAGAGGAATTCACAATTGATTGATTGATTCGTTGAGTGATCGTTATGTGGAGTTAAACGTCCCAAAACCACTATATGACTTTGAGAAACGCGGTAGTGGAGGGCTCCACGAATTTTGACCACCTGGGGTTCTTTAGCGCCCACCCAAATATGAGAACACAGGCCTACAGGATTTTCACCTCCATCAAAAATGCAGCTGCCGCTGCCGGGATTCGATCCCATGGCTTGCGGGTCAGCACCCGAGTACCTTAGCCACTAGATCACCACGGCGGGGCTACAGCGTCCACCAAGAAACTTCGAGCACAGGCATACCCTCTTCCGGCTCACAGGGAAGCGTACGCCAATGCAACGACTCCTTTTCGCCGGTGTTGTCGTGGATAGAAAAGAAAACAGCGATTGCAGTATACCAGGGCTACCACGCACCGATGATAGGAGAAGCTTGCATGGCGACACCTATGTAGCTACTTCAGTTACTCCAGGGACTTTAAGTGCATCAAGACTATACCTCTTGAAAGTTGTACACATGCTGTAAATACTGCAAATCTACGCTTAACACCGGAAGAAAACAGGGTTATTGCCCAAACGTAAAATGCCAGTACGTTCCACATAGTAGCCTAAGCCTTAAGGCACGTGCTGAGCCATGCCATCAGTGGCTGCTCGCTTGTCTGACTACAAGCTCTTATGCATGAACGCTGCATTGAGGTGCCAAGAGCACTTGTACCCTCAGATATTTGTGTTTGGGAGAAAAGAAATAGAAAAAAATACTTAGCAAGGCTTCATTAATCTTCTAAACATCAACGCCTGGTTGCCGACAGCCGTAGGTTGTTAGGTGGCATCTATTGTGCCTGGGGCGCTAAGCAGCAATGAAAATGAATGTTCTGCTTTCACTGCCAGAGAGATCCTTCAGAGGCATGTCGAGGGTTAAAGTGTGATTAGTTCGCTTCAGTATGGTTCTTGGTGTAGTAAGGAAGGCTTGTGAGGAGCCCACAAGAAGCATGCCGCAATCGAAAAGGAGGTTCTTGCTAACGGTACTTAGTTCGAATATCTGCACATTAATATAGAAGCACGAGGCTGCCTTTCTAGAGAATAGTGTTGCACATTCTGACTGAACTTGGCAACGTCCAGTGGGTGTAATCGTGTTAGTTTTTGTTATGGCAACTTGGCAGCGCAAATGAAGGGAAAAGTAAGAAGGCGAAATGTTTTTAATGAATCTGTACCAACTATACCGCCTATCAACTATTCGTTCTCTTTGTGTATAGTAATAGTAGTAGTAGCAGTTGTAGTAGAAGTAGTATTAAAAGTAATAGTAGTAGTAGTACTAGTTGTAGTAGTAGGAGAGTAAGGGTATTAGTAGTAGTAGTACAAGTAGTAGTAATAGTAGTAGCAGTATTAGTAGTTGTAGTAGAAGTAGCGTTAGTAGAAATAGTAACATCAGTAGTACACTCTAAAAAATATCGACTAAAAAGGGTGTCTTTTTGGTTTGGTTTGGTTTGGAAAAACTTTATTGACAAGTCCGAAGGCGTGCGCCCTAGCACACGGCGGGCCGCTCCCACACACGGCGGGCCGCTCCCACAACAACTGTCTTTTTGTCCCACAACAATAATCGTCATCAGGCTTGCGTGCGCTTCCTTTTTTGAAAACTCGGCGCTGGCCACTTTCCTATCGAGAAAGCAATATAACCGGGATAATGGGCATGTCGATCGTGACCGGCACTTACCGGGCGCGGGGCGATAGCGCAATGATGGAATGCAATATAGATGACCATTATTGTTGTGGGACAAAAGACACCCTTTTTTCTCGCTTTCTTTTTAGAGTGTAGAAATTGCATTAGATGTAGCAGTAGTAGTAGTAGTAGAGTAGCGTTATTAGAAATAATAGCAATACTAGTAGTAGTAGAAGTACAATTGGTAGTATTATTATCATTTGTAGTAGTAGTAGTAGAAGTGGTATTAGTAATAATAGTAGCATAAGTGGTAGTAATTCTACTAGCTGTAAATGTAACATTTTTCATATTTGTAGCATTAGTAGAAGTAATAGTAGCAATAGTAATGATAGTAGTAGTATTAGTAGCTTTAGTAGTAATAGTAGCAATAATAGTAGTAGTAGAAGTACCAGAAGTAGCATTTGTAGTAGTAGTAGAAATAGTAGTAGGAAGAAGGGAGAAGGATGGGAGGGAGTTCTCAATTCATGAAGCTTGGGGCGTATAAAAAGTCAAAGTTCTAGTTTCACTTCAACTTCCAGCAAATACCCAAATAAGAAAAAAATATTGTGCATGTGCCTCTGAGTTAAATAGCTGTAATACTAAAAAATTCGCTGTAGTCAGCAGTTCGTATCTGGTGCCATCGTCTTTCTGTAGAGGTCGCTATATGCCTTCAGCTATAGGCAGGACGCGTGGCCAGATAAAATTTTTCAACGCCCAAGAAGCGAAGCTTTGCTGTATATTGTGTGGCCTATATAACGGAACATATGAAGTTGCGGGGAAGTGCAGCAAAAACAAAAATAATGTAGCCAGCAAAAGTAACGTGTATAGGAGAAACATTTCTCGACCGTTGCAGTTTATTGACCCAGAAGCAGAAACTTTGGTTCTGCGATGTTCAAGTGGCTCCGCTAATTTTCTTTTCTTCGGAAACGTCTAGAAAACACTGAAATAATGTTTGAGAGTGTTTGAAGAACAAACTGAGGCTTACTGTGCGAAAACCATACTTAGTAAAAATAAATGAAGATAAACCTTTTTTTCTTTCACAAATATTTGAGCATAAGAAAGGCTAACACAAGCAAGTGCTCGACTGCAGGAATGCATCGCTGCTACTAGCATAGGTCGTTACAATGTAAAAGACTAGCCCATGTAGCAGGAAAGGAGAAGAAAGTTTATTTGTCCGTGGACGTGAGTTATGAAGCTGATATTACAAATGGTGGCATACGCAGACAAAAAGGGAACAATCTTTAGTTATGAAAGTTTTCAGTTCACGAAGAATGAGGCGTATAAAAAGCATATTGTTTGATCGCATACTGGGCCGCATGTAAGGATTCAAACGTTGACCTGAAATGCGCTTAACCAAATCGATGATAGGCGTTACATTAACCGGTCACGCTTGAGTGGCCTTCTAGCAACGAGCTGGCATTGCATATGAAAGAGTCGCATAAACTTAGGTCACATAAATAATTGCTCAAAAACAGCTGCGTAGTCAGGTGCCGCATAAGGAAGTAATTAAAGTAGGTGGCTTAGAGAGCCATTTATAGGCGTGAAAATGTTGATTTCCTTTCCACTCTTTGTTTGTTGTTTTAAGCGGTCGTTTGCTAAGAGTTTGGCGCAAATCTTGGAACATAAAGACGGGACACGAAGAAAGATAAAAGAGCGCTTTTCTCTTGGTGCTCATCTGTCTTTCTTTCCCATCTTCATGCTCCAAGCATTGCGCCACAAATAGCATGTCTAGCATACTTACGCACCAATTCGCCCATACGGAAAACGTTCTTATTGAAAACAAACCTAAATGACATGATTCACGGTAATACGTTAAAAATACGATTCGGGGGTTAGATAGCGTATTTTAGGTTTTTGGAGCCTAGCTAAATGGCAAAACAACGCCATGTGACCTTACTTGTTAATTACTTTCAGATGAACTTGACAGAGTCTAACAGACCACCCACTCTTAATAGTGACTTGTTTCCATGTACTATGTCGTTTGTGTTTCTCGCCATAAAGTTTGCCTTGTCAGTTTTGTCGCGTTTTTTTTTTGCGGGGAGATTTCGTCGCGGTGAATTACCAACTGGCTTATAGCTCTTTCCTGTTTTATTTCTCGCTTTCTTTTTAACTTCCTTTCTTTGTTTTTGTATTTATTTTTTTTCTTTCTTCTATTCCTTCTACATCAGTGTCATTTCGGAGAAAATAGATGCCTAAAAGGGACTTATCGCGTCTCCTTAAAGAGAATCATTTAGGTGGTATATACGTTAGGGTTAGGGCAAAGAGTAGCAGACACCTTTTTTTTAGATGGCAGGCTTTTTCTTTTTTTCTTTGGCCATAACCAGACTCTAGCGCCTTGCTTGTAGGTATTTTGTTCCCTAGTTCCTGTCTCATAGAGAAACACAAAAATAAAGAACAGCTGTGTTAGACACAGATGAAACTACGGCTCAGGTATCAAACCTGTATGCAGCACAGATCGCACGGTTTATATTAACTCCATTTATGAATTTATATGTTATGGTATGAAAATGGCATGCCGTTTTTTTTCGGTAGCCAAATTGTCGTTTCTCACTGAAGTCATCTTCAGTTGTGGTGTACGTTGGGCCCAAATAGAGATACGCGTTGCGCCAATGCTTGTTTTCTATTAACTGCTAGTCAAGTAATTGATGGTAGAGATGAAGTGAAAAAACTAGAATAATATATAATAAAGTCAGTACGTTTGAAGAACAATGTCTTCGACATCCAGTTCTGAGCGAAATGTACGCTTCAGACAAGAATGTTTATTGCATACAAGTAACAGCACTTAAAGGGACACTAAAGGTAACCCTTAGGTCGACGTTGACTGTTGAAATAGTGGCCCAGGAGCCTCGTAGTGTTACTTCTGTGCCAAGAAAGGGCATGTTTTGAAATAAAATCACACTTTACTGGTCCACGTCGGGTTACTGAACCTAAATCACCCATCCCAAGAAGCGGACGAACCGGGCCGACTCACGTCACTGTTGCCGTGCACAACGTTGCCCGGCTTCACTGCTCTAGTAGCAGCAGACCGAAAGCAGCGGGAGCCACAGCAGCAACCACGGCCATTAATCAGTTTCTCGCCATTGGCTTCGAGATTGCAGACGTTTTTTGGTTCAACTGCGCCCCGCTACATGGCACCACATGTCCCGTGTAACCACGTTAAAATTGAACGTTTGAACAACTCGCGCCATTCCCGACAGTTACCTCCAGCGATTCTTTTTTCATGAATCAAACACAAAAAGAACAAGCAGCATTTTAATGCGTCTCTTGATGCGCGTAAGGTTTATTACAGCCAGATCGATTACTAGTGATTAATTTTAGACGTCCGGTCCGGTGTCATTGGGATAATTTTGAAACTTTCCTACTGCGGCTCCTCTGTTCATCTGCATTAACCTTAATTTCTCGGTAAGTAGAGCACTGTTGTTGATAATATTGTTGTTTTAGACGCTTTCATTCATTGAGCTTTCACTCTGACATAAATTGTTATTTGACTTGAGTGTCACTTTAAGGCGAGTGCAACTGTCCGCAGTGTGAAACCATTACTTAGGCCACGCGTACAAACAAGAGAGCATAAGCATGCACGATGTAATCTACAGCACTGAAATACTCTCGCGAATCACCGATCACTTAAAGAGACAAAAAAGAAAATGAAACACAACAAAAATCTTGAAAAATCAAACTACAACAATCCCCACTGGAGCCGGTCTGCGGAAACTGATATTTTATTTCAGAACTCGCAAAGTGCTACCTGATGACCACATATAGTGTGCCATGGTTAAAAAGCCGGTTCATAACAAGGAAATAAAGTAAGCCCTTACCAAGCAAGGCTTGCTAGAGCAAAACTTGGCCAAAATATGACATAAGTTTGCTTTTTTTCAAGTCGTTCCTCGGCCTTAGGTAGCGTATATATATTGTCTCGAGGCTGCGGATAGGCCATGGAAAGGTTTTAGCTCAGTTATGCTTGATTTTTTCTAAGTTTATTATAAACGCATACATGTTTGCGTCAAACCGGAGAGAGTCACAGATGACATGGCTGCCCGTACTCTTGAGAGAGTACGTCACACTGAAACTAAACTTTGAAATTTCCCACAGACGTGCATGATGCTTACTATAGCTGCAGCTTGTTATGCTGCAGCTATATGTTAGTCGTAGCTAGGTTCAATTCGGTCAACCTTAGCTATATGCATGCTAAAGTTGATGTGGCTATGTTGAGTTTTGTAATACCTAGATTAAGCCGGGCGCACATTTATGTGGTTATTGCGGCAGTATTACCTTCCAATTTCTGTGGCACATTCTCGTTTATGATAATAATGGTTTTCTGATAGGCCACGCAACAGTACACCTATTCGATGACAAAGGTTTTCCCTTATTTTCTGCTTTCTTTGGGAAACACATCTGTGAAGTCAGTTTTGCCTAATTATTCAGGCATGCCTGTTTACAATTATTACTGTTCGCGCATAGGCGCACGGCACATGGAAGCGGGCTGTGCAAGTAACGGCAAGCTGAAGTAGCTTAGCTATTAAAAGTCGCAGACCACTTGGATGCACGTGTGGAAGAAAAAAAATGTGCGAATATTTATGTCACGAAAGGAAGAGAAGAAACAGTAAGGAAGAAGGCAGGGGGGGTTAACCACAGTTACGTGATAGTGAGAAACAAAAATATGCGGATACAAATTGTAGATGACAGCGCGACTATTACGATAAGTGTCGCGACAGTAAAACTACTGAAACAGGACAAATTGGCAAAGCTTGATCTGGGAAATCAAGACAAAAGGTTGAAGTAGATGCCTGCTTCTCTAGGAATGATTGATTGATTGATATGTGGGATTTAACGTCCCGAAACCACCATATGATTATGAGAGACGCCGTAGTAGAGGGCTCCGGAAATTCAGACCACGTGGGGTCCTCTAAGTGCACCCAAATCTTAGCACACGGGCCTACAGTATTTCCGCCTCCATCGAAAATGCAGCCGCCGCATCCGGGATTCAATCCCGCGACTTACGGGTCAGCAGCCGAGTGCCATAGCCACTGGACCACCACGGCAGGGCTGCTTCTCTGGGAGATGGTCCCAGTCTCTGCTTGTCAAAGAACACGCCAGCTGCAGCATGCAGGCCATTTATTTATGTAATTCCTTCATCGAGGTATGTCTGCTTGTTTCCATACGCCCAATATCATAGTAAATGCATGCACTCGGAACTGGAGACAATATTTTAGAAGCCGCGATGTTCAACGTCAATCCTGTGCCATTTTCATGCCTGCCCATTGTTATGCAGGCCGCATAAAAAGCAACGGCATTCAATGCAGAAATAGAATAAACGATGTGATAATGTTGTTCAACCTTACGTTGTTGATAACTTTAAACAATGAAGACAATAATGAATATGTGACGCAGGAGACGTGATGGCTATAGAATGAACTATCTATTTTCCTTCGTCTTCCTTCTTATATACTATTCTACCACACCATTCTCGTGTGGTTCGTCACACGCTTTCCCCCTCCCCCGACAGAGACGTAGATGCAGAGCGGATGATATCGGTGTAATTTCCCGACATGAATAACGTAGGTCTGGCGACAGAGTGTAGACTTGAATAACGTAAGTCTGGCGACAGAGTGTAGCCACACTGTGGTCGATCTCGTTGTTAACTGCCGAAAACTCGCCTATGATCGTATAGGGTCCATTCATGATTGCGCTGAGTTAGCCGCGGTTCGGGTGCCAGGATGTTTCATATAGAAGGCATGACGCGCCACTCGTAGTGACTGGTACGTGTGACAAATGTCGTTTGCAGAATGTCATCGGAGTGAATCTTCACGTGCCAGTAACCTGACGTTATGTCTAACGTCGAGAAGTTCGTAGATTTCCCCCCGAGAATTGAGAACGTCGTTGATGCGAGAAATGGGCTGATTATCAGGCACCGTATATTCGCTTGCAGTAGTCTATGCAGAAGCGCGTGTGTCCTTCCCCTTTTCTCTCTGCCAGGAGTGTCGGCGCAGCGTATGGGGAGGTATATAGTGGTATGACACCTTGCTTGAGAAGGTCGTTGATCTCTCTGACTATTTCAATGCTGTTGGTTTCTGAGCATCGATAAGGAGCTCTACGAATGAGAACATTGTCGGTGAGATGAATGCGATGCATTTCGCCATTGATGCACTCATTGTCTGTCAGTGACTTGGAAAAATGCCATCGTACTTGTGAATAAGCCACTTCAAAGCCAACTGTTGAGTTTTATTTATATGTAGTAAATCGCAAACTTCAACGCCTTGCAAAGACGTGCCCATGTTAGCCGTGGTGTGGTTTTGTGTACGAGAATGGCATAGAGTAATGGTGTGAAGGTTCAGAGCCAAGTTGAAGATGCAGGCACTATACAAGCCAAGAAGTAACTTGCTCTCCATGCCTTGTAGAACATGAGCCTTAATTTTTCTTGTCACTTTTTCTATCTGTACTTTTAGAATAACGCGACCCAAAGTTTTCGTAGATGATGTGAATCGTTGAACTGAGATGCATGAATTTCTCATTATTTGCAGGTGAAGTGCCTTCAGCACTGCTTCGCTGATACAGGTAATAGTACCTCCAGTATCAAGAGTAGCGCTGACAGGGTACGCGTTAATGAGGGCATCAAACTGAATTACATGAACTCTGGGTCGCCCTCCTCGTTTGCCAGGTAGGTGGAGAGGGCGGAAATGCTTGCGCGTCGTGGCCATTCATTATGTCAATGCATCTGTCGAGGTAAGCCATCCATTAAGCAGTGTTTGCACTCGCGCACGGGTGTTCGTACCAGGGTATTACGTCTCACGCTGACTAGTGTTGTCGCTTGTTACGTTAATCTGTGTATTCCGAGCCGGTGGAAGGCACTGTAACTTCACTCTCTGCATGATTGACTCCACACGAAGCGCAGCTGTAAGCCATGCCGCTGCAGGGTGTAGACGAGGTAAGCCCAGCAAGTGTCATCTCTATATGCGCAGGAAGGCCGTCGATGAGCCCAGATATAAGGTGCGCGTCCTTTAGGTCGGCGAGGTGTCCGAGAGAGTTTTTTTTTTCATTATAGTATTCCATCAAGCTCTGGCCTGGTCTCAAGCGGAAATGAATGAATTGGCGGAAAGGATCCGTGACGCCACTCGTAAAGCGTTCCTTCATGCATTCAGATAAGCTCTCTCAAGACGCGTCAGTGTCGAACACCTCGGTGGGAAACCATCGGAAAGCCTCACCTTCAAGGTAATCGGAGAAGTAGCACAGCTCTTCTCGCTTCCTCCATGCTGCGGCTGCAGTTCTCACCTCGAAGAGGCGGAGCCACTTGTCAAAGGGGACGTCCTTAGATGCTTCCGAGTACTTCGGGATGTTGATGACTTTCTTGGAAGGGCACTTTCATGAAGGGCACGGTGGATACTGTCGACTAGTGTGACGCAGGAGACGCAATGGCTATATAATGAACAAATTATTTTTCATCGCATTCCTCCTTCTCTACTATTCCACCCCACCGTTCTCGTGTGGTTCGTCACAAATATTTATTAGGTTATTTATTCCATAATTACTGCGGACACAAGGTTCATGCAGGGTAGGCAAAATACAATCAAAAAGTAAAACAATCTTGTTAGTTGAACTAAACATTCTTTAGCATACAATATCAAACTGCTCGTCACCGTATTCAACATCACCGAACCGCAGACGCACTCCGCTACAGTCTTCGTCACCGTGAAGTAATTTTCAAGCCCGGTGATGAAGTCTGGGTGTGGACCCCTATCCGACAACGTGGCCGTTCAGAAAAGCTTCTTCGCCGCTACTTCGGCCCTTACAAGGTCGTACGACGTCTCAGCGACGTCACATACGAGGTTCTCCCAGAAGGCAGTTCGAGACGTTCCCGTTTTACCCCACGAACTGAAGTCGTTTACGTTTCACGGCTGAAACCATACTTTTCGCGCTGTGAATCACCAGTGAGTGACTGACTTTATTCGTCTCTCCCTTACAATCTTTCCTATTTTTGTTATTTCTCATTTACCTCTTGGCTCCACAACCAACTATGTTATTCCACCTTACGCCATTCATTTTGCTTGCATGGAAATTCTCATCTCATTTTCTTTTTTTTTTGCCTTCATGTACAGCATCGAGACGATGCTTCTTGGGAGAGGGGATAATGCCACCATTGATGAACGAGCTGCTGTGGCTCATACCCGTTTTGGACTACGAAGAAGAGGAGAACGTTTTTGTTGCTCTGGTTTGGGTGAACTCCTGGCTGCAGGTCTTGTTTTTGCTCGCGACATTACTAAGTAGCCCACATTATACAACACAAGTGTACGAAACAAATGATACAGTGTGTTAGTTGTTCCAATGATTTATTTTGTGCATAAAAAAGAGTATTTTAATCGGTCAGTTAGGGCGAAACAAGGAGGTTAGAGCATTTCGATGATATGGTGAGTAAACCTCACCGATAGCGGACTCAAATATTCCGCTGGATTGGGTGCGAGTTTATTATTAAATATCTGCGACAAAAAGTCAAGCTGCGGTTTTTTTTTTTTGACGCGATTCAAGGCCGGTGATATCATTCGACTGCATCAGTTCAGTTGGGTAGTCAAAAGTAGCAAACGTGTTATAAACAAATCGGGTAGCCTGTCTTTGGATTCGTTCAAGGTTTCTTATGTTGCATTGTGTGTATGGGTCTCATGAATTGCAGGCGTATTCGAGCTTCGGACGAATTAAGTAATAATACGCAAGATGTTTAACAGAGACTGCAGCAGGTTGAAGTTCGTGCTTCAACCTGCTGCGCAGAGAAAGAAATGTTTTGAACATGAAGGTTCTAGGAAAGATTATTGCGAATAGTGACGCATAAATATTTATAGTTAGTAACTTCTTTAGGCGGAGAAGAACCCAGCATATATTAATAATATATCGATGTTTTCTTACGGGAAATTGGTAAAAAAAACACTTTTTTTTGCATTTAAGGTCGTTTCCCGATGGAAGCACCACTGAAATATGTGACTGAGCCTTTCGTTTAAGTCATCTTGGTCACTTACGTGGGTTATTTTTTTAAAGAACATACAATCATCGGCGAATAGCCTTATTTGTACATTTGTTTTTTACAAGAGAAACAATGTGATTGACGTACACAAGGAACAACAAAGGACCCAGTACTCTTTGCGGCGGTACTCCAGAAGTGACTGGCAGACAGGCAGAGTGGTGCCCGCATATATGCACGAACTGTTCGTGTTTTTTAGGTATACAGCTATCCAAGAAACCAGTAATTAAAGAATATCATAATTTCGTAGCTTAAATATTAGTTTGGAATGAGTTGTCTTATTGAAAGCTTTGCTAAAATCTAAACCTTTGCTAAAACGTCCGGACCCCTCACGATACTTTTCCAAACTGGACTACTTTTCACAGCGACTACATTATGCCAATAAGAAAAGGGAAATAAGCTACCGCACTGTCGCATTTAAAATGTCATTTTTTTTTCCAGAACGATAGCGCGGTGAAATAGGTTGCCTTCTGAAGTAGCAGAGGTTACTTCACATGAAGTATTTTCAAGATTAATTTAGGGTCTATAGTAGTGTACTCGCGAAGATGTTTAGGGACGAAACGGTATTGTGAAGCTGCTTTGTATTGTCTACTCCTACGTGACGCTACCTGTAGTTGACAATGAATGGCGTTATTATTGTGTTGTTGAAGTGTGAGGTATCTATATTCAGAGTCAAAATTTTGTATTCTGCTTCCCCCCACTGTAATGCCCCTGGGCGCTGTGGGTACTATGGTAAATAAATAAATAAAAACATTTAGTGGATTTGATTATTATTGTCAATAGCTGAAACAATAGTATGAACGACAGTGACGAATTGTGTGACTGTAGAATACCCTTTTCTGAAACCGTGTTACGAGCTGGGCAGTAATTTTTTGTCGTCAAGACACTCATTGACCGCTTTTATAATAACAGGTTCAATTAATTTACAGCAAAATGTTAGTGAAATGGGACGATAGCAATCTAAACAAAGATTATAACCTTTTTTTTAATTGGGCACCACACAGGCCGTCCTCCAGTCTTTCAGCAAACTCGAGCACGACAAGAAAGCATGAAATATAATGAAAAAGGAACTTTGAAGAAGTTCGGCATATCGGCGAAGAAAAACATTCGCAATATTGTCGCGCTCCTGGCAAGCTTTTGTTTGCAAGTTTAGTAGCATTGAAAGCATCCCGGGGTATCCAATAAAACTTAAAGCACTTGAAGAACTTGTAACAGCCGTGGCGTCAAGTGGGGAAGCGGGAACGCTACCAGTTGCAACAGAAAAAAACATTGTTGAAGTATGCGTTAAATTGTCCAGTGATAACTGTTCACTTTTATAACGCCATTAGCATTATTCTGTGACACCAGTTTCTTTTTTTCCCTCAAATACTTCCAAAATTTAGTAAGACCGATTTTAATAAAATATATAGCATTTTACTGAAATACCAATTTTTTCAACGATGCAATGCATTTGCAAGGCTTCCGTTAACTTCTGCTATGACATGGGGTAATGCGCGATTCTTTTTTAATATCTTAACTTTTCGTTTCGATTGTATGATATCCCGCGTCATTCAAAGCGTGTCTTTGTGTACTTTCTTTCATTTGCTAAGGATAAGTTTGTCAAAGCAATACTGGTACTTGCTCGATTCCGCAAAACACCGATATCACCGTCATAAAAATCACTAAGATAAGCATCTAAGTGAATATTATTTGATACATCGTCCGCATGCGAGTAATCTTTGTAGACAAGCATGTGTGTTTCTTTTGGCACTTTACGGCTAGAAATTGGCATAAAAATATTGACACGTTTGTGATCAGAGAGCTCATGTTCAATATCAACACTGAAATCGACAATTCATTGGGGAAAAAACACTAACTATGAGACAGAACTGCAAGTACTATGAACTCAAGTCGGCTGGTTAACGGCTTGCACAATATCATGCTCTAGTATTATGTCAAAAATAATATTCGCGTCGTTTTAGGTGTCTGGCCAATCCCATTTAACTTTAGGGAGATTAAAGCCGCCAGCCAAGATTATATTCCAAGTTTTATGTTTGCGAATATGTGAACGTGTAGTCTTTATAGGAATTCTCGAGTCGCGTCGGGTGGCTTGTACAAGGCAATAAAAATAAACGTTTGGCTGTAAAAAGAGGGCATAATGCACAAGCATTGTGCACGCGAAAAAGATAACGATTCAATTGTTGACGACACGGCGCGTTTTTCGGAAACACTAAAGCGTTAATGCAGAGTTGTAGCTTTTAAATTTGTAATAATGTGACGGGGCTTAAACTGCCATTAGCCACAGGTGGTCCACCATTTTATTTTGTACAGCGATCCCGGCGCTCTCAAGTGCAAGCGGTATTCTCTTGGACTTCTGCACCACAGCGCAGGTGCTTGTACCCTATAAACATACAATTTGCACTCTACAAACAACGTACTCCCCATCTCTCCCACTCAGTAAACACAGAACGGAAATAATGAAAGAGAGCAAAAGTGCCGTAATATGTGGCCTCTTTTCTTAGAGACAGCCTTTATACCATCATCCCGAAATTGTGCGGCCATGAATTTGTTGAAATTTTTCTCCTCTTACATTCGTACTCTACGGTAGGAGCTACGTATTCGTCTGGTTCCCGTACGCTCGCATATTCGAATTGTAGCTGTTTGGTTTATTATATACTTCAAACCACATATAGCCAGGTACAACTTTCTAAAGTGGAGTCAGTTCACGTCAAAGTTGAACGCACATAAACCTGCACCGATGAGTGAGCGACCAACAAACCAGCTTCATAAGCCGGATTGTTGAAGAACATATGAAATTGCACGAGTAACTTCGGCACACAGGCTTCAGTGCTCTGGGTTTGGCCTCTCCTACTTCTTAAGTTGCATCTTACTATCAGCCATAACTTGAAATAAAGAGAACTGCGTGTGCTTGTACGACTTCAAAGTGATACTCAAGTGGAAGGCAAGGCGATGACATTCCAAAAAAAGGCCAGTAGAGTCAGTGCTTGTCCTGTTAGCTTCTTCTTATTCTTCTAGTGGTGAGAAAACAAGACTGAAAAAAAACTTTTAGCATATTATAGGCTTTACATGCACCAAACTAAATCAAAAGCAGCTAAATTTGTAATTTTTCCACTTATTGTGAGCTATAAGTACCCCCATAGTCACAAATAGTTACACTTGTTTTTGTAAGAAGTAATGACCATACTCCACTTGGATGGATGGATGGATAGATGGACGGATGGATAGATAGATAGATAGATAGATAGATAAATAGATAGATAGATAGATAGATAGATACATAGATAGATAGATAGATAGATAGATAGATAGATAGATAGATAGATAGATAGATAGATAGATAGATACGCTTAATGTCGCCTAAGTTCGCTAAGAAATGCTTCTCATTTGAAAGCGTGGTTGATCACCCTTTCTAGGAATCGGCATAACACGAAAGTGAAACGTGTCTTGTCAAAGGAAGTGGAGCGTTTACTGTGAATTGTTTCGCCACAATGGCGAAGGGATGAATGCTATAGCAACAAGTCGCGGTGTCAGACAAAGGACGGCAAACAGTTCTAAATTTGCCGCACGAGCCAAAAGCAGAAAGCACGTGAAAAGTGAGCATACACAGGACGAGTACGGACAAACAATTCTCACAGTTCCACACTTGAAGTGAAAGACGCAAGAAACGGATGCACAAGTGTACACAGGACAAGCACGATCAACTGTCCCAATTCTTGCATTTTTGTGTGTGATCATCGTGCTTCTTTGGTAAATGCGGCCATGGTGGCAAGCGAAGGTATCTTTGTGCTCTCCGGAATGAAGAGTCTGATAAGTGCGCGTGCAGGAGAGACTACGCTGCGTAAAGGCGGCGTTCGTTGAATTGCGATAAGCGCCATTCTTTACAGCACACCAAACTTGAGCAGATCTCGCCTATGATGACATAAACGCGTTTATGTGCTAGAGCTGCGAAGATCGCAAAACAGTATAGAGTATATAAATGGCTTACCGATTACATGTCATGGAACGTATGCTCCGTGGCCTATAGTGGTTAGCGCCATAAAACGGAAAGGCGCTGGTTCAACGCACCCCGACAGATCTTTTCTTTCCATTTTTGTTTTCCTTGCAACAGGTTAGTGTACACTTTACAATGTCATATCTGTTACAGCAATATGTCAGCGAAGCCGTGGTGGACTCTGTCTAGAAACGCCTTCTTGTTAAAATAGTGAAAAGCAAACAGCCACCTCTGACTCTGGCCCCAAAATCTCCAACGTGGCACACGCTACATATGCATATCACAAGGTCACCCAGCAGCACATTATTGCAGAGTGTTGAGAGAGGCCCTGAACGCGCTCATTGTTAGCTGGATTTTTTGATCAAGCGTGTCGGTATGCCTGGTGGCCCGCGGTACGTTACAAGCGAGACAATAAAACGGTCGAAGCCAGTCTCCGCTTTTCGGTGTGAGGACAGCTAAAAGAGGAGGCTAAATTGGTCACCGCTTCATTGACTCCCTGCTCAAAGCAAAGGCCAGAAGTGTGGCGCCCATCGAAATGACACGTGCCATTTTTAACTGTATTTTATGACCTGCAATGTACTATGAGCTATTTTTGCAGCCAAGCTGAAACTGCGTGCGCTCAACCTTTGAAGTTCACTTTCATCGCCATCCGAGGGGATCATTCAAATTATCACGAAAGGAAACAAAAGGCAACCCACATACGTTTTTTTTTATTGCAAAGCTGAACTCTTAATATGAAATACCATATTTTTTCGCGTATAGCCCACACTACAAACCATGAAATTGTGCCTAAAATTGGTGATGCGGATGTAATGCGGCGGTTACATGTATATCTTTTTCTCTTTTTTTAGAGTTATGTTAAGGAGGCAGGTTATATTGCGGCATGGATTACATTGCAAACAAACACCTTATATGCCAGTGTAGCAGCAATGTTGCATGGTACTGGTGCATCCTGTTCAGTGAAACTGAACTATTATGCTGTTCATGAGAAGGTCATCATTTTGAGACGGCGAAAAGAACACAGCGTTATCGGTAAACTGAGGATGCGTTGAAAGAAATAGATACTTTATTTGATGGTTCAGAAAGAGAGAGAGAATATCACAAATGCAGGTAAGTTAGCAAGACTAAGACGAGTTTGCTATTGTATCCACGTGGAGAGGGGGAATGAGGGAGTGAAAGAGACAGAAGGGAAGAGGAGAAACACATTGCAAATAACACATACGTCGCACACACAGTGCTGATTTCACAGGTGGTTGCACAGTGATGTTGCCCTCAAGAATTGAAGAAGGGCACTTGTGGCTTTCAGTGCTGATGTTATTTGAAGGCCATGCACCCAAGACTTTCTCCAGAGCTAAAGGTCGATCATCCAGTCTTCTTAAGGACAATGGAGAGTCTGGCGATCTTCGTCAAATTTCGCAGAACCGCACATGACATGATTGACAGTTTTTGTGCCATGAAAGATATCACAGTTGGGGAGGGGGGGTTGCCATACCAATGCGACAACTGAATAAATTGGGAAAGGCAACGCTGACTCACAACCTATGCTGCATTGTAGCGTCACTTTGCGAATACTTTGGTGGCAGGTGTAACTGGATAAATGAACCCAGGTTCTGTGGACGTCGATTGGAGTTCAATAGAATATTCCAGTGCATAAGTCTGGCATTATGCGCGATGTGGCGAAGGTCTCTTGCAGCGTCGTGCCTTCACAGGAGTAAGAGCAGTGTGGGCACTCCGTTGTGGACACATCGGTCAGCGTTGTCAGCGAGGTGGTTACCACTGATCTCACAGTGACCAGGTAGCCATTGAAATATTATGTCATGTTCTTCGTTAGGCGATGACTGGCTTTATTGATTTAGGACACCATCTGATAGTAGTGCCACCGTCGTAGACTTCGCTGATTTTGAAGAACTGCCTCAGAGCCACGGAATCTAGCCTTACCAGGGGATTCTCGCATAACAACTTCAATTTCGGGTAGAAGGGTTATGAGCTCGAGCAAGTACATGTTGTGACGTGTGAAGTCTTGCACTTGACGGTTATTGATCGAGATGGAATCACAAAGGCGTTGTACGACCTTCTCGAGACTCAACGATCCGTATAATTATAAGTTCGGCTTGCATATGATACAAAAGGTTTAATGAGATCTTATTGAGGGCTGCCGATGACAGGCTAGCCTTTTTGTACATCCCAGGCACTTCAAGGTGCACAGGAGGTCTTTGCAGACACCTCTCCTGGCATGGTGGTATGGTTGTGGGTGGGAGCTTCTAGGAAGGAGAATTCTGGTTAGCCGTAACCACTCTGGAGAACTCAGAAAAATTGAGAGGCGAGTGAGTTGGTACTGATTCATTACGGTGTAAATGTAATACAAAAAGATGATTATATGATGAATGTGCACCCGAAGTGTGTCGACCGTTATGTATGTCGTAAACGGTTGGTCTTTGGCAATGACAATTGTGGCGACCGTGTTAGTACACCTAGGCAATCCCAAGCAGGTGTGAGGGACTTATCCTTGAATGCTTTGTAGAAACAGATGTTAGTTTTCTAGGTATTTCAAAGCAAGCGAATGGCTATACTGAAATAGCCCAAGAGGAGCGCCCTGTACAGCTCAAGCATGGCTGACACGAATGTGCTCCACGTTTTACCGGAGAAAAATTTCATTACGTGGGCGATACAGGTGAGCCACTTGTTCATGTGCGAATTGTGAGCACTCCATGAAAGATCTCTGTCAATAATTATGCCCTGGAATCGATGACATCTTCTGTACAAAAGACCGACATTCTTGCTGGAAACGGTATAGCAGAACACCGGCTTGCGGGCGAAAGAAACTAAGGCGCATTTCTCGGTGAAAACTATCAGCCCAAAGCACGGGGAGACTTCGACGTTATTTTCACTGCTTCTTGAAGCCTTGCACATGCCTGCGGTGGCGTCATTGCCAAAGCCCAAATGTATACGTCATCAGCGTATACAGACAGGTGGACTGATTGAAGCAGAACTCGGGCAAGTCTCGTGATACTGAGATAAAACGAAGTAGAGTTGAGAAGCCCACTCTGTGGGATGCCACGAGAGCTGTATTGGTTTACGGCGGGGCTTTCGACAGTAAGTGTGAAGAAGGATCTGTTCGATAGGTAGCATTGAAACATTTTTCCACCAATTTCAATGTTTTCTTAACCATCGAGAATGGCGTCATGCGTTACGTTGTCGTCAGTTTCTTTCACCTTGAAGAACATAGCAGCGGATATGTGCTTGAGGGATTACTGTTGTTGCACAAAAGTCACAAAGTCAATAACATTGTGTATAAAAGAACGGCCTTGTCTAAAACCAGTCATAACCTCTGGATATGTAATATAGAATACCAAGTACCACTCAGAGGGTGTGAAGACCATTATTTTTAATACATTCCTTATGCAGCTAGACAGCGCAGTAGGATGGTATAATTCAAGGTCACGCGGCGACTTTCCAGACATGAGGGTTGGTACCAAGCGGCTGTATTTCCACTTATCAGAAAGGAAGCCGTCAGCCCAAGAGTGGTTGTAGCATTCCAGTAGCAGGTCTCAGCCCCGTCCTCTAATCTGGCATAACGCAGCATACGTGATGCTTTCGGCCCAGGTGACGATGGCACAGAGATCAGTCAGAGCAAAGGCGCTCTAGCGTGCTACTTTATACATGGCATAAGGAATATGATTGGGAAAAGGGGTTTAGGGCTGTTGATGCAGGCAGATAAGAAGCGGTGCGCATTTACACTATATATGTCGTTAACACGGGGGTTAACCTACAGCTTTGTATCAAGTCGAGTACTTTTCAGGAAGTCTAGAACGGCCTTTGTAGAAGTTCTCGACAGAGTTTGGTCCCACATTGCAGATATAATGCAGCTTGATTAGGTGTTGTTGCATTGACGCCGGCAAGCATTGATGTTGGCGTCTTCCTTTGTGTCGCATGTAGTTGGGAGTCACAAAATATATGGAGTAAGGTTTCGCTCACTTGGCAGTGTTTACCATTCGCACTGGTGGCACGCCTGATTAGGTGTACGTAGCATCGATTGAAGGCAATGCCCAGGCAAATGAAAGTGTCTGAAACTAGCATGCCATCTCTTTATTTCAACTCGGGGGCGAAATTTTACACGGAGTCTCTTTGCCCAGGACGCCTGTTCTGATAACCTGTTTAAGGCAAGTAAGTTGCATGCACTACAGCATGAGAAGTCTCCAGAATTTTAGATACATGAAATAGAATCTTCGTGTTATTCTTGACCTAAGTTTTTGTTTTTTTAGTACAGCTACTTCATGCGCATTAGAGAGGCAGGATGTAGTTGTGGCGTAAATCTTTTCGCTCACATACGTAAATGTAATATTGCAAATGAGGAACAACTTGATATCCCCTTATTAACATACGTGTTCAAACACGCACATGGTTACAACCATCTTCTATGAAGCTATGGATTACTTGCGAGTGTAAATATATGTGTTAATTAGAAAGCTCTGAATGGCTCCCATTTTTGAGAGGAACACATTATTGGCTAGCCCATCAGCAAGATCAAGTAAACTTCTTGTCAACTGGTAACCCCGCAAGCACACGTTGCGTTCTGCATTCTCACTTAAGTAAAAAACTAGCCCAGGTAAAGCTCGCATTAGGCGTTTGCTGTTTTATCATTCACTATATCTACTCGTTGCGATTGATTTCAAGCAAGCTTTGCAGTTTATCACTGATGTAAGCATTGCTTGCAGCTTGACAGGTGGGTTCTCTTTGAAGGCTATGGTAAACATGATACAATTGTTTGCACGGGATCTTCCAGAAATAAGAAAGGAGGGGGTAAAGAGGACATGCATGTTGTGTCACAAATTTAGCCACAAGTTACTACTGGGTGACATAAATGGCCCGTGCGGGTATGTGATAGTACTTTGTCCGGCATTTCAGAAAAAAATGCAATTCACTTCACTTCTCAAGACTAGTAATTGCGGTCATTATCCTTAATATAGGCTCAATGAACGTGGCCGTCATGTTTCTAGAGGCTATATTTAGACTGGTACTCATCGCCTTGTTAAATTCAGCTAAGTCATTATCTGATGTACTTTTAGAAGCGATGCACTTGAGAGCTTTTATTTATTTTCCTTTTCCGCCACTGACGTTCTTGAGAACGTGTGTTAAGCAAGAAACATTGGTGGTTTGCAGATTTCATCTTTATAGCTGTACCACCGAGTGACTAATGAGTTAGTGTGGCACTAACCATTTAGCTTCTTCATGGTTACCAAGGCTTCCAATAAAAAACACCCCTCCTCCCAAGAAAAGCGAGAGAGCCGGGAAACACTCACGCCATGAATAGAGAGGGCTCGTTAGTTGTTTCGTGTCTCTGCACGTGTTTCAGAGGCTAGCAACAAAAAAAATAAATAGAGAGCGAAAGAAATTGCGTCGTACCTTGCGGGTTGCATGGTTGGAGGGAGCCTGTCACAAAGACAAACAGCGTCACGCTTCAAAACGCGGTAAAGCGTGTGCACGTCAAGAACATCGCAGAATACGAAACACCTCTCCTCCTTTCCGCCTACCCCGTCCTTTTTTATACTCTTTGTTAAATAGCGGAAGGCTAATAAAAGCCCAAATTCTTCCCCTCCCCACCCCTCACACACACATGACACTCACACGCACACAAAATAAAATGGGCAAGAAAGTCAATGTCAAGCAAAACAAGCTGGCATGATCGAGTATCCCCCTACCTCACGTTAATGAAGGTCCCCCGAGTGGCGCGTTGAAACAATGGGGGTTATGTAAGGGTGTTTATGGTAGTGAGAGTTTACGGTATGTGGTTCGCCTCGATATCGCGAAAGGCATATGACCCTTCTTGAGAATATGGTTGCGAGAGAGGAAGGTCGGGTAATATGGCCTCCGTAGTTTATAAAGCTAGGTGAGTTCGTAGGACCTTGTGCAAGTCCTCAAGTGGTGCTGACCCCCCGCACAGGCAATCGAATACACGTGTAGAAGACACGTGTGCTGCTTTATACAGCTGACTGCAGTCAGCGTGCATTCAAGACACGAACAAAAATACAGCCCCGTTCTTCTGTTTTTTTTCTTTTTTTGTTTTCGTGCTGTGATGGTTCTTGGCGACAGGTTCCAAACTTGGTTGGAAGGCGAAGAACTCGTGGAGAAACAGAAGACATCCCATTCCTCTTTGCTTGCGCAGGCCGGGGGCCTCGTTGCCTGGAATACACGCAGGCACCCACCACGGTGGTCTCGGCTTTTGACCCGCAAGCCACGGGTTCAAATCCCAACCGCGGTGGCTGCATTTTCGATGGAGGTGAAAACGTAAGGAGTTTGAGGCCCGTGTGCATAGATGAAGTGCACGTTAAAGAACCGCGGGTGGTCGAAATTCACGGAGCCTTCTACTGCAGTCTCCCTCATATTTTATGGTGGTTTCAGGACGTTTAGCCTTAACAATTCATATTAGGGGCGAGGCTCCTTATAGCGGCACCAGTTCGTTCCTCGTATTCGTAGTCGTAGTGTGTAACCAGTCTTAGGCTTTCACCTTCAAGGTGGTGCCGGTGGGAGATTTCTCCTGTGCGTTGTTGAACAATAAGAAAAATTCGCAGCGTGCGCGTTAACTAAAAGCCAAATTCTTCTGTCTCTCATTCTCCATTAGTAGCCATTGTCATGTTCCAGTAGGAAACGTTAGCAGAAGTACAAGTGTTAAAAGCCGACTTCTGCTGTCTCTCATTTCCAGTAGCAGCCATTGTTTACCTCCAAGGTAGTGCCTCGTGAGATTTCTCCTGTGCGTAATTGAACAATAAAGAATTTTGGTTCAAAACGCCGTTGATTGATGAAACAAACGAATGAAAGATGCCAGATGGTTTCTAAAAGCAAAACGAAAAGACGCCAGATGTTTCTAAAGCAAAAAAAAGAACAGAAGACGCCAGCTGCTTAACGTAGACGCCAGGTGTTTTCTAAATCAATGGTTTTACAAGCAAAACCATATCGATACAGGTTTGTAGTTGCCGACGCTCGTTGCCGTCGGTGTGTGCTCGTATGGATAAGGATGCCGAAAGGTTGGTGCGCAGGGCAGCAGCAGCGCGCGCTCGCAGACAGGACCCTGAAGTTAGAGGACGCGAGGAAAAAGCGCGCCGGGAAGCTGCGCGACGTCATCGCCAATATTCTGCTGTACGGGAACAAGACGCGACATCACCAAGGCAGTGTCGGCAAGATCCCGCCAAACGTGAACAAGAAGCTCCAGCGGCACGTCAGCGTTGGCAATATCCTTCCGTACGGGAACGAGAGGCCACATCAGCAAGGCAGCGTCGACAAGATTATGCTGTACGGGAACAAGAAGCCACATCAGCAAGGCAGCGTCGGCAACATCCCGCCATACGTGAACAAGAAGCTGCAGCAGAATGTCAGCGTCGGCAAGATCCTGCTGTACGGGAACAAGAAGCCACATCAACAAGTCAGCGTCAGCAAGATTCCGCCGTACGAGAACAAGAAGCTGCAGCGGTACGTCAGCGTCGGCAAGATCCTTCCGTACGGGAACGAGAGGCCGAGGCAGCACGTCAACGTCGCGAAGCAGATCTTGAAAACGTTCGACAATGGGAAGCGGTGAGGAAGCGCGCATATCGCCAGGCAAATTAACAGAAGAAAACTTCGCCGTATTACTTCCAGGAGCTTCGCCCAATCTCGTCATCAATCACCTCGTGAATCTGCCATCAATTTTTTATTATTCAAGTACGGGGGAAATACAAGGTGAATGTTAAATTCTCTTCTCTTCTTCAATGTGTACCCTGATTGATAGATTAAAACTTTATTTTGGTCCTGAGAAGACGCAGGGGAGACCCCGTGTCACCCGGCTAATCCCACGTAGGGACTGTCGAGCCGAGCTTGGCGGCCCGTTCACGGACACTCTGGACGGCCAGAGTTTGATCCTTAAGTTCGGGGCTGCGTAAGAGAGCAGCCCACCTGTCCTCGCTGAGGGCGGGGTCGATGGCTTCACATTTCCACAACACATGGTTAAAAGTTGCTAACAGTCCACAAGCAGAGCAATCCGCACTTGGATACCTTTCAGGGTAGATGGCGTGAAGAACCGCAGGATTAGGGTACGCACTGGCATGTAATAGTCTAAGGTTGACTGCCTGCGCCTTGCACGAGGCAGGGTGTGGGAGAAGCAATACCCTTCCTGACAGATAGAAGTGGTTTGTTATTTTGTTAAATGCAAGTAAGGCTTCCCAGCGAGGCAGAGGGACTGCGGAGGCGGTGCGGTCAGTGAGTCCTTGCGTGGCCTCGTGTGCGCCCTCGTTCGGGTTTGAGGTAGAGCCCTCAATTGACCTCAGGAAAGCGGGAAACCGAGTGAGAGAATGGGGCGTGATACTCTTGACGCTTTGGAGGATACGAAGGGCCTGATGAGCTACCATTGCGGTTTCGTAGGCTTTCATAGCCGCCTTGGAGTCGCTGTATGTTGACTCTCTGCGACTATCTGGCGTGATTGCAACCTGTTCGGATATCACAGGCTTCGATGTGCGTACCGTGGCGGAACAAGTGAGCCTAGAATTAGAGTCGACGATAGAAACAGCGAATGCCTCTAATTAGACATATGGTGCAGCATCCACAAAGCTTGCATCAGTGGGACGTGCTCGAGCAGAGCTGTACCCCTGGTTCTACGTCGACCGACGTTGTGCACAGGGTGCATATTGCGGGGAATGTGTGCAATGCGCAGTTGATACCTGACGTTTCTGGGAATCTACTTGGGATCGGGACACTGGTCAATAGAGTTGAGGCCCAAATCTTTGAGTATCTGGCAGCCCGATTTGGTTCAGGAAAGCTTGAGCAGATGTGAGCGCTTTTGCGCCTCAATTATCTCTTCGAGTGTATTGTGAACACCGAGCTTGAAAAGGTTTTCAGTGCGAGTGCTTACAGACAAGCCAAGCGTGAGCTTGAAGATCTTTCTTATCAGGGAATCGAGCTTGCTCCTCTCTGCAAGATACCAGTTATGCATGGCCGCCGAGTACGGAAGGTGGCAGAGCACAAACGCATTTATGATGCGGATAAGATTGTCTTCCTCGATTCCCCGGTGTCTGTTGGTGATCCTCCGAATGAGGCCGAGAGCAGTTCCGTCTTGGTAGTGATCTCTCTGAGTGCAGCTCCGTTAGCGCCGTTGGACTCGATATCCATTCCCAATATTCGGAGCGAATCCACTATGGGCACTGGGGACCCGTCAGCAGTGAAAAGCCGTATTTCACTTTAGACGCAGGTTTCCAGTCATCTTGAGCTTGGTAGTTCTCTGGCAAAGAAAGGATCTCACGAAGTCGTAGACTCTCTACCCTAGCCCTAGGCTGGCAATAGACTGGAGAGTGAAATCATGAGAGACATTGTCGAAAGCCTTCTCCAGCTCTAATTCAAGGATGGTTGTGGTATCTCCTGTGCTCTGGTCGATGATCTGATGCTTTATCAGCTTCATGGCATCCTGTGTCGAGAGGCGAGCTCTGAAACCAATCATATTGTGGGTGTACATGTCCTTGGGCTCGAGGTGCACTTTGAGTTGGTTCAGAAGGGCGTGCTCTGCGGCCTTACCGACACAGGAAGTTAAGGAAATCGGTCTTAAGTCATCTATTCCTGGGGCTTTACCAGGTTTTGGGGTTAGAACTGTGTAGGAAGTCTTCCACTGTGCGAGGACCTCCACACTGCGCCAAACCTCATTAATATTTTCCGCAAGGAATTCGATTGAGTCATCATCAAGGTTCTTGAGCATCTTATTTGTTATGCCATCAGGGCCAGGGGCAAATTTGGCATTTAGGAAAAAGAAGGCCTGTCGGATCACGGCCACAGTTTAGTCCTGGTCCAACTCTGGCACGTCCCCCCCACGCAGTACAGAAACTGTGTGGGTGCCGAGCTATCCGCTACTCACAGATACTTGTCTATAAGGTTGTTGACAACCACTTCGTCTGGTGTAGAGTCCGTAGCAAGATGGATGGCTCGCGCGAGGGATCGCCTCTGGCTGGACCTTGTGCTGCCCTGATCGAGAAGGTGTTTGAGTTGACCCCAGCTCTTCCCAAATCTGAGCTGACCCTCGATGCTCTCGCAGCGCTCAAGCCATTGTTGTTTACACAGGGTTTTGCAGTGCTCCTAAATCGCCCTGCTAACCTCGGAAACCTTCTTGCGGAGCCTTTTTTATGCTTCTGTTCCTTCCACCTCGTGAGTAGGGCTTGCTTGGCTTCTAGTAGGTGGGCCAACCTGCTGCATTTGTTTTCAACATCGAGGTCAGTGATGACCTCTTTGGTCACTGCTGTGGCGTCATCTCTGATTGCTTTGTAACATTCTTTAATGTCTGTCGCAGCTGTCCGTGCTCTCTCAGCTCTGACTTTGCGGAAAACGTCCCAGTCAACCACCTTAAATTTTTGTCCTAAAGTGGGCAATCGCGAAGGATACCTCGATGACGTAGTGGTCACTTCCGAGGTACAGAGCCGTGTTGACCCACTTGACCCCACCTATATGCTTCACAAAAGTGAGGTCCGGGGTGGTATCCCGGCATGTGGAGTTACCTCTCCTAGTGGGGAAACCCTTGTCAGCGATAAGCATCAAGTCGGCTTCTGGCACAGTCTGACATAGCTCGCGTCCATTGAGGGTATCATACATGTATCCCAAACGCTGTGTAAGGCGTCGAAATCCTTGACAACGACAAGGGGGTAACTACTGGCCATACTCACAGCCCTTTTGACGAGAGAGTTTGCTATTGCCATGCGATAACTGGGACTGCAGTATACGTTGAGAATAAAAAGACTATTTCTTCGAAGACCCTTGTTGGGTGAGTTCATTATAATTTCAGTCATTACGTACTCAATGCCATCAGGTACTGCATCGAGGTCACGCGGTAGGTAATTGCACCTTCTTCTGAAAAGTGTGGCAACTCCCCTGCCTCCTGAGTGTGATGACGGTACTAGGTAGCCCTGGAGTTTGATGGGGGTGCCAGACGCAACATCCTGAACAGCGATGATTTAGGGCTTAACATCGAGAGTTCTTAAATATTGCTGTAGAATGGGCTTTTTGTGAGTAAACCCGCCACAGCGCTGTTGCCAGATTCTGAAGTTTCCGTCCACACTATCCATGTTTAGGCTGAGAGGATGGTTGAGCAGCTATAGCAGCCCGGAGGATCGCGCCTTCAGTCGGTGGCGCTAGTATATTGCGTTGTTCTGGGACCTGCATAGGAGTCGGACCGGGGCATCTCCTCGCATCGACCTCTTCTAACTTGCTTATGTGTTCACTCAGTGCTCCTAATTTCATCTTGGGGTGGGCCACGGCTTCTTGAATTTTCGCAAAGGTAGCCTGCTTGTTGACAAAGGAATCCTTGAGTTCTGACAGTAAGTTTACCGCATCTTCTTTTTGTGTGTTTTCAACCGCTCGGCGACTGGTTCTGCTACACCTGTGAAGTGGCTCAGACGTATGCATGGTTTTGGGGCTGGATGGGCTGCGCCGAAGGAGGCGAGGACGCTAGCTTTCTAATCTTCGCCATCTCCGAAGCTAGCCTGCTCATTTCTTTCTCAGCTGCTCGTTAGCTCGTCGCATCTCGTCGAGCTCACTTGCGTGGGAAGAACCGCGATTCAATTCGTCACCTCTAGAAGACTCCCGTCTTCTTCGGGGCTTGTCGGCCCAGACGAGCGTCGGCTTCTTGGTGTTAGAGGCAGTGGGAGTGTGGGAGAGAGACCTGGTCGGTTCTAATGAAACGTGCCCCGGCCTTGAGGTGGAGCGACGCTGAGAAGTGGAACTTCCCCGGGCACGTTCTGTCGACCTGGAGCGCAAGCCGGAACATCCCCCGGAGGCACCACGGTCCGTGGATCCGGAGCGGCCTCCCGAGCTTCCCCTGGAGCGGGGGCGTCGTCTGCGCTGAGCATCCGTGATGGGTGACGAAGACTGGAACTCGTCCGCAGTGTCGAGGTGACGTTGCGGGGACCGTGACGCAGCACCAGCCATTCTGGCATGCTGACTGCGACGACGGCGCACAATGTACGGGATCTTGAACCTTTAAGCACAGTCTTTGATAGCCGTGAGATGCTGGCCACCACAGAGTTTGCACTTGGGAGTTCACACGTGTTGCTTGTCGGGGCTTGCGGCACCAAACCCTCGGCAAATCGTGTCACCGGGAGTGGGGCACACGTCAGCGTGATGCGGTATAGTGAGCACTGCATCAGCACCGGTCCACACCTGACAAAGTTCGGTACACGATACACGTCGAAAGCAATGATGACCTTGCGAGTTCGTGCTATTCTCTCGGCTGCTAAGGCGAGCGGATTATTTGTGTTGACAATCTTGGCATCAATGACGTCAGGGCCGTCTTGAAGTGGGACGTTGCGAATGACCCCTTCGCAATTGGAGTGTGGGGCAGTCTCATAGGCGCTTGGCTTGTGCACCTTGCCCGAAATGAGTATTTGCTTCGTCCGAACGTATCGGTCTGCGTTTTCGCGCTTGGGAGTAATGGCAACCATAATATTTTAGTGCAGATTCAGGCATCAGAGTATCCTGGCCCGAATCTTTCTGACTTATGCCAGTGGCAAGTAGTATTGCGTCTGCCACCATAGCTGCGCCAATTTTCGAGATATTGAGTCTACTTCTCGGCCGGATCACAATCTTGATGTCATCTTGTGGAAGAGAGGGCATATGTCCCGCCCGTATTACTTCGGACTTCAGCGCAGCGCCACTCGACTTGCCACTGCGTGTGCCCGACTGCGACGACGGCGCGTTAGAGTCAGCGGTGCGTGTTTTGCGCCAGCTCTTCTGGCACCAGCAGACTGCCAACCTTTATCTTGAGTAAACTCTTCTTCTGAAATATCCTCTCCGTGCACTTCACACTCCATCGTGAGCAAATAATTCCGCGCACCGGGCCTCCGAAGGGCCGACCGCAGGCAAGAACAAGCCCGGCGAACGCGCGGTCTCCCAAGCCACTCGTTAGGGTTAAAGAGGGCACCGCTCCGCAGGAAAACAAACTATTCCTAACTTGACAAAAAATCACTCACTGTGGTCAAATATAGTATCGGTTGGATCCTGACGACTTCTCGGAAGTGATGCGAGCAACAGTTCATGAACACTTGAAGAAAAGCTCTAGAAACACAGGTTTAGTAGCACATCCACAGGAGCGGTACGAACGCAGCCTCCCATTCCGCGTCTCCTCCACTTTATGCCCTTGTCTTTTTTTTCGTGTATGTCAGTTTGCTTAGAAATATGAACAAACTCGCCCAGCTGCACACTTTACTGACTGTTAACATGCAGTAATTGTAGGAAAATTGTGTTAGGCGTGTACGAGACTTGTATAATATAATATTAATTAGCTTTATTAGCGAATATTAATTAGCGTGCATAGGCCACGACGCCGTATAAAGGCGTATTTTTAACAAGCAGTCATGAACAATGACGATAAATTACAACGCCGAACCTTCCGTATACTGCAGATCGTTTGTTGATATGGTCAGTATGCCAATGACCAGACCAATATTATTCTTGCGGTGCGTCATTATTCTTGTGTCGCCCTTACGATGACGTCACAGATTTTTGTGATGTGACATCATGACGGCATCATGGTATGTCGATGTCTTGGGACGTTCGATTCCCGTCGACACACAAACACACATCTGAGTATCCGTGACCGTTAACCTGCTTGTATTATATTAAAAAACAGCGTGAAGAATACAAGAAAGAAACAGAACAAAGAGCACACAGCGTTTCTTCTGCTTTTTGCTTGACTTTTTTACGCTGTGCTTTCATATCTATGTGCATCAACAAGCTGAAGTTCACACGCTTCTCTGTTTGTACCAGTACATTTATTCAAGATCGCGTTTGCGTCGCCTTGCCACGATCTCTCATCATGTCTTGTTTAAACCGAAAAAAAAAACACTAAATTACAGGCTTCTCGCATGTTCTCGTCACAACGGTAGGCAACACGAGAGCAAAAAAAAAAGTCAAAATTGTCTACATTGTTCTGTTTATTTACTCAGTAGGCTATATATAAAAGACCTCATCTCCGTTTTAACTTTCCTTGGCAGAAGCAACATTGTTGATTGATATGTAGGGTTTAACGTCCCAAAACCATCATTTATGATTATTAGAGACGTGGTTATGGAAGACTCCGGAAATTTCGACCACGTGGGTTTTATAACGTGCACCCAAATCTGAGCACACGGGCTTACAACATTTCCGCCTTTATCGGAAATGCAGCCGCCGCAGCCGGGGTTCGATTCCGCGGCCTGCGGGTCAGCAGCCGAGTACCTTGGCCACCAGACCACCACAGCGGGGTGGCAGAAGCAGCATTGTCGCAGCTACACTGTGGCCCACGTTATGCGGCTATGCAAAAGCATCGCTTGAGGATGTGGGCGTGAAAATGCAATGACATATTTCGTATGCCTTGACATGTATTTTCCGTTTCCCTCCCATGTCGACGTACTATACTCGAAAAAAGAGTCGGTATCAGAGAGAGGGAGAGAGAGAGAGAAATGCAAAAGAAAAAAAACCCGCCCAGCAATTTATTCACGGATATGTGTATATATCGTCACATAGGTGCCAGCCAGGAGCCCTTGAGCTCTGGCGGCGGCCTCGACCCGCTGGACGACCCACAGTTGCTCTTCGAGGGAACGTCAGAGTAGTGCACTATCCCAGCGCGTTCGGTTCGAGGCTGTGTCCCCTTCTGGAGTCCGGTAACACGTGCTTTAGGTTTTCCCCGCACTCGCAAATCTTGCAGCATGACGCATAAAGCTGCCGGTAACAGAGATCCAAGATCACCGAGTTTCGAAACGTTCTAGTCTTCAGCTGTCGCCACGGGATCGCCTGCATTTTGTTCAGCGTTTGGTGTGGTGTTGGAACTTTTCACTTCGCCAGTCTGGAATGCTGCGTGTTACCCTTGAAACTGCGGAGGTGATCATCTCACTCATATTGCTCACCCGACGTCACGGCCGAGGTGGCAGCGGTGATGGTGGCAGTTCGGTGCGTAAAGCCTCAAGCTTCCCCGCGCGCCGGCTTGGTGCCGGTGAGCGAGAAAGTGTGGGCGGGTGGCCATACTACGTAAACATTTCTATTTTCAGTTTGCTCAGAAGATTTGGAGCCGGCACCTTCGCCGACATGCGGCTTGCGCTTTTGCTGCTTGGTCAGGTATCTGTGCTGTTTTGGTGTTCGTTCAGTGAATCTACCTTCGATGAAGTTGGAGGGGTGACGCTGTGTTACGGGACCAGCCTGTGCGCCGCATCGGATATCACCTGGCTCCCGCCGGTAGTCGGTGATGTCAACGAACAGCCACTGTCTACGCAAGACAGACGAAAGGACATCGGGAGTATCTTACCGCTACGTTTTGCTGGCTGGGAATCGCGTGATGAACCATGTGATGACCAAGAAGGCTACTTGAGCGAACAACATTTTGCCACCGGTGGATTTGGAGCCGGTAACTTCGCCGACATGCGACTGACGCTTTCGCTGCTTGTGCTGGTTAGTCGAAACTGTCCGTTCACGACTCGCAAACTTCTACTAGTTGTGCCGGCCCCACCCACTCTGGCAAAACTGACGTTGCCTTGTTACAAGCGGGTCTATGAGAGGGGTGGGAAAAATTGTTTTTTTTCTTAAGGAAAATGCTGTATCTTGCGTTTTTGCTGTTGCTACCAGGTGACGTTAAGCCAAATACTGGCCCTCATGACACAGATAACTTGCTGAAAAACTTCTAGGATGGCCAAACTGCCATTTTGAGTAAACAATATAGACTCAATCGATGCAAGACTTGCGAAACTAGAAACTTTAATGACAGTTATGAGCAAAAACTTAGATGACACTCAACGACAATTGCAAGAGGTAAATAAATTCGTCTTCGATCAAGCCGGTGTTCTTAAATATCTCTTAGATAAAGTAAAGAAATTAGAACTGAAGGTTGTGGATTTAGAAAGGCGAAGCCGTAGAAGAAACATAGTATTCTACGGCGTAGAGGGTAATGATCAATTCGAAACTTTGGACTGATCGGAGCAACTGATTAATTATATTTGTTAATCTTGTCATTGAGCTTAAATTCGTTGAAGGGGCACATCGCTTGGGACGTTATGACAGCAAAGCGAAACGGCCAGTCAATGTACGTCTTTCATCTTTTAAGAAAAAACTAATAATTTTGTCAAACACCAGGAAACTTAAAGGAACCGCGTACGGTATCGACAAAGATTACTCACCTGAAACGCGTCCTATTAGAAAAAAAGCTATGGCAATATGCTAAGGTTAAGAAGGCCGATAAAAATAAAGTTATACTAAGTTTTGATAAGCTCAACGTGAATGGTAGGGCGACTGGGATAAAGAAAAAGATGCGGTTGTCCTGTTTTTTGAGAACATTACCAATAAATAAAAGTTAAGCTCAAGAACACAAAGATATTGTTGCCTTAGTAGTCAATTGCAGAAGTGTAACAAATAAAGTAGACCAGCTTGTTGGAATGATAGAATCAGTGTAAGCACATATTGTAATGGGCACTGAATCTTGGCTCAAACCAACTTTTAGAGACAGTGAGGTGTTTCCACAAGACTACGTGGTTTATCGTAAAGATCGTCCGAGCATCGAAGGGGACGTTTTTCTGCTTGTTCATACGACACCGCAGTTTAGCGCTGTAGATGTCTGCCACGAAGCTATCGAAACAGTCTAGTGCAAAATCGTGTTGCCTAATAACTCTGGTTTGATTGTGAGCTCGGTTTACCGTGCACCGAACTCTCATCAGAGTCCAGTTTGTGCCTTGTCTGAGATTATCTCAGAAGTGTCTGGTGAAATGATATTGTTTGGTAGTGATTTTAATCTGCCGGACTTATGTTCGCAGGATGATTATTGTGACATTGTTGCTCGTTTTGCTGTGAACTCTGAAATGAAAAAAGTTTGTAGACACATATCGTCCAGTAAAATACGTAAGTGAACCAACACAGGGGGTGGGGGGATGGTAACATCCTAGATTTGTTGTTTTCAAGCACACCTAATGTAATAAGCTCTATAGCAGTCGTGCCAGGAATTAGCGACCATTCGGCAGTTGTTGCGATTGTCAAAAACAAAATTCAACAATTCAGGTTTTGTGAAATCAGAAACATATTCTTTTATGATAAAGGGAATCAGGAAGGTGTCAACCAAAATCTTTTTCAATACCTACCAACGTTTGAGTGCGTAGAGGACGACTGTAACATTTATGAACTGTGGAATACGTTTAAAGTGAAATTGGGCGAGCTTGTGAAGGAACCTGTACCACACGTACATTTTTGTAAGCTTAAAAAACGAAAAAAAAACGTTGGGTAACGTCGTACATTATACGAATTATACGAATAGAAAACGGCTTTTCATGAAGTATAAGAAAACGAAGAGCAAGGCTCATTATGAGAGATTGGCACAAATAGCGCTTGATTACAAGCTCACTACAAAGATCACAAAAGAAAATTATTTCAAGGGACTTAACGAAAGGTTGAAAACCGATCCTAAGGCTATTTGGAAGTATTTAAAGGGGTGCGTATCAAGTGATCTGGGCCTTCCAGAAATCATTTGCAATAACCAAATTGTTACAAACGACGAGGCAAAGGCAACATATCTAAATGACATCCTTCATTCAGTATTTCTTTTAGCGAAACCCGACACTATAACGACAGCTGCTAGCAATGTGTCACCTATGACGCAGGTGGAACTCGGCGTGTCTGGTATCATAAAGTTATTGGAGCAATTAGACGAAAGCAAGGCAGTTGTTCCTGGCGGTATTTCACCTAGCGTGTTAAAGCACTGCGCTGCGACCATCTCCCTTTATCTTCGTTATCTCTACGCAGTCGCTTTGTGCTAATGAATTGTCTTACGACTGGAAGATAGCCCACGTTGTGCCAATTCATAAAGGGGGCACGGAAAAAGATGTGCAAAATTATAGACCCGTCTCCCTGACATGTATGCAAATTAATGAAGCATATCATTTACTCAGCCATCATGAGTTACCTTACCGAGAACAATATCCTAATAAAGTAAAGCATGCTTTCCGCAAGGGCTTGTCCTGCATTACACAACTTGTAGAATTCATTCACCATTTAGGGAGTGAAATTGATGCTAAGGGCCAGATAGATTGTTTGTTTTTAGATTTTCGTAAAGCTTTCGACACGGTTACGCCTTCGCTTCTTATTTACAAATTACAAAAAATAGGTATGCATAGAGATGTCGTTTAATGAATTGAAAATTTCTTATGAGAGCGCAGGCAGTGTGTTGTTATTAATGGCAAAAAAGCGAGTTACGCAAACGTCACCTCATGAGTGCCACAGGGCGCTGTATTGGACCTATATTATTTTTGATATACATAAATGATATAAATTTAGGTATTACATCCTCCTTGTGACTGGTGTACCGAAGTATATCTTACGACGAAGATGCGACAGCGTTACAGGGAGACTTGAACAGAATATATGATTGGTGTATGTAGTGGAACATGTGTTTAAAAGCGAAAAAAGTGCATCCATACGTGTTTTACTAGAAGTAAAAAGCCAATGATAAACAACTATTCTATAAAAATGGATGTCTTTACTACAGTTAATGTCTCTAAGTACCTAGGCGTCATTTTTTCTGCTGACTGCTCATAGAATGAGCACATCAGCGAGACAGTTGGTAAGGATGGACGGGCGCTGAACTTTGTGCAACGAAACCTAAGATGTCGCGAAGTTGAACTAAAATGGAGTGCACTTATTACATGCGTTAGACCTATATTAGAGCAGGCCTGCCAACTATGGGATCCATCGGAAACCAGTCTCATTTCTCAAATAGAAGGTATCTAAAATAGAGCAGCCAGGTAATTACTGGGCAGGTACCATAGAATGAACAGTGTCACAATGATGACAAAAGAATTGAATCAGGAATTGTTCTATTCAGGAAGAGGGAAGTTAAGGATAAAACTGTTTTTTTTTCAAATATATAACATCCAGTTAGGCAAAAACAAAGACAATTATTTGAATACACCTGTTTATGTTGCTATGCGTAATGATCACAAACACAATATCCTTGAATACCGGCCCAGGACGTGCCTGTTTGCGAATTATTTTTTTCCGAAGTGTCTAGCCGCATAGAACAAGCTCTCTGAAGCACAAGTCTGTTGTGTAAATGAAGATATATTTGTATCTCTGTTGTAAACCACCCTGCTCTAACGCCCAAGGGCGATGCGGGGTAATTCTTGAATAAAGAAAAATATCCGTAACGCCTCGGTAAAGACGCGGCCGTTGTCAAAGGTGCGGACTGCCGTTTGGGAGTCGCTGATAACCACTTCTGCCTTGGTGGTGTTCACTGCGGGTGCGATAGCCACTTCCTCTGGTGTTTCCACGTGCAGCGTGCGTGCCGTGACGCTAGTTGCACGTGTTATGGTGATCCATTACAGCGGCCGCGAAGCCACGCATGCGCGCATACCTGGTAGCCTCCACGAACACTGCCTCTGTAAACATGCCGTACTTCTTCTGTATGTCCTGTGCTCTCTTTTCCCGTCTACCTCTATGGTATTCGGGGTGCATGTCTTCGGCAAGAAAAGGATGACCAGCCTATCCTTTGCGTTGCTTGGTACGTCGAGTTTCACACCGTGCTGAGCGTGACATCTGATTACTAAACTCACTAGTATGTGTCTGCCCGTAGTGCTTTTCGAGAGGTGCTCGTACTACATGGTCTGTGCCTTTATTGATTCCTCCAGCACGCTGTAGAGACGCAGATCGAGTAATTTACTCCTCCTTGTGTTTATCGGTAGCCCTACAGCCTGCTTTTTATGCCTTCCTGATAAAGCATCCCATCTTTGTCTTTTCCGCTACCAGCCCCTTGGGGTAGGATACTACGTACGTTATTCCGTTCATTACGAAGGCCTGCACTAGCTTTATCGTGTTGCCCTCTTTCATCCCGCTGAGTCGGTTTCCTATGCGTTTTAGTAATTTGATGGCCAGAGCAACCGCGCCTTCTGGACTTCTGATGGTTTCCCTATGGTGCCTTTTTGCCGTGATATGTAAGCCGGCCTCAGAGAAGAAAATATTATGAACCATCTCCCAAAGGTAACCAGGATGCGAAGTAGCTGCGGTGCGCACGGCGTTGACACGATTGAAGCGGACGTCGATGTGGATGCTGAAAGAACAATTTGAAGCGAAACTCGGTGTAACGTTTGCTCGAGCAAACGTTTGTTTGAAACGCAAGGACACGGGAGGTGATTCGGGTTTCATGTTAGTGTCAATGGAGCGTTAGGCAAGACTTCGTAGTCATCGTTTTTTCTGTTTCGGGACACGGGTGCTTGACTGGAGCTGGCGAGCGTTTCACCTTGACTTCCACGGCCTTGTGATCAGTGAAGTGTACGCTGAGAGGTTCCGGCAGACACCCGATGTCAAAGTGGCAGCTGTGGGCGCTGGGGTGAGCGTGCTACAGGTGAGGCAGAGAGTGACACCAACGTGCATCTGTGAGAAAAGCGATAACGAGCAGCTGCGGCGTGACCTACTTGGAACCGCTCCAACAGCTGCGGTGAGGGAAGCGCGTTGTGGTGCATTCTTACGGACGCACGTACATACGGCATTACACACGCAAGTCAAAGAGCTGCCCTGGCATCTAAAACTATCCGCAGTAAGCGAGCTGCGCGTCGAATGGAGGGAACGACACATGCTAGCTTTCGACGCCGTGGAACGCGTTCATTCCCTGCCTGCAGGTACTATGAAGAAAAAAAAACTTGCGGGAGGTTGGATCCATAACAATTGCGAATTTTCGCTATATTAGTGCCAAATGCTTGTAGTAAAGCTGGTGACTGTACTGGTCGGAATTGTGTGCAGTATGTAACAAAGTGGGAATTGAACTTTATCGAGCAATTCGTGTCCCGCGAACGTTTGCTGTTCATAGTACATGTCTTCCGAGCACGCCTTGGCGAGGGGTTTCTTACGGCAACATTGTCGTACAGCTTGTGATTATTTTTCTGAATAGACGTGGGTGGCATCGTCGACTGCGTGTAGTGGCCTCGCTTACTCAGTTGCTTTCATAATTTTTTCAAACCTCCTGTTTAGAATAGAGCGGAGCTAATGCGTTCAAATGCGAAAATTGAAATGAAATGTTATCTCACACGTCAACACTGGCTCGTTGCCACAGACTTCGAAGGCGTCTACGTAATGTGGAAACGTGGGAATCTTGGAAATGGCTGAATAGTCAACCGTTCAGCAGCCTTGTGAATAATCACTTCGATTCTACTGTAGTTTAAAAAACAATTTCCTCGCAAAATTTCCCGGTATCATAACCTACGAGCCCGCAATGTCTTGTGAGGACGAAAATAAGAGAAAAGGCCGATCACTTGAAACGTAGTAGAAAAGCTAGGTCTTCACTTTACACGTTTTAAGAGTGACGTCTACCACGTGCGTACTGTGCACATTTTCATTTTGACTTTAGCTATGTGGTTCAGCAGTGGGCCTCATCCCGATGCAGTGGCACATAGAAGCTACTGAGACGCTGAAGTGTTGCGTAGCGCGTTTTATACCAAGTAACCCCAGCTACCTAGAAGATGGGCTTAGTAACTATAACGCCCACCAGATCCCTCAAGAGCCTACAAGTGCATACATCGTTCAGGTCGTGCAGAATAGGTCACGCATGATAGCCTCTGATTTTTGATCCCTACAATAAAGTCAGGAGCGCATTGAAAGTACAAAAAAGTTAAAAAGCTGCTGAAATGTCCGCATACTTCTTGAGAAAGAAGACAACAAATGTGCGAAAGAGGCAAAAGAAACGCAAAGCGGTAAACTATGTTGTACTTAGTTTGCCACCCTACATTGGGAGATGAGAAAAGTGGAGGAGAAGGAAGGAAAGGGGAGGAACAAAAATCACAAGGAAAGAGATCTAGTGCTACGCGCACACATATGTCAACGTTCACTGCGCACAATACGACACTCATGACTAGAATGCGGACGTCAGACTCTGGAGTTTTGTGGACACGCAGCGCCACCTGTGGATGCAGTTTTGAGTAGTGCAAAGCCCAAACACCTAGCACAGTTTGCTGCGCAACCAGGGGCAACTACAGCATACAAAACAACGATTGAGCCAAATATCAGGTGTATTTGCGCATTGAACACTCAGAAGAAGACCTACGAATTTCTCTTTCTTTGTCAGAAGCGTTACCGAAGCACCGTGAAGTGCTTGCTGTTTCACTCACCTGAACGACAGCTAAAATCAGAGCAGACGCAACCCCTTCACGCTCTACAAAAAAAAGACCCCAATCGGCGCTAATGTTGCGTTGTGAATTGCACAGACGTCAATTACTTGAGTGTTACTATTTTCCGAAGCCTTCACAAAGCAGAATGGCGAGAGTGCTAAATACAATCCTTCGCGAACGTGCTGGGTAAGCGATATTACTCGTGTTCTCCACGAACAGTCACATGATAAAGTGTGATAATGTTGGTCTCCCGTTATTCATTTGTGCAGACTTGACAGAGAACCATGGTAACTTTCATTATGAAGTGTAGCATATCCTCTGACCGTGGTGTGTGGCATGTAACAGTAAAGTGGTGACACTTGCGATAAATATCCCACATGCCACGACCACCGAATATGTGAAGTTGTCGCCACCACACAGCGTTACGCACGTAGGACTTTGAAGTAAGTCCCGCGGCTTTAAATAGCAAAGGCGAGCACGTGAGTCACACAAGTAAATCGCAAAATGATCGCGACAACAATAAGCTTTTTATTGTCGTTGGTCTCCACGATTACCGTAGCTACCTCGGAGGCATCGGTTTTGCCTTCGGTTGTACACAGAGAAAGCGGACACGCATGTACCCCCATTTGTAGTACATACAAACGGAAGACAACCGTCTGCAGAGCATTCGAGCATGCATAATAAAACAGTTCAATGAACAGGAAACGAGAAATTGATAGAGAACGTAACTGCAAAGTGAAAATCACCGGGGCCACACGAGCCGCATAAAGCGAGCTTCGTACAACTGACCGCATAGATTGCTCGTGTATACACTTCATCGCTTTGACATCATTTGTACGCCCAAGTTTAACGCATGTAGGGTTGCAGAGCGTACGTACGAGTGCTTGCCTCGAATTCGATGTCATGCGATGCTCCCTTGCACTAAATAGTCAGTTGCAGCCCGCCGAAATAAATGAAACATCTTTTGCATTGTGCCCGCTTTTTGTTTTTGGTGAGCTTCCGACTTTAATGAAGTGATGTTGGATTGAAAGAAGAAGCTTGCCAGGTCCTTGATTTTCAGGACCTGGCAAGCCTTAAGACCAACAAAAGAGTTGGGCGCGTTCACTATGCACGTTCACTTGCGGACGGCTCTCCGTGCACTACCCATATATGGCCGGCGCGGCAATAGGGGCGCGGATGGCGGCGTTTTGCGCAGCGCTGCCAGGGCAACTGACGTCTATACAAGATGTTGACACAACGCTTGCAGGAACTCGCTCCAAGAAATCCAAAACTTATCGTGTGCATTTAGCTGTGGGAGTTGAGATTCCAGTGAGGAGAGCGCGCATCGTGGTCATGAGGGACTTCTACACAGCGAAAACTTGACTTTTGTCATGGAAATTATCTGCGGCCGGTGCTCTACACTACAGGCCATTCTACAACAGCCCTTTATGAGTGCGCAGTGACGGTAGTGAGGGCCACGCGACATGCGCGGTCACTTTCCAAGTCTCTGTACCTTTTCGGCGCTCTGACTGTGACGAGGTGGTGGCGGCGCCATGGCATTGGTGGTAACGGTAGCTTAAGAGGAGGCTAATGGGCTGTCGGAGGAGGAGATTGCGTTATCAGTCCAGGTTGGACAGCAGTAGCCCCGAATTTCATTGCCGACGTGAGCCTTGTTATCTACTGCTCACGATAACAGCCGCCACTTTGTGCGTTGATTCGTTACGTACCGTCTGTATCAGGACACTCCATTCTTTTTTTCACTAACGGACAGTGTTTTGATGACGCTTAATCCGATTCATGGCGGTTGTGACGTCTCAAGGCGCTTTCATGGCAGGATTCTTCGTTGTGAGGCTCTGCACAGCGAGGACAAATTACCATGCTCCTGCGAACTACGCTAACATGACTCATTTTTTGACACTTATGGCACTGAAGCGGTCTTAGAATAAGTGAATGGACCGCGTAACGAAAGTGACCCCTATTCTCGTGAGATGGCATATATGTCGTCTTTGAAGACAATCTTTACGTAACGCGAGTTACCCAGCTGTCAGGCTTGGACGATGTTGCCATGGTCACTTACTTCCTTGATCAGCAGTGGGAGTTTGCCAGAAGAAACGGAGATGTCCACTTCGTATATCATGCTTAGCGTCATGCCATTGTTAAGTGGAATGGGAGTTTGAACTTTGGTACCGTTGATGTCTGTGATCTTGATCAGATCAAGCACTGATGTCTGGTCTGGTTTATGACGTAGATTGGCAAGACATTCTTGCGGGCATATTTTCGAACATCCCTGATTTTGTTGGGAGCAAGAGATTCGAATTTCTTAGAGATGGCCTGTCAATTCAGGATTCTCAAGTGGTCTTATGGCGTTATCGTCACAATTAGGAAAGTCTAGTTTGTTTAAGCTACCTGCAGCTTTACTGCAGGTGTAGTATTAGTTTTTTTACAACTGTAAACAGGCATGAAGTCATCCTCGCAATCCACCGAATGCGGTTCGATGAACTCACTGTCAGCGTCGCTGGGTTCGCTGCTCTATTTCCTAGAAAGACCCGCCGGTGGATGTGGCGTGGCTGGAGGGTGTGCAGGCTAGTTTCATTCCAGTATTAGAATATAGGAGCATTGAAGAACTAATCAGGTGGCTCAATTCTTGAAAAAAAAACAAGTATATGATGTGAACTGGGCATCGATGCGGACTCGTTTCCGTAGCGGCACAATATAAAATTTTCAAAGAGAAAGGAAAAGACAAGAACAAAGAAATGAAACAAACAGATGAAGAAAGAGAAAAAGAAAAAAGAAAGAAAGAGAAAAAAGGACGGTCGTCTTGTCAATTTTGTTCCGAGACTAAAGCTGATAGCAACAACGGTGTCTTGGTAAATGTATCGAACCATTGCAATGCCAGTCTTATCTGACCCCACACTTGGTGGGCGGGTTGGTCGACACGTATTTCCACGAAAGCTCGCGCTTGCTCATTTTCAATAAAAAGTATATAAATAAATAGTGTAGCTATCTTTGCTCAAGTTGTTTTTTTTTTCGGGCGTACCTTTACCGTACCTTTATCGGGCGTACCTTTATTATATAGAGGAATCCAAAAAGATCAGCTCGTGCAGGCCAGGGATTGTGTTGTGACATGAATTGAGCACAGTATATATGTGCATTTACAGCTAAAGCAAATAGATGGGTGCCGTATTCGGTTGGACAATAAGGGTACGCAAACACTGATACGACAATGCGCGTGCCGTGCCTATTCGTATATACACACCCATTGGCACAAAAGAATGATTTCGTATGCTGAACGCAAACACACTGTTTCTCAAACCCTCATGAAGTACACGCTCTAACAAAACGGTACGTGACGCGTGGATTGAAACGCCACCCGAAGAGCGCGTCTTTATTCTCAAAGTGCGCGAAATATAAAGCCGTGGTGCTGGTTTTTACGTAACTCTTGTCATGCATATGGTTGCAAAAGAGCCTTGCTTGTCAAGCCCTTTCTTTGAACTCTGTTTGGCCTAAACTTCGTTTCGGTCATGCAAAGCTTTGTAAGTACCTAATTGAGTATTAGGGCTACAAGCGTATATAGAGAGATGCATGCTGACAGAAGTGCTTTCCTATACTGTACAGCCCTGTTTGGTGCTGAAGGGCTGAAGTATTTACAGCCTTAGCTGGTATATCAAAACAAAGGTCACGTGAGCCATAGTTGTCTGCCACCGTGGATGTCCGTAATCTCTATCGTGCGAAAAAGACACTAAATAAGTAAAACACAAAGAAGACAATGCGATTCGAAACCGGGTGTCCTGCATGCCAGGCCAGTGTTATACCACAGAGCTACGTCTGTGCTGGAATCCCCGCCACGGTCGTCTAGTGCCTAAGGTACTCGGCTGCTGACCAGCAGGTCGCGGGAGCGAATCCCGGCTGCGGCGGCTGGAATTTTGATGGCGGTGAATATGCTGTAGGGCCGTGTGCTCAGATTTGGGTGCACGTGCGTCTCCTTATTCTGAACTTCAGTCACACTTTGTAGTCAAGTTCTGTAATAGAACTAAGTGCGCCGTCATAACAAAAAAGTTTGAGTCGAATACGACGTGACCTACGTATGACTGTTGATAGTTTTCGCATGGGTTCACTTATACAGGGTCAAATGTTTATTCGCTATGTCTCAAAGTCAGAAGTAGTTGAAAGCTGCTTTTCTAGATTGACACTGTCGCATTACATGTACGTCTGTTTCTTTATCACCAAACGTACACAAAAATTTGATTTCATTTGTGTCGATCAAGTCTCGTCTTAGTAAGAAATCGGTCTACTTAAGTTTTACCGCTGCTGAGCACACAAATGAAATTAAAAATGCTTAACAAAAATTTACGAAGGGCCGCGATCCCCAAGCGGTGAGCGGATCTGAAAAAGCACGAGCTCATTCCTCTTGCATGCTAAGTATAAAAGGAGATCTTTCGTGGCCACCCTGTTTCTCTCAGTGTTGCGTCATTTTCCCTTATTTGCTGACCTCAACAGCAGTGTCATCAAGAAAAGGTTTTGTTCGTGATTTATTTCTAGGGGGGGGGGGGGGGGTCCGGGTACGTAAGTAGTAAAAGCCACGCTGAACTGCGTATCAGTGGACGGGAGTGTGTATAGTGTAAGGTATAGAGAATTTCTGCCCCGTTGGAAATGCACCTACCAGCGATAATGCTGGTACGTTCGTTGCCGCAAGCAGAAATTTTGACGCACCATCCCGAAGATCAGATTACCGGTACAATGAGATCAGATTACCGGTACCAGCGCCAAAATGAGTACAAAGTGTTCATTGCTTGCTCTTATTCAAAGTTTGAATTGGCGACTACAAGTTCGTTCAACCAAAGTTTAAACTTGAAGAAGCGTACGGCAGCCTTTGTCACCGTCATGACCACGAGACAATATAGAAGTATTTTAGAAGAGTCTTGACATGACAATATAGAAGTACTTTTCAGAAGAGTCTTCAACATTCAACTACTAATGTAGAAAGAAATAAATTCTGCAGATCCCACGTACCTTGGGAATAGGTGTTATGCGAAGCAGGCGCAGGAAGGGTGACTGTCTTGTCAGTTTTTATTAAGCGAAACGTCACGATATGGCGCTAAAGATACGTACAAGTGCACGCCCAGACATTTAATAAACAACCCTATATGTTTTGATTGATATGGGCAGTTTAACGTTCCGAAACCACCATATATTTATGAGAAAGACTGTAGTGGAGGGCTCCGGAAATTCAGACCACTTGGGGTTCTTTAACGTGCACCCAATTCTGAACACCCGTGCCTAAAGCATTTTCGCCTTTATCGAAAATACAGTCACTGCAACCGGGATCAGATTCCACGACTTGCGGGTCAGCAGCCGAGTACCTTAGCCACTAGACCACCGCGGCGGGGAGGCGCATACGTTTTATGTAACAAGTTGTTTACAGTAGCGCAACGCTGCCAGCAGCAAAATGTATATTACCAACAGCAAAAAAAGTTATCTGACAACAGGCACTGGCACCCGCGAGGATGGTAGCCCTCGACAATGCTATGTAATCAAGCTTCAGCGAAACGCTCCGAATTCCAATTTGCCCCGCTGCGGTGGTCTAGAGGCTAAGGTACTTGGCTGCTGACCCACAGGTCATGGGATCGAATTCCGGCCGCGGCGGCTGCGTTTCTGATGGAGGCGGAAACGTTGTAGGCCCCTGTGCTCAGATTTGGGTGCACATTAAAAACTCACGTAGTTGGAATTTCCGGAGTGCTCCGCTATGGCGTCTCTCATAATCTTATGATGGTTTTGGGACGTTAAACCCCACATATCAATCAATCAATCAAGTTAAATGGCAATTTAACTTAACCCGTTATGGTGGCTATAATATAGGAGTAAACATGTAATGTTGATAGAATTGCATAGCCAGCCCTGCAACCACCTTTGACGTTTCAATTGTTCTTCGGAAAGGAATATCGGGTCTATCTTGACTGTGCTTTTTCTAAACATAAAGCCAGACGGCGTGTTCATTGGACAAATAGCCTTTTTACTAGCATTTGATCATGTTCTGGCGTGGTGTAGTGGGTAGAGAAATAGGTTGGGGAGAAGAAGGCGGGAAGTTCAAGTCTTCTTTGTGGATGTTTATTTCATACAACTTCTTTTTTTGTTTTATTGCGCAAATGCGCTTGATATCACTCATTTTACTAATATATTTTTGTGGCAAATGGGCACATCTATTTTAACGCTGTAAAGTCATTCTGCCCTGTGTAGTCAGCACCTCCCAGTCACATGCCGCTAAAGTGTCCCAGTATCTATAGCGATACTAGGCTCATAATCCGGCATGGTACTGGACGCTGGTACACCGAGGTGCCAGGTTTTGCAATAGGGGTACTAAAAAAATATAGACGAAATAACAAATTAGCAACACTCAAGCTTTTACTCACTCCTTCTGTTCTCTTGAGCAGAGATCTCTCAGCTGCGTAGCGGCTGTTGCTGCAGAAGGGAGTGGAAGGTTGGTTGCATGGTCCGTCTTTTCTTGTCGTGGCTGCTGCTGCTTGTAAAGATGGAGACTAGCCCCTTCAACACGTTGAAACAACTCGACTTTATGTACAGGAACTTATGTAGATATTCACAAGACTCTTTCACCGTTGGAACCGTCGCATGTCGCCTCGGCAGAGCCGATAGTGCAGAGCACTGTTTGCTGCGAACAGAACAACGCGTGAGAACTCTTGAGCCAGGTTTCAACCCATAGGTTTCTCCTCCCGATTCTGATCACGGCCAACCAAAACAATTCAGTCCGTTTATTGGACAGACAAAACACACACTTGTTGCAGTCCTCTCCTCTCACTTTCTTATTCAAGCACTCGATCTCTCCGTCGGAAAGAGAGAGAGACGAAAGAAGCGGCCTCCACACAATGTTCCACGAACTGTTCGAGCGCACACGTTTCGGCTGCGGGTCCATACCGTTACTGTGAGATTACTACGTTGTCCAGCATGGCAGCCGTTCCGTCGAATTTAATCCAGATAAATGAGTGTCGATGCACCGGATGTTCTCACGTCGCCCGCCGGCACTCCGTCGGCCAGGGACCACCTAGCTGCTTGTTAAAAGCAGCGACCGACCACGGTCTTCTTACCAGAATGGGCGTCCTTACGCTGGGATAATCGTCTCTTGAGAATTGGCTGTTTCGAAAGCGCACCATTTTGCGACATAGAAGACTCACCCTCAGACGTGCGATGCCTGACCTTACAGAGTTATTTTCACTTTTGCCGTTGTTGACTTCTGATCTCGTTGCTCACCCACCCTTCTAGAAAAAGAGCACTGAACACACATGTTCTCTTCCTGATAGACACTTTTATTTGGGCGTATAAAGAATTTGCGTACGCTGTTAAAATTACGTTGCGTAAGCTGCAAGTGGAGTGTGCGACAACACTTTTATTTTAACGTACTTTGATGCGTTTCAATCGACCAGATAAATCGCATTCGAGATACAAGCGTTTTCGCATGCTCATCAGCACCACTGAAGTTAGAAGCACGCTATGTCCCAACAATTAGGTGGCATCTGTGATCTGCACGAAAAGCATCCTGAGTGCCATGGTAGAGGCCAAAATATTGCAAGACTGGCCACGGCATTCACTGTGCAGATAATTAGCATCGTTCCTGGGAGAATTGGATGTGCACGTTGACTTTTGCTCTTTCAAACTTGAGTGCGCAATGTAAGAACGGCGTCTGATCAAGCACGACCGTACTGAATTGGCCTCAACTTTTACCCCAGCGCTGCTGCGGATGATGCTTAGTGTACCCTGCAAGAAGGGGTCACATTCTGCCAGCACATTTAACGAGTGAAAGCTCGCACAACATCCAACGTGCTTCTCTTTGCTCGATGAGCATAAGTACGCACAAAGTTGTCTTTTTGTTTAGGGGTTCTTGCTGCAATTTTTTTATCGTACGCTTGCGGTGCGCTAAAGTAGCATAATTGTATAGGGTGCTTTCAACAACAAAAGCAATAATAAGTGACGCTGGTAGGAAGAAGGGAAATGTTCGTGTTTAGCTACTCAATGTTGCCTTTCAACAACAAAAAAAGAAAACTTGTAAAAAACTATGATGGAAAAATAAGTTGCTGAAATAATGTTTAATTAAAAAGACAGCAGAGCAACTGTATTGAAATAGCAAAAACTACGTTGAAGTGGTGCCTAAACGTGCACTTGGACTCACAAGTCGAAGAGGAAGTGCCAACGCTATTCGAAACTTGCAGGTACCATGGCGCCGCTGAGCGGTGGTGGCTGGTAGCTCTGTTGAGATAATTTAAATTTTGAACCTGCTTAAACAGCAGACGCTTCTGCTTGTTTTCACGCGTTCGTGGTCAATTTTCAACGTTGGGAACGGTCTCAATATTTCTATAACCCTTTGAGTTTCTCAAGTCAAGGGGAAAGTAGAAAGGAAAAGCCGACTGATTTCACTGCGAGCGTTGATGCTCAGAGCCTGTCTGCACGGGGATGAAAGTTAAGCGTCTCGTTTGAGTTAACGCCCCGAAAAATCCATTAGGTGTTAAGAGTGTTAAATTTGGCAGACAAATAACCAAAGACCGTGAATTTATGCAGCATCCATTTTCTGCACGGGTACAGCAGGTTTGCAGTTCTCGCGCTTAATTCGCCTGCTCGATGCGTTACAATTTTGCCCAAAGTTTATGTTTCCAATATGCTACCCAGCATTTATTGCCCTAATGTAGCATATAAGCGCTTCCCTATTTTCTTAACAACATAAATCCAAGGGCCACCGAAGCGTTGCAATCTTCGCCAAAAGTGTATTTTCCGGTATCGTGTCTTTCGGGGTGATCATCTCAACGACCGCCAAGTTCGATGTATAGTCACGCCACCAATAGGTCGTGAAAGTGGCGAATGATGCCACATCCTCTCGTCATATTTTGTTATCACCCCATTTTACTGTCAGTAATTCTGAGCGCGAACCCCGCCTACACTGTTCGAGAAGCTTTGGGACGGTATAGTACATCATTTTGCTAAGATTACACCCATTTCATGAACGTAACAGATTATTTTGGAATCTTATTCGCCGCTAGCGATAACGGTAGAATATTCGATTGCAAGTGTATAAATGCCGACACGCTTCACCGCTTCTCAGTTGATCGACAGCCGATGCTCTGCTCGCCGCTATCAGTGCAAGTTTTTTGCTGTAATCTTTTTTTACGTGGTCACTAGTTCGGCAGAATAAACAGTTTAATCTTCAACCTACTGTCTGCTCCCTTCGTCGACGTCACTACTCCGTGACAATATACTGGAAACTCTTTGTTATCAGACATATAAAGCAAAAAATAGTAAAGTCTTAAAGTAACGTCAGCGATATGTCACAATACTTCCAGAGCATATGATTGCATGGTATGTGGTGTTTAAAATCCCAAAATTACCATATGAATATGAGAGAGGCTGCAGTGGAGGAATGCGGAAACTTTGACCACATGGGGTACTTTTACGTGCACCAAAATCTGGCACATGGGCGAACAGCATTTTCGCTTCCATCAAAAATGCAGCTGCCGTAGTCACAATTCTATTCCACGGCATGTGGGCCCACAGCCAAATACCTTAGCCCCTATACCACAACAGAGGGACTTCATAGCATGCAAGAAGGCCTCCACTTAACACTCAGTCGTAAATAGGTTTCCTGTTATTGCAAATTCTTTCGGTGACTTCACCAGTCTGGCGGCATTCGTTAACTCTATTTCGCCGGAAATAAGCAACAGGACACGTAGGTGCAAACACGACTGTCGCCGACGCCATGACATCACGCACGGGACGGCGAAGAGAGCTAGCTGACCGCGCTCGCCGGCAGGCAATGTTGGGTTTATCTGTTGAAATCGGGTAGTTGCTGTTAGTAACTGAGGGAACGAATTGCAACTCATGGTTACGGAGTTAGACAAGGAGAGCAGAAAGGTGGGTCTTTGAATAATCTTCAGAAAACGAAAGTAATGTACAACAACCTCGGAAGAGAGCAGCGCTTCGAGAGAGGTAATAGTGCACTTCAAGTTGTAAAAGACTATGTCTACTTTGGGCAGGTAATAACTGCGGAGCCGAACCACGACATTGAAGTAACAAGAAGAATAAGAATGGGGTAGAGCACATTCGGCAAGAACTCTCAAATCATGACAGGCAGATTGCCACTTTCCCTCAAGAGGAATCTTGCCGGTACAATGCTATGGAGCAGAAACCTGGAGACTTACAAAGAGGGTTCAGCTTAAATTGAGGACAATGCAGCGAGCAATGGAAAGAAAAGTGGTAGGTGTAACCTTAAGAGACAAGAGGAGAGAAGAGTGGATTAGGGAACAAACGAAGGTTAAAAATATCACAGTTGATATCAAGAAAAGGAACATGGGCCGGGCAAGTAGCGCGTAGACAGGATAACCACTGGTAATTAGGGGTAACTAACTGGATTCCCAGAGAAGGAGAGCGGGTTAGGGGAAACAGAAGGCTAGGTGGGCAGATGAAATTGAGAAGTTTGTGGGTATAAATTGGCAGCAGCAAGCACAGGACCTGGTTAACTAGCAGAACATTGGAGAGGCATTTGTCCTGCAGTGGACGTAGTCAGGCTGCTGCTGCTGCTGATGATGATGATGATGAGTTGCTGTTAGTAAGGCAAATTGTCGAAGCCGTTACGAGTTCGCTGTATTCTGTGCATGTTCAAGCTGGTCGCCATTGTAAGAGCGACGATCAAAGTCGGTGTTATAGCCGATGATGCGGCACAAGAAAGCGAGTACCAGCCAGCCACTTTCACTCGTGTCAGAAACATAAAATGGTACGTATGAGATGCATGTCAATGCTTAGTTTCACTGTCGTACAGTGTAGTAAACTGATACGAATGATACGTTCAACTGTAAACAATACATTAGATAAGGAACAGCAGCATTGACACTCTCTTTTAACCGAGTATTGGCATGGTCCGGACTACACGCGGTCTTCGAGGGGGACACCAGATGTTTGTGGATTTCACTGCTCAGAGTGCAGTGTTGTTGACGCAGTGAGTATCGCTCTTCACAGCGTGCAAGGAGCATGCGATGGATCACTGTGCTATCACGAGCAAAAAAAACAAAAAAACAAAAGAAGGCAGACGTGTGCTGCACCTTACTGCTGCGAAAACATGAGCTGAGAACTGCGTTCCAAGCTTGCGCATGGATAGTTTATGTTGTATCGGCTGCGGTGTCACAGACTGATTGTCCACTGCACATGCGTGAAGTTCCTTTGCTCTGTTCTCTCCTCCCTTCCCCTTACCACAATCTTATATTTACGCCCTACTGCAGGTAATAAACGTCATTCTTTGCCTGCCTTCACAAACCGTGTCAACGTGCGTCCCTTTCGAGCCATGGCCAGTAGGCTGCAGCGACTCAACAGTTTAGGTCATATATTACAGTTCTGTTTATAATAACTTCGTTTGTTTTAGTTCTGGCCTGTACTACAGTTATGGTGTGCTAAAGTGCAAGCGGTATATTAGTTGCGTTAAAACTATGCGACTGTGGTATAGTATGCCTGATTTATAGCCGCATATTGATATCTCTGTACACGTGTTTTCACTACAGGTGCTGATGCACGCACTTTGTTCGAATAGGGAAAAGGGAGGATACATACAAAACAAGACGTTTTTGAACAGTCATGCAGGGATAATATTTTGCAGCCCCAAACTTCTTTTTTTCTGTACAATGTGATAGAAATACTATCCCCTTCATGCAATTTACTGTTAAATAGTATGTCTGCATAAATCGAGCTAAGCATTACTGCTATTGCCAGCTTCATTCAGCACAGTGTGCCAGGTAAATAGGACAACAAGAATGTATAGACCTATCTCTGAACGCGAAAGCTAGGGGCATGAACACTTCGGGTCCCAGTGTTGCGTTCGCTTAGAATATGCGCATCCGGAAGTATTCCTAATTATCAAATCTGTCACGTATGCAATAATAGAAAGCAACAATATCAATATTTATATCAAGCACTGCCACGCGGACAGCTTGGACTATAATTTTGCACAGTTTCACGTCAGTTTTTCTTTTCACGAAGGCAACTCGTGGTGGTGGCAACCGTACCTTCACGTGCGGAAACACATAAGGAACCGGGTCGCTCTTCAGTCGCACACACCTGATCGTCAATCCCAGTGACTTTCTCGTAGGATTGAGGTATTTTAAATGCGAAGCATTTCTTAACGAACTTCGGCGACTTTGAGCGTATCTATCTATCTATCTATCTATCTATCTATCTATCTATCTATCTATCTATCTATCTATCTATCTATCTATCTATCTATCTATCTATCTATCTATCTATCTATCTATCTATCTATCTATCTATCTATCTATCTATCTATCTATCTATCTATCTAACCGCTTACAACAATTAGCTTTTCTGGCCGTTTCGATAATGGTATTAATGCCAAACATCGTATGCTGCAACACGACTGTATGAGGAGCATATCTGACTAGTCATAACATGAAAATCATGACATGTCTGTAAGGAATGTCATAATTTACATATGATGGTCGTGCTGCTATAGCAGTGGTTTCGTTCGCATTTCATGGTGCAATACTGGTATGATAGATATGACTGCACAACGTACAGAAGCGCCGGACCCTAACATAAAAATCATGTCATGCCTGTAATGTAACATGACTTCATGCCACGCTCATGGCGCGCTCGTGGCCGTTTCGCTAGCTTCACATATACCGAATTTAGTATTACGGGACGTTATGAGATGACTAAGGTATGCTACTGGTGTAAACTTAATAATAATCATGAGATGCGTGTCATGTAACAACATGACTACATCCCACGCACATGACGCACTCGCAGTCATTTCGCTACTTCACTTATACCGTATTTGGTATTACGGGATGGCGATGGATGACGAAGGTATGAGACTGGGACAAACATGATAATGATGAGGTGCGTGCCATGCAACAACATCACTACATGCCACTCTCATGATGCGCTCTCAGCCGTTTTGCTAGCTTCACATATGCCAAATTCAGTATTACGTCACGTGAATGGATCACGAAGGTATGTGTCTGGTGTAAACATGATATTCATGAGATACGAGTCTAGTAAGAACGAAGACAACACGCCACATTCAAGACGCCAATACGCTTCGACGTGACCCAGTGCGCATGCGTGCCGGCGTTCGTTTTGTCGCGTCACACCGGCGATTCCACGCCAGCTGCCGATCTGCCTGCCATATACTCGCAGGTGCGCACCGCGCTGCGTTGCCTTTACGCATGCGCGTTCGAGTGCTCGCGGCGTCTCTCCATCACGCAGAGAGGCAAACGCAGTGCTCTTTGGGTAAAGCTACGTAACGTCAACGGTGCGAAGTGCAGCAGGTTGCATTTGGCACCGGTTGCCCCCGGGCCGCAATGACGGAATGGTGGTCGCGTTGGTCGCGCCTGGAGTGCTCGCGTAGCGTCGCTGCTCCCAGTGTGCACGCGCGTCAACGTTACGTCGGAGTACATTGGGCCCTTCTTCATGCGCTCGCCGCCGTTTTGCTAGCTTAACATATTCAAAATTTGGTGTTACGTGTCCTAAATGAATAACTAAGGTAAATAGTTGCATGCTAATCCTGACGCGTGTGCTTTGTAATAACGTGAAAACATACCCCGCTCATGATGCGCTCGCGGCCGTTTCGCTAGCTTTACGTATACCAAAATTGATACCACGTGACGCGAATAGACGACGAAGGTAAATGACTCGTCCAAACGTTATAATCATGGTATGCGTGCCATGTCAAGCATGACTGCATGCCACGTTCATAGCGTGCTCGTGGCCGTTTCACTAGTTCCACATATGTCAAACTCTGTATGAATGGAGGATAAAGCTGAATTACATGTCGAAAGATGATAATGATGTCATACAAGTGATATAGGACATAATTTACCTCCGCCTCGCTACGTTGTGCTCATTTTAAAGTGTCATAACTACCTTCCTCATTGTGCTTAACATATCATTCACTCCCACTGTACGTGGGATCTGCCTTTTTTTTCAGTACTCTCGCTGTTTCTGTCATGACTTTGTTATTTACAAGGCTACCAAGACTTTAGTCCTAATTAGTGACGTGAGTGAAAAATTATGAGAAGGACGGTATAGCAGTAGAAGGGGGGAGGGGGGGGGCTTCATGGCCACCGGCATTGATATCATTGGTGCAAAGCATCACACACACAAACACGCAAGCTGAACGCTCTAGTTTAACCGGAGTCGAGGTGAGGGCAGTTCAGTAGCAATATGTTGTAATATTCTTGATCAGGGGAGTCATCTCTAAATTTTCCCTCTGCGCGAATAGTTGCCTCTTAAGTTCCAGGACAACATTGGTAAAGTGGTCGTTTCCTTACCACTTCCTTACCGCGTTTCCAAATTAAGTTTACAACAACAATCGTTATAAGCTTGTATACCAAAAACTAAGCACTATCGTCAAGTTCATGCAGAGTTCTATATATAAAGCACCGTAAGCGAAGATTCACGGAAACTGCAATCTCGAGATGGGAAAGGCAATAGAGATTGTCTTGTAGTTCATCGCAGCCACGTACAAAGAAAACTAAACTCATGTCAACGCAAAGATGAAAGAAGAAAGGCAAAGGACGCGGTGAATGTGTATCCTGGAATAAGAATGGACTAGTCTGTGGTGTGCATTCCCTAGGGAAGCTGATGTGGCGTTAGCAAAGAATGCGGCAATCGTGTCGCTGCTCCCTTGGATGCCTTCCCAAGCCAGAGCTAGACGGTTTTCTCTTCTGGGAACGCAGCGTGTCCGTCTGCGAATATATAGGAAGCAAAGGATAGTTGTCGTGGTTTCGTTGCAACGCTCGGCGGCGGTTCTTGGAATAAAAGTATGAAAACTGAAGCGTTAGCGGTGCGTGGAGTCTAAATACGCACAGAAGAGTTCGTTTGAAGCTGCAGCGACGGTCTATGAGGAATCGCTGTGCGAGTTTCGGCCTCTGTACTAGCCGACAGATGTAGTAAAGACCTTATCAGTGATATACTTTCTTCGAGCTGATTCGTGCCCCATAACCACGCCCGCATGTTCCTTTGTCACTGGAGCTCGTCCCACACGCAACTTTGCCATTCAAACATCAATAAAGATGTTTACACTCTCCGTCACCAAGCCTTCATGCTGAATTGTACCATGCTTTGCTGCCAGTGTTTATGCTTGAAAATAGCCGAAGAAGGGAGATGAAAAAAAAAATTGGCAGATTTCACGTACAGTGGGAATCGATGATATGCGAAGCACGAATGAGAAAGGTTGATATGTTACTTTTAAATTAGTACAACTTTACGAGGTGGAGGTAAATAATACCGTACATGACTTACGCGTCATGATTGTCATGTTTTAATGTGTCGTTTACCTTCTTCATCTATTCACGTCACATGATACCAAACTTAGTATATCTGGGGCTAGCAAAAGAACCGCCAGCATGCTATGAGCGTGGTATGTTGTCATGTTCTTACATGACACACATGTCAGAATTATCATGTTTGCACCAGTCATTTACTTTCGTAATCCATTGACGTTACGCAACAGCAGATTTGGTATATGTGGAACCAGCGAAACGGCCGCGAGTGCATCATAAAGGGTCCAATATACTCCAACTTAGCGCTGACGCGCGCGCCCGCAGCGCGCAGTGACGCGACGTAGCAAAACGCGAGCACTCTATAGTCTGACGCCAGGCGCGAGCAGCGCCCATCGGCGCGGCCCGACGGCAACCGGCGTGAAATGCGACAACCTGCCTTTCGCGCCAATGCGTTACCCAGACAACACTGCGTCTCCCTCTTTTCGTAATAGAGGGGTGCCGAAGCGCTGAAACGCGCATGCGTCAAAGCAATGCAGCGCGGCGCGAGCCTGCGAGTATATGGCAGGACCAGTGCTGGGGGTGTTAACGCCGGCGTGACCCGATGAAATGATCGCCGCTGAGCAGGCGCACCGCGTCACGTCGAGATGTATTGGCGCCTTGACTGTGACATGTAGTCGTGCTCTCACATCACATGCATCTCATGATTATCATGTTTGCACCAGTCAAATACCTTCGTCATCCATTGACGTCACGTAATACCAAATTTGGCAAATGTAAAGCTAGCGAAACGGCCGCGAGCACGTCATGAGTGTGGCATGTAGTCATGTTAATACATGACATGCACCTTATGATTATCTTGTTTGCACCAGTCAATTACCTTTATCAATCATTCACGTACTGTAATACCAAATTTGGCATAAGTAAAGCTAGCGAAACGGCCGCGAGCACGTCATGAGTGTGGCATGTAGTCATGTTATTACATAACATGCACCTTATGATTATCATGTTTGCACCAGTCAATTACCTTTATCGTTCATTCACGTACTGTAATACCAAATATGGTAAATTTGACGCTAGCGAAACGCCCGGGAGTGCATCATGCGCTTGCCATGTAGTCTTGTTGTTACATAACACGCATGTCGTGGTTGCCATACAATCATGTCATACCATAAAAGTTTTGCAACATGCCATGTGAACCCCACCATTGCAACAGCTGCAGGACCATGAAATGTAAATCATGACATTCCTTTCATGATTTTCATGTTATGAGTAGTCAAATATGCTCCTCATCGAATCATGTTATCACACGCCAAGTTTGGTATCAATACAGTTATTGAAGCAGCCAGGCGAGCTAAAAGTCGTAGTCGGCTGGATAGATAGATGGATAATTGATTGATTGATATGTGGGGTTTAACGTCCTAAAACCACCATATGATTATGAGAGACGCCGTAGTGGAGGGCTCCGGAAATTTCGACCACCTGGGGTTCTTTAACGTGCACCGAAATCTGAGCACGCGGGCGTAAAACATTTCCGCCTTCATCGGAAATGCAGCCGCCGCAGCTGTGATTCGATCCCGCGACCTGCTAGCGGCGGGGTGTATATATATATATATATATATATATATATATATATATATATATATATATATATATATATATATATATATGTATATATATGTATATATATATATATATATATATATATATATATATATATATATATATATATATATATATATATATATATATATATATATATATATATATATATAAGTGCTTCACATTAAAAAAGTAAGAAAAGAAGGAACTTTTATTGTGAAGCATTTCGTAGTAAGCTTCGGCGAATTTGACCGTATCTATCTATCTATCTATCTATCTATCTATCTGTCTATCTATCTATCTATCTATCTATCTATCTATCTATCTATCTATCTATCTATCTATCTATCTATCTGCCATCTCGACGCCTACTACTTTTAGCTTTACTAGCCATTTAGATAATGGTATCAATACCAAAATTAGTATGACATAAGATGATTATATGGGGAGCATTACTGTCTAGTCCTAACATAAATATAATAAAATGTTTGTCATGAATGTCATGATTTACATTTCATGGTCTTGCTGCTCTTGAGGTAGTTTCATTCACAACATATTGCAAAACTGGTATAGTACAACAAGGCTGCATGGCGAACACAAGTGACAGACCCTAATGTGGAAATCATGACATGCATTTTATGTAACAACATGAGAACATGTTACACTCATGACGCTCTCACAGCCGTTTCGCTACTTTCACATATTCCAACTTTGGTCTTACGGGACGTGGACGGACGACGAAGGTAAGTGACACGTTCAAATATAATAATCATCACATGCGTACCCTGTAAAACATGACTACATGCTACGGTCATAGTGCGCTCGCGGATGTTTCACCATTGCTTCACATACACCAATTTTAGTATAGTATTACGGGATGTGAATGCGCTACCAACACAAATTCCCGATGCAAGCATTATAATCATGAGAGGGAGGTCATATACTATATAATTTACGTCCGCGTCATAATGTTGGGCTGATTTTAACGTGACATATCAACCTTTTTCATTCGTGTTTCGCATAAGGTCGATTCCCACTGTGCGTGGCATCTGCCAATTATTTTTCTCCATGGATATTTTAGCAATTATAATCCTGAATCTTTTACTTGCTGTAATCTTTTATTCTCCTCCCGCATGACATAGCCCAAAGATTCCTTGTTTCTAAGCATCAATAACGTCTATACAGACGCCTATCGTCCCTGCGGTATATTGGTGAAGGTAGTTTTGCGTTAAGTGTACCATAAGACTAAAAATCTGCAAATAACGTACATCTGAACATGTGTGGGGCAACGGCAACTTATCTTCACCGATGAATCAACGTAGAAGCAACTTAGTATTACCTAGCTAAAGCCTAGCATCAACATACAAAGACCAGACTGGTTCCACAATCCTCCAGTTCTGCTGTTGCACGGTTTGTGTTATTAAATTTTCGTGTGTCTGTTTTACACCCACCTATGTTTTCTTCGATCAACGTAAAACGTCGTCCTAAATTCGAATTTTAAGAGCGAGCTTCTGAATAGAAGCTGCCTCCCCTGTTTTTGTCTCTTTTTGAGAATTAGAATCTCTGCAGATGATGGCTGCCGCGTGTCTTGAGCGCCGTCTTTACTTTTTGAGTAGTCTCATTCACATGCACCTAAAATACCACAGCTGCCTTTGCTTGTTGTTTTTCTGAAGCCTTAGATTTCAATCTTGCAAAGACTGCCGAAGAAGGGACTCCGTAAGCACGACTTATTTTTTTTGCTAAATCTAAGGATGTCGCCAGTGCGAGTGATGACTCGCCATAAGTGTCAATAAGCAAAAAAAAAGAGAAAAAAAACCGGACAGGTCACTTTTCGTGTTTCCTTTATTTGGTATCTTCTTCGTCCCACAAGGCGGAGTGCTAAGCCCGACGCAGTTCAACCTAACACTCATTGAACTAGTTGACAAGCAGCCAAGCAGTGTACGACTTTCCATTTATGCTGATGACATCTGTGTGTGGACATCAGGTGTGACTCGACTTCAACTTCGCGCTCGACTTCAGAAGGCAGCATTAGTTACATCGTACCACTTACGCAAACGAGGGCTTGCAATCGCAAGTGAGAAGTGTGCAGTCGTGGCCTTCACCAGAAAACCTATGTCCGCTTGCGGCATATCAATTAACGGGCAGTTGGTGTCATGCAGCCAGAGTCATAGGTTCTTGGGAGTCGTAATCGACCGAAACCTGTCTTGGACACCCCACGTAAACTACGTGAAAAAGTGGCTGACTGCCATTTGTCACTTATTCAGGTTTCTTGCTAGGAAAAGTTGGGGAATGTCTGTCGAGTCTATGTTACAGCTGTACAAGGTATTATTTACTGGCTTTCTGCGGTATAGCCTACCTGTTATATCTAACACGTGCAAAACGAACCTGCGCACAATCCGAAATATTCAAGCCCAAGCGCTTAGGATATGCCTTGGTTTACCCCGCTGCGCATCGACAGCTGAAACAATTGCCATTGCACAAGACTACTCGATCATGACGCACATCGCAATGGAAACGATGAGTACGTACCTCAGGCAACATGCTAGGAATCCTTCCCACCACTTGGCAACCCTCGCTACTGAGAGGCCCCGCACGAAATTTAGTGCAATTGTCTGTGCTCATCGTGCGTCGTTTACGTCAGATTTTACGCCTGCTGAGAAACTGGTGTATCCTTCGTGGTGCCTGACACTTCCACAAGTACGTGTTTCAATTCCAGGAATACAGAAAAAATCAAATTTGCCTTCATCAGCCCTAGAACAATTGAGCTTGAGCCATCTGCACGAAATGTACAACAACCACGTGCAAATATACACCGATGGTTCAACCACAGCGTCTGGTTCTGGTGGTGCGGTGGTGATTCCAGCTAGAAGAATCACTCTGCGAATCAAACTGTCACATGTCACTACCTCCACAGCAGCAGAACTTGCGGCTTTGCGTGGCGCCATAGAGTACACCAAATCCCAAAGACCGAGTAAATGGGCTGTGTTTTCCGACTCAAAACCAGCCCTACAGAGCATGCAGTCAGTCCTTCGGCGAGGTTGCCATGAACAATTAACTTACGAAGGTGTCAAGCTCGTTCACCACGTCACAGAAACAGGCCACGAGGTCAAGTTTCAGTGGCTTCCTGGCCATTGTGGGAACAGTGGCAATGATTTCGCAGGCAACGCGGCTCGCACATCGGACCAAGAAGAACACATCCTTCTGATTCATTTGTCAAGGACTGACGCTGCAAAGCAACTTCATCACCTGGCACGTAGTCCGAGTCTGCAGGAGTGGAACACCCCAAGCATAAGACATACGAGACTATACCAAATAAACCCTCGACTGGAACTTCGACCTCCATCCGGACTTCGTCGACGTGAAGTCTCACTTCTTTGTCGCCTTTGGTTAGGGGTTGCCTTCACAAAAGCATATAGAACCCTCATCGGATTGACCGACAATGCGAAATGCGATGTCTGCTGCACCAAAGAAAACATCGACCATCTGATATGCCATTGCCCTCGATTCGCCCCTGAAAGACAGAAGCTTTCGGACGCATTGCGACAATTGGACGATCGGCCACTCTCTATGCAGATGCTACTGGAACACCGTCATCGCCTTTCGTCGGTTTAAAAAGCAGTCAAAGCTGCCTTGTGCTTTTTGAGGACTACAGGCCTATGTGACCACCTTTAACGTTTGTGTAGGGCCACCACTGCATACGCGCCAGCCGATTAACTGACAATCCTCCTTTTTTTCTTTTTTTTCTTTTTTCTTTTCTCCTCTCTCTCTCTTTCTCTTCTCTTTGCTATCTCTCTCTCATCTTTCTGCCCCCTTCCTATTCCCCCAGCGTAGGGTAGCAAACCGGGCATGAGCCTGGTTAACCTCCCTGCCTTCCCTCTTGTTGTTTACCCCCCCCCCCTTTCTTCGGCTTCCTCGCTTCAACACCGTTTCAGTACATATTTGTGAATAATAGCAAGAATCATCACAAGGGATAAAAGAAATGAGTAAAAGTGGTATAATATGAAAGTAAAGTCAATACGACACTCAAGTTTTGTGAGAAAGAGCCTACACAAGTCTCCTTGATACCAACTTTAGTTGTTTATTATATACACTTGACGAATAAGATTACGTACAGTAAGGTAGATGAGCGCTCCTGAAATCTGTGTTCCTGTGAAAAACGGGCGAACAATTTATCCATTTTGATAATGCAGATGCACGGAAACGTACCTGTTCACGTTTGAAGAACGTAATTTTTTTCAATGACATGGGTTGGCGATTGGCTGGAGCCACACGTATGAATATCAGAGTCTTTCTTCAAGCATGGAAGCTTAATTGCTTCCTTTCTTCTGAAAAAGTTCTGGAAAGCTCAGAGTTTATGTGAGTTTCTGTTTTCACGTAGATGCGCAGTTCTATACATTTGCCGACGTTTTTTTTTTCTTTTTCGGGCCTACTATCTCTAAGCCTGCAACAGCATTATAAAAAAATGTAAGTCATACTAGTCGAATAGCTTTTCAGAAAAAGCCGAGGAAGATTGATATTTAGTGCCACTACTGCAGTCTGAACAATGTCAGAAATTAGAAATTGTTTACGTGGAGCATTTCTTCATTTATTCACCAATCAGTGGGCGTCAAGTCTTCAGAAATGTTTCCGCAAAATACTTCAACATTTTATGTCATATGGTTCTTTTCGTACAAACATCAATTCAAGCCTTATTTTTCTTTTTCGGTAAAAATATCCACTGCTGTAGAGGTAGCTAGTTCTTCGCAAAAATGTAACGCGCGCAAGCTCAGAAGCTCCTATTAAGTCTTTGCTGTACCCGAAGAACTTTTTGTAACAAGACTGCAGCCAACCACGTTGCATGCTTCCTTTCCCTTTTTACTTGCTCTTCGATCATTTATTGATATTACGTCTTCTGATACTCTTTATGCTTAGAAATGTCAAAGCTGAAGCAGACTTCTCGTGTCATGCGGACATTATAAAGCATTATAAACCTTTTTAGAGAGACCCGAATCCCTGGCGCTTGAAAGAGCATATCATGCTTCACGGAGTGGCGGGAAAGGAGGAAAAGGGAGGAAGGGATGCCTTCTGGGATGTTGTCGATGTGATCACCGAGGGCAACGAATAATCCCCGGGCACTTGTTATAAACGACGTTGGGGTACATATCGGAGCACTCACCTCCGAGTTTTTCAGAGGGCATCCTCCGCTACCCTTAGGCGTTTTTTCCTACCCTGGAGACCTGTGGTATGGAATCAGATTCCCATCGTCACTTCTTTTGTCTACCTCTTTATCTTACTTTTCTAGCCTTGGGACGCTAGTGACCCATCCGTTGAGATTTTGTACATAACTTCTTCTCTCATGGATCAATAAAAAAAGGATCTATCGTAGACAGGAACCGCAGTGCCAACCACAGAGCAAGCCGGTATGAGGCAGAGGAAATGGTCGATAACAATTCAGCTTATGGCTTTCCAAAGACCAGTCTATAGAGCATGGTTCTTGCGGCATAGCCAAACTACCGTTTGTAAGTCAGGGAAACTGTAGTTATGGTATACGGTGTGCCCCCATACTTACTGCATTTAGCGTTAGTGATTGCCTAGAATGGACTGCTTGGCAAGGAATAAGCAGAACAGCTGAAAAGGAAAAAAAAAACGAAGTGTTTTAAAAAACATTCCACATCGTGAAAAGTGACCTGAAAAGCCACTTTCTGGTGGTTATACAGTGTGTTTAAAAGAATGTGTCAACTATTAAAAAAATTCAGAAAGGAAGTATCATCGTACGGCCCGTGCCGTTCCCTTTATTATGGAAGAATAAATGTTCAGATTACTTACGGTAGTATATATTGAAGTTTACAAAATTAACTTCTTAACCAGTGGAAATAGGCGGTTCAGTCAGGCAAGCGAAATCGACTTCTTGCTGTGTATACTGCATAGTCACATTAAAAATTCTGAAAGGCGGCCACTGGCAATCACCACGGGGTGAAAACAGCAGACTAATTTAACATGCGAAACCAAACAAACGCATCAAAGAGCGCATCAATAACAGAGAGAATATCCTTCCTAATGACAGTATTTCCCTCGCATCAGGGGAGAAGGATAAGCGAGCGTCGATAAGCGGTCCTGTGGCTGGAAAGCACTGCAACGAAATGAAAGTATGTAGATTGATGGTTGATAACAGCGAGGGAAACAGTGCCGTCATTGCGGGTGTTTTCAAAGTGAATGGTAGATACGCTATTTTGTGCACACCACCATGGCGGTCTAGTGAATAAGGTACTCGGCTGCTGATCCGCAGGTACCGGGATTGGATCCCGGTTTGGCAGCTGCATTTTCGATGGAGGCGGAAATTTTGTAGGCCCGTGTGCTTAGACTCAGGTAAGCGTTAAAGAACCCCAGATGGTCGAAATTTCCGGAGCCCTCCACTATGGCGTCTCTCGTAATTATATGGTGGTTTTGGGTCATTAAACCTACATATAAATCATCAACGCTATTTCGTGCGTCGATTTCGGTTTCTGCTCTTAAATTAGCCATATTTTATCGCTCTGCTGTGATTACCAGTAGCCGCCCTAGAGGAATTTCAAAGCGATTATGAACTATTTGCAGGAAGAGCTTGAATTAGCCTATTTCACTGGACCCCTTTTAGCCCTGGTTAAACAATTATTGGGTGAATTCTTATAGCTTCTGCCGTTTGTGCGCTTGTGAAGACGCTTCTGCCACAAGAAAAGGTATACGGCACAGGCAGCATGCAGAATCCTCATTTCTGTATTGTTTAAACAATAGTAGACACATTTCTTGAAACACCCTGTATACTGAACGGACGAATCCAAGACGGTGGTTGCTGTAAATCGTTCCTGGAAAATTGAATGCCACTTTCATATCGTTCGTCTCCTGTGAGAGGCTTTGGTCAGAACACCGCTACATAACGAAGAAAGAAGTTAAACAAAAACTAATGGAGAATGAATTACCGGTGTGGCGAAAAAAATTGTTCTTCCCTTTTTTTCAGGAATCGGTATAACGCGACAAGGAAACGTGTCCTAGCAGAGGAAGTTGAGCAGTCATTGTGCATTGTGTCGCCAAAAAGGCGAATGAATCAATGCTGCAGTAACTGAGTACATTGCCACGCGAAAAAAGACACGCAGATCGAAACTTGCAGTGACATTGCAAGCAGAAAGCATGCACGAAAGGAGCACACACAAGACGAGCGCGCACAAACAACTTTCACAGCTCGAAACCTTAATCCCGTTTCCGAAACAGAAAGAAAGACGCACGAAAGGAACGCATAGGGACGCACAGGATGAGCGTGAACAACTGTAAACATTCTTATTTCGTGTGTGAGCAGCGTGCTCGTTTTGTGAACCAGCAAATGGGCTGCAAGGGAAACGTCAATCGTGCTCTTTTTAGCTACCTGTAACTTCGAAGAAAACTTGAAGTAGAAGCACAAGAGATACAAAGCGCCCGAATCTCGAGATAAGCGCGCTTGCGCCAGGGACCCTTCTTGCCACCCGGTTTTGTCCAGCGATGTGCTTCAGTAGCCTCGATGGGCAAGAAAAACTTTAGAAAAAAGTGCCCGCTGATTTTCCACACTTTATTTTCTTTATTGGGCAAATTACAACTAACTGAATGTTTTTTGAGCTATCTATAATTGATGAGAGATTCCCTTGAACTTAAGCACGTTCCTTTTATCCGAAATACGAAAGAAAGACTTTCCTTACATTTAAAAAGAACTTGAAAACGTGCTTTCATTTTTTACTATAGGAGCTGGTAAATGAGGTGACCGGAAGTTTTCTGGGGTACAGCGCTTGCAATCTGGAAACCGTCTATACGCACTTCGACCACTCAATGTGGAGGCGCAGTGCATGATGAGTCATTGATGACCTTCACAGCACCCGGGTCCGACGTGCGCCCGTCGTGCTGTCTCGCTACTGGGCACGGAAACGCACTGACGTTTCCGAGCTCTTACGACTGACAGTGGTACATGCCTTTATTATTTGTGCACCGTTTAAACGTTGGAGATTGGTTGTTCTGCAGCATATTGGTTAGCGTCGGTTGCTGAAGAGTGCGAGGTCACTGTTTCGACGCCCTGTTGTGGAACTTTTCATTCTTCTTCTTTTCCTTTGCAATATGGTGGAGAATATTTTATAGCGTCATATTTATGATGAAAATACGCCACAGTGCCTAAGTATACCCCGGTATAAAAAACCTTCGCGTTTAAACGTTATGGAGAGGGTTAAGTACGCCAATTTGATAAACAATAGTATATACACATAAAAAAGACAAACATTCGCATAACTACCAAAAATGTTCGGGTGGCACATAGAGGTATGCAAGATAATACAGAATAGAAAAAGCCGAGCAATATACATCAACAATCAATGTCAGCGCCTTCTTTTTTTGTGACTGGGTTCCCGAGATCACGTGGAATCTCTAGGCTTGTCCACTTGTCAACAAAAACGTTGTTTGTGCCAAAGCGGTTGCAGTTTATTAATGCAAATCATTTCTTAGCGAAATTCGGTGACTTTGAGCGTATCTATCTATCTATCTATCTATCTATCTATCTATCTATCTATCTATCTATCTATCTATCTATCTATCTATCTATCTATCTATCTATCTATCTATCTATCTGTCTATCTATCTATCTATCTATCTATCTATCTATCTATCTATCTATCTATCTATCTATCTATCTATCTATCTATCTATCTATCTATCTATCTATCTATCTACCCACCTGTGACTTTTAGCTCTCCTGGGCGTTTCGATAATGGTATCAATATCAAACTTGGTACGCCATAGCATGACTGTATGAAGAACATATCTTACTAGTCATAACATGAAAATCATGATATGTATGTCATGAACGTCATTATTTACATATCATGGTCCTGCAGCTGTTGCGGTGGTTTCGTTCGCATGGCATGTTGTAAAACTGGTATGGTATGACATGATCGCATGGCGAACACAAGCGACAGACCCTAACAAGAAAATCATGACATGCGTGTCATGTAACAACATGAATACATGCCACGCTCATGATGCGCTCTTGGCCATTTCGCTAGCGTCACATATACCAAATTTGGTATTACGGTACGTGAATGGATGGCCAAGGTACGTAACTGGTGCAAACATGATAATCATGAGTTGCGTGCCATGTAACAACATGACTACATGCCACGCTCATGATGCCATGGTGGTCGTTTCGCTTGCTTCACATGTACCAAACTCGGTAATACATGGCACGAACGCAGGACATAGGTAAATGACACAACCCCGCATGATAATCACGACATGCGCGTCATGAACTGGTATGAGTACATGCCACGCTCATGACGCGCTCGCGGCCGTTTCGCTAGCTTCACATATGCCAAATTTGGTATTACGTGACGTCAATAGATGACGAAGGTATGTGTCTGGTGCAAACAAGATCATCTTGAGATGCGTGTCATGTGAGAACATGACTTCAAGCCTCAGTCAAGGCGCCAATACATTTCGAAGTGACGCGTTGCGCGTGCTCAATGGCGTTCATTTTGTTGTGTCACGCTTGCTTTGCTACGACAGGCGCCGGTCCTGCCACATACTCGCAGGCGCGCGCCACGCTGCGTTGCCGTGACGCATGCGCGTTTCAGCGCGTCCGGCGTCCCTCCGTCAAACAAAGAGGGAGACACAGTGTTGTCTGAGTACCGCATCGGCACGAAATGCAGCATGTTGCATTTCGCGCCGGTTGCCGTCGGGCCACGGCGACGGACGCTGGTCGCACCTGGTTTCAGACTATAGAGTGCTTGCGTTTTGCTAACCTAGCGTCGCAGTGCAGAGCGTGTGCATATCTACTTGTCATTGGAGTACATTGGTCTCTTTATGGTTCGCTCGCGGCAGTTTTTCAGCTCCACATATACCAGGTTCGGCGTTACGTAACGTCAATGGATGATGAATTATGTGACTGGTGCAAACATGATAATACTGACTTGCGTATTATGTAAAAACATGACAACGTACCACGCTCATAGCGTGCTCACGGCCGTTTCGTTAGCTCCACATATAATAAATTTGGTATCACGTGACTTGAATAGATGACGTAGGTAAATGACCTGCAATAATGATAATCATGTCACGGAAGTCATATAGGACATCATTTACCTCCAACTCGTGACGTTGTGCTGATTTTAAAGTGATATATCAATATTTATCATTTATGCTTCACATAACATCAATTCCCACTGTCCGTGGGATCTGCCATTTTTTTGTTATTTTCCTTTGTCCCACGAAGCCTCACAGCAAGTCTGTTCTCCTCGAATTACTACATACTGTAAATCTGTGCAGACAGAACTGCAGGCAATATTTCATCAGTACAGCTATTTGAAATCGAGCTGGAGCCATCTGGATGCCTGTTCGGGCTGGCGCAGTTCACATGAATAGAATAAACAAAAAATATATAAATGGATGAAACCGACTGGTGATGATGCTTGGAATTATCTTCGTGGCGCTTGATGATGTGGACGATGATGCTCATAATCACAGAGGATGTTCCGGAAATCGTTGATTTCAAATATTTTGTTCAAAATTGGGAGACCCTCAAGCTTCGTCTTTAAAGGTAGAACGCCATAACTAAATTTGGCCCCTATTGCACCCTTCAACCTCTAAGTGCATACTTATTAATATGTTTTGTTACATACACACGCACGCACACTAACACGCACATCGTAGATTGGACCAGCGCGCGCTATTATCGCCGAATGGGCTCGTTTTTGTTGTCACAATCATCGAACAAAAGGCGTTAAAGAGGCCCTTAAACACTTTTTCAAGGAACCTTGGAATGAATTCCCTAGAAGAGCTCCAGGCCTCACGAATTGAACGCCGCAAAAAATTTAGGAATCCGTCAAGTGCGAGTGGACTTACAAAGATTCGTCGCATGCTGCAATTGCATTATATTTTCTCTCGTCCCGACGAAAACACTGGAAGCTAAGCAGAGAATGTTAGCAGGAAAAAGAACCATCCACACCTCGTCACCTTGAGCGCTTTTTAGGGGCGAGGCTCCTGTTTAGAAAAAGTTTATTCTTTCATGGGACGCAACAAACCTAAGAGACAAGCGTCTGTATAACAGGCACAATAACAAACAAAAGACAAAGCACAACATACACTACACATTTAAACTAAAGTGTCAAAGTCCGTAGGATGTCCATAGTCCGTTGTACTAATAACTGTACATATACTACGTAAATGCACTAGTCACAATATGGACAATGTACATGATGATATATGTACAGAATTTACAAGACTTGGTGAAGATGGTAGAAAATATGTACAACAGGTATCAAAATTCATAAAGGTTACATAACTTACAGCGTTAGAATGAACTGCATATATAGGAGAGCTAACACCCATGTTGAACACACACAAACACATAAAAATAGTAAGCACATAGTGATTACATGCACCAATCAGACATTGACAGGTGACCTGGCTATAGGAACCAGGCCAGGTGGAAAACTAATTGAACGCGTCTGTCAACTACGGACAGAAAGCGGCACGACCATTGTCGCAGAAATTCTTCCTCCCCAAGGAAGAACAATTCCTCCGACAGAAAAGATATGAGTTCAGAGTAGGGGCGTTCCAGTATTGGAAAAAGAGCACGACGACGATGATCTGCCGCAACAGCTTCGCACCTATTACGCCATAAACAAAAAGCTCCCGCAGCTATTAGAAGGCGTGCAAAGCGACTACGCGGGCAGCGACCAGATGTTACAAAGCGATTAACACCTCGGCCGCGAAAACTAGTGTTAACTGACTTCCAAAACACCTTTGCAGTGACACATTGCTGCAGCATATGCTGGTTAGACTCCTGTAACGGGCAGTTAGGACAAGTGGAAGATGGGACCATGCCCCACCTCTCCAGTCTGTCCCGTGTTGGGAGTACTCTCCATCCAAGACGCCACATAAAGTCACGGAGGTGACCAGGCAAAAACAATGCCATTATCGCGCTCCACGAGACATGTCTCGATCGTGCTAGACGGGCTGGAGGAACCAGAGGAAGCAGAAGAGCCGCCGTTGTATCTACAATGCGGCTTTCAAGAATGTCCACATCGGGACAAACCTGCTGCGCGTGTCGATAAAATGCTACTGCCGTTGAGTAAAATGCAGGTACGTGAAGTGTTTGCGGTGCAGAATTAAGCCGTGCATCTGGTAGTAAATAGCGTAACTTGGTGCCTAAGAAATAGCAGGCGAGATCACGCGTGGGGCACTGATCACCATGCAACAACCGAAGTAAGAATCGTAGGGCAAGTAGCCGGCAGCGAACAGAAACGGATGGGAATGCGAATCCACCGCAGTTTCTCGGTTGCCCAAGAGCTGCTCAGCAAACCAGCTCTGTTCCACCCGACCAGAAAAAAGAGCCAATGAGGGATTGCAACGACCTGGTGATTTGTAATGGGGGCTGTAAGACATGAGATATATACCATGCACGGCCGCAAAACACCGTCTGTGCTAGATACCTTCTTTCGAGCATCGGTAAATCATACTCTTGTGCTTCCCGGACGTGTCGTTTTACATCTTCGACTACTGAATTCCACAAGGAGGCTGATATGCCGTAGCAAGTATAATCAAGCCCCAGAATGCGAATAGAGTCACTTTTTTGAAGACCGAAAAAGGAACTTAGACTTGCGTCTGGTGATCTAATGAATAAATATCGACATTTGGAAAAATTTAACGCAGCACCTGAAATCGTGCCATACGTAGTAAAAAGTCGTTGGCTACGGGATAAACTGTCCTCATTCTTCAAATACAACGTGATGTCATCAGCAAATGCTGTCACTGTCACGGTACCACTACCTGGAAGAGGACGGCCTCTAACGTAAGGATCAGCAATTAGCGATTGAAGGAATGGTTCGAGGCTGAATACAAAAAGCCCAGGGGATAGAGGACACCCCTGGCGAACACCACGGGTAACCGGAAATGGCGCACTCTCTAAACCATCAAGAAATAACGTGCTGCGTATATTTCGGTATGCGTTTCTGAGAAGCTCGACGAAGTTTTGTGAGAAGCCAAATGCTGCCATTACGCTAAATATAAAGCTATGTTCAAGGCGATCGAATGCCTTTTCCTGGTCAAGTGAAACCAAGAGTCCCCGAGCTGATCTTGCTAACGTGTACGCAACTATATCGCGCGTAACAAAGGAGAGACTGTGGATTTCTCTTCCAGGAATAGAGCACGCCTGATGATGACCAATTAAGGAGGGCATCAGGCTTCTCAAACGCCGAGTGATAACTACCGCGAAAGTTTTAAAATCAACGTTGAGGAGCGTTATTGGTCGCCACTCCTCTGGGTGAACTGACGATGGGTCATGTTTAGGTATTAAAACAATTCGACCATCACGAAAGCTATCAGGAAATTCAAAATTCTCTAAGCAGCGGCAAATAACACAGGTGAAAAGGGCACCAATGTCGTCCCAAAACGTTAAATAAAACTCAACAGGCAACCCATCTGGCCCGGGGGCTGAGCCACGCTTCATGGAAGACAGTGCCTCTTTCACTTCGTCAGCTGACGGACTTGTGCACAGTTGTTCAGCTACGTCAGATGAAATTTGAGGGAGCCTACTTAACATTGTGGCTGTCTCGGTGGTACCGCGATGTGATGAAATTGTCGTACGAGCCATGTTGGCAAAGTGAGCTAGGAAAACTGATTGATCACGTGTCGGTGGTAAGGCAGTGTGTAAGAATCTGGCCGCCGGAGTTCCTAGTCAACTCGACGGGTTGAGAAGCGAGCTTTTCGCAAATCGTAGAACCTCAGGATGAGCACAAGGATTACGTCTGCAACGCCAGGCAGCCGCCATCAATGACGAAGCTGCAATGAGGCGTTGAAAACGACCCCTTAACTCTCGCTGCCATGCGCGCATCAAGGGAGTTAGTCGATGAACCCGAAGGGCAATACGCAGCTTTGTTGCAGTGTCCGCTAGTTCTTCGGACGTACGGCGTCTAAGGGCCCGCCCTGCTACTGAGCAGTGTAAACGCCACTGCGTCTTGAGCGCGTCCCACACCTCCGGACCGCATCCCAAAAGAGAGGCGCGCAAGATTCTAGATAAACTGGAGCGTGTACGCGCGTCGTGCAGAATGCGGATGTCAAGACGCCAAGGTTTCACTGATGATGAAAAGGGAAAGTGAGCCTCGAGCGTCACTGGTCGGTGGTCTGATATATAAACAGGCGATGATGGTAATGTTACTACATCAGAGTGCGATACGTAAGAAGCTAGCGCGCTCGGCACATAGAAACGATCCAAACGACTAGACGACGTGCTACGCCGCCAAGTCCAGGCATACTGTGGTCCATGCACTAGTCTGTACGTATCTGTCAAAGAGAAATGGTGCACTAGGCGACGCAGCTCTCGCGCGTTGCAATCAGAGCGACCCCATCCTAGACCTTGCACGTCAGCTCGCGTGTCTAATAGACAATTAAAGTCTCCAGTGAGTATGACATGAAGACCGTCTAGAAAATACACGTCCAGGTCACGGAAAAAATTGTTAGACATCGCTGCTTGAGCTGGCCCATAAATACACAAAACACGCAGCTTGAAGGATGATAGGACGCAGTCAAAAGCCAATACCCGCCCATTCCCGTCATAGAAAACATGATGATTGTGCCGAAGAGCGCGGTTAAAAATAATAATTCCAACTCCAGAGGAGCGAGAAGTCGCAAAGGAAAAATAACAGTCTAAATTAAAAGCGCGTTTGAATGCACGAACGTGGCCAATGGTGAAAAAATTTGTTTCTTGTAAACACAGAATATCACAATGTTCTGCGCGGGCTATGCTGATAACCTCGGCTTGCTTCACTGGGTTACGGAACCCTTGAACATTTAAAGAAAGAAATTTCAGGGTGTCAGCCATATTGAAAAAAGGTGGGTGACTGACCTGGTCGTGTTTTTCGATTCGGTATACCCCGGGGATCTGTCCGGGGGAACTGGAGTACGCACACTACACAGCACGATTCGACCCTCTAGAAGAGGGTCGAGGTTTCTTTGGTTGCTGAAACTGGGAGCGGCTATCTTGGGTGCCGTCCGAGCTGGTGCCAGACTTGTGAGCACGCTTGACCTCTCGCGGGGCTTGCATTTCCACGTCACATCCGTCTGGGCTAGAAGGGAGTCCGATGCTACTGTCGACTTCGATGCTACTGTCGCTCCTTATGGCGTGGCTCGTTCGTCCCTCGTAGGACGTAACTACAACTGGCACATACCCGAGTTAGGTATAACACTTGATCTCCAAGGTGGGGCCGGTGAGAGATTTCTTCTGTGCGTTGTTTAACAATAAAAAATAGTGCTCAATGTACATGCCAATGGCTGCTAATGGGGATCGCAGCGTGCGCGTTGACTAAAAGCCGAATGCTCCTGTCTCTCATTCCCCATTAGCAGCCAATGGCATGTACATTGAGCACTATCGGACAAAAAAGGTTGCTACATTGTACTCGCTGGGTGTAACCTTCTTAGTTTTAGAGAGGTTTAGCGAGCGTTGAGCCGCAGGGTCATGAATACAATGAACAATTATATGCCATGAATTCAAAGTGGTTAAAGGGGGGAAGCAGATATGAAGCGCAAGCCGTAAGAAATTAAAAGCTGAATCCTCCTGTCTCTCATTTCCCATTAGTAGCCACTGGCATGTACATTGAGCACTATCTGACAGGAAAACGTTGCTACGTTATACTCGCTGGGCGTAACCTTCTTGGTTTTAGAAAGGTTTAGCGGGCATTGGGCCGCAGTGCCATGAATACAGTGAACTAGTATATACCATGAACTCAAGATGGTTGAAGGTGAGAAGTAGACCCGAAGCGCAAGCCGTAAGAAAGTGTGCGTGTACCACCTCTCGTTTAGTCCTTGGAATGTCCACTGAATGGCGAAGCTTCTATATGGGGAATATATGATAAAAAGATGCGAGATGGTGGGACTTGGAGTGTTGAATAGATGGACGAACGGACACACAGTCAGATGCATGGATGGACGCATGAACGGACGCAGGGGTGGATGCATGAACGAACGCAGGGACGGGCGCATGAACAGACGCATGGACGGTCACACAGACGGACGCATGGAGGGACGAATGCTTCGCCCCACTCTCCATCATTCACTCCGTGGATATGCTGCCATTTTTTTTCTTCGACAGCGTGTTTTTTTTAGTGTGATCGTGCACGCACGCGTCAACAAGTAGCGACCTCTCACGGCTATCTCGGTAGCTTGGTTTTTCGGTCACAAACGCGCAGACGATTTTTTGCTCACAACCAACGGGGCCGACTTCGGCGATAGGTTTTCTGTGACACGAGCTATCGAACGCTCTTGCGTTCAAATTTACCGTGCACTGGTCTACATGATTAGCCCATAGAGCTGCTACGACCTTGCAGGCTTACGCCACAGGAACGAAGACAAGAGACGCCTGATCAATAATCGCCGTCAGAAGGAAACCTCAGCCTTCACCTCACGTGCCACTTCGAAGCACCGTCTCTGTTTTTCGTTTACAAGAGCGCGCTCACCGATTTGCGCGCCGCCCAAACGAGGACGCTTTTGGCAGTCCAAAGGCAGGCCAGACGCAAATGAAAGGCATATCTATGGCGTTCTCAAGGTACGCCGGCTTAAGTTGGTCCAAGCTGTTCATATCGTCACGGTCGTTTTAAAGAAGAGTGATGGTTTCTGAGTGCAGTTAAGGACGCAGAATGGCCCGTCATAGACTGGTGTAAAAGGAAGATTGGCTGAGTCGTGGAGCACGAGAACGTGTGTTGTTGTGGCCAGAGCAGGATGGAAAATATTGAAGAAAAATAGGTCAGGATGAAGATGAAGAAGAAGTGGATCTGTTCAGTCACTGTTTCTGTGCACTGTTCAATGTCTGCTCTTTTCTTGGACTATTACGCTGACATCCATCTCTTCGCGGTGTGCCAACAAGACGCCGGGTGAAGACTTCGAGGGCTCGGAGCTCTACAGGTACGAGGTTCCTTTATAAAAGACTTGGCTAGTACGCGAACCCTACGGTGGTTGGTAGCCATCGCCAGGAGCCTTACGCTCGTCCAAGTGCGTTAAACCACATGAGTGATACTGCAGGACACAATGAAAAGCCTGGGGGCTTACAGGTGCGCCCAAGCATCATAAAGCCGGCACGTTTGCAAATTCACAACCGTGAAATGGCTCCAGCGAGCACAGCAGCAATGGAAGACGATGAAGCTGAGAGCAAGAAGCTTCGCTTAGAAGAGAATCCTCTCGACGATAAAACGTCAACTTATTACCTAAGTGATGAAGATGACATGGGCGAAGATGAACCATTTACGATGGTTACTTATAAAAAGAAACGAGCAGAAGGTATCCCAGTCGTCTTTCGTCCAACAGCTGAAGGTGCTAGCTTCTGGAAAGTGAACCCCAATGGAGTGTCAGCTGAAGTAGCTTCCGCTGCTAAAGAAAAAGTGCAGTCATTCAGAACGACCAGTGATGGAAGCTTCAGTGTCAGCGTTGCTTCCTTAAGTTCAGCCAAGCGTCTTCTGATGCTTTCAAATGTAGGTGGCCTGGAAGTTAAGCCTTTCATCCCAGAGTCATACACTCGGAACGTTGGGAAAGTAAAACATGTTCCTCTGCAGTATTCAGATGAACAACTCCTAGAGTACTTGAGAGATGCATGGGTTATATTGGCGCAACGGCAAATAAAATACTACCGCCTGGAAGATGGAGGAGTAACGACGCGTCCACTTCACTCAGTGATCCTGACTTTTCGAGATGACCGCCCGATTCCAGGAAGATTCTACTTAGGATTCACCAGTCACCCAGTGGAAGAAAATCTTGGTTCTGCACTTCGGTGCTATAACTGCCAGCGATTCGGACACATGGCGAAAAGTTGCCGTAACACACGCCGGTGTAAGATCTGCTCAGAAGAACACCATCATAAGGAGTGCAAGTCTGTTCTTCAGCCTAAGTGTGCAAACTGTGCAGGTAATCACGCTGCCTCATATTCAGGCTGCCTGCAAAATAAAGCTGCTGCAAAAATGCGTCGGCATGAGCTCATCCATGGAAGAAAACCGCGCCCCAATGAACCATCTCCAAACCTTGAGATTGTTCATCCTGTACGTGATCCACCTCAGCGGCCCCTGCAACAACAGCCGACAAGCACGCCAAGAGAATCTCCAAGAGAGCCGCCAAGAGCACACTTGAGAGACCACTCACGAGAAGTACCTTCAAGTAACTTAACCTACGCGTCAAAGCTGCGAACGGCCACGGGACCTCTGCCGGAAAGTAGAGAAACCGACAGTGCCAGTGTTCGCCCCAACCACAACGTCGAAACGTCACGTCATTCTCAACATGCCTCAGAAAATCAACCATTCAACGGAGACCGTGCCTCTGCATCAGTCATGCAATTGATTCTGCCAATGCTTTTCGCACCACTTAAGGCAATCCTGTCTGCTCTACCAGAAGCAAACAACCTGCCAGAAGTAAAAGCCCTGATGCCTCTGGAAGCACTACTGTGTCAACAGTCCGGGTCAAACCTGCGACAAGTACGTATGAATAAGCGCTACAAAGATGTCTCCGTATACCAGTGGAATGCCAATGGTCTTCGAAGGAAGTGTGCTGACTTCCGCAAACTCCTTCTGCAGTATATTTTTACAATACTTTGCATCCAAGAGGCAGGAATGAATGATGATTTCCGCCTCTCCAACTACGTGATATATAAGTCATCTCATCGAAGTGGTCCTAGCAGAGTACATTTGTGCGTCAGAAAGGACCTACCTTCTCATCAAGTTCACTCAAGTGATTCGGACTTCCCGAAATTCGTCGCTTGCAAAGTATCCTTTGGTGAGCAGTGCGTTACAGTGATCAATTTTTACCTACAACCTTCAAGCCGCATTTCGGTGTAAGAGCTAACAAATATCTTCAACATTTCTAATTCATATACGCTTATATGCGGAGACTTTAATGTGCACAACATAATCTGGGGAAGTGATCGATGTGACGCACGTGGGAACATTGTTGAGTGTGCCGCAGACAAATGCAGTTTGACAATTTTAAATGACGGCTCCCCAACTTTTCTCCGAGGGCATAATTACTCTAGTTGCATCGATGTAACCTTGTGTTCCCAAGGTCTAGTGAATGGTGTGGTATGGACAACGGATGTAGAAGCACGTGGGAGTGACCATTTTCCCATTCTAATAAATCACCCCTACTTGCGAAACGACGACACCAGACGCTACAGCAAACTGACGAACTGGAAAGCTTTTCGGCACCACCTAACAAACCAAAATAGTGAACTCACGACAGTTGAAAGCTTTACTGAATTTCTGCAAGATAATGCGAATAAATGTACAAAGAAAGTCCAGATTCCAAAAGACTATGCAGCAGTCAATGGAGAGTATGAACATCTAAGAGTCATCAGACGACGTTCAGAAACGGCATATCGACGCAGCGGAAGTTTAGAAGCATACAAAAATGCACAGAAAATCCACAGTGTATTGCGCAGACGGCTAGAAAAGTTATGTAAACGACGCTGGCGTGATTTGTGTGGCACGATCTCTCCCCACACACCTGTTCCAAGAATTTGTTTTGTAATTTGAGCACTTAGCGGCCTTGTATCACAGAGCTTCACTTGCTGTAGCCTTGGACAAAGCGGAAGCTGTGGTAGCAGATGAATTTTGTCAACTTATCAGTAGGCCCGCCGCAACACAATGTGCCTTGTTTGATCATTCTGTCGCCTTAGCCAGCCAGAAAATAAATGCTTGCTTTTGGGCCCAGCTTCCTCAACTAGACCCCGTTTTTACGTTAAGAGAGCTGCATTGTGCTATAGCAGCATGTCGTCAAAAATCGGCCTCTGGACCGGACGGCATTACGTACATTATGCTAAAGAACCTTGGGCCCACAGGACAGCTATACTTTTAGATATTTACAATAATCTATGAACGCAAGAAATTGTACCCGAGTCTTGGAAGTCTGCTCGCATCATTCCAATCTTGAAACCGGCTAAGACGCCCTTGAACCTTCAATCCTTCTGTCCAATCAGTCTGACAAGCTGTTTATGTAAGGTAATGGAAGAAATTATTGATGCGCGACTTCAATGGTGGTGCAACAGAACTGGTGTATTTTCTAACTACTTGACAGGTTTTAGTAAACATAGATCCACAGTGGATGCAATACTGGACTTAGTAACGTATGTGGAGCATGAACGCGCCGGTGGTAGTTTGACGGTCGCAGTGTTCTTGGACATCAAAAGGGCCTTTGACACAGTCAGTCATACTCATGTTCTGCAGAGTATGTTGGAACTCGGACTGTCCGGCAGACCTTTGCGGTGGGTATTGAAATTTTTACCAGGTCGTAAAATATTCATTCAGACGAGCGAAGGAAAAGGTGCTGAACACGATGTCAGAGAGGGAATACCACAAGGAAGCGTACTCAGCCCTCTTCTTTTCAACTGTGTTATGGCTGATTTAGCTAAAAGACTGCCTTCCAGGTTGAAATACTCCTTATATGCAGATGATGTGTGCATTTGGGCATCTGGCACGGACATATGGTTAATTCAGATTGCGTTGCAAGACGGAATAAATATTATCAACAACTTTTTAAAAGAAAGAGGAATGATTCTATCGCACGCAAAGACAGCTGTATTCTCTTCACCCGTAAGAAGTTAAAAAACTTCAATCTCAATTTAGAAGAAGAACCACTAATGATTGTGACACAGCATCGGATTCTCGGAGTAATACTTGATAGGCAGCTATCTTGGGCACCTCACAAAAAGAAACTCGAAAACGAGTTGAATACGCTAGTGAATATACTCCGCAGAATTGCTGGGACATCATGGGGCGGATCTGTATCATCCATGCTCGCTGTTCACTATGCTTTAATACGACAAAAAGTTGCATATTCTGCAGCAGTGTTACACGGCCTTTCCCGCACTTCAGAGGAGCGACTTCAAAGACTATTAGCTAGGGGACTGCGCGTCTGCATAGGTGTTCCACGAGCGACTTCAAGCAGCCTTGTCATAGCAGAGACTCGACAACCACGCTTTCCAGTCATGAGAACAATTGAAACATGCCGCCATTTTTTTCGCTTACAGATGCAACACAGGGACCACCCATTGGCAATGGAGATTTTACTAAGAGGTAAAAGCAATGTTCATAACGATGTACAGACTAATGTACATATATTAACCAAAAATGATTTTTGGACCTCTGAAATGGACTATCCTCCATGGCTGCTTGTAATACCAAGCATTGAATTCTCAGTGGATGGCATTATCAGAAAGAGAGACATGTTCATCCAAGCTGCTCAACAACTAGCGCTTTATCAGATACACATGCGGTATTCAGGGTACATACATATTTACACAGATGGCTCAAGTACTACAACGTCTTCAACATCGGCATTTATCATACCACAGCTCAATATTCAGGAATCGTTTAAATTATGTCGCATGACGTCATCTACTACATCTGAGCTCTTCGCTATTCTGTATGCTCTAAAGTTTATAAACTCGGTAGCAGACGCTAGAAAATGGGTACTTTTCAGTGACTCACAGGCCGCATTAGGATCACTCTACAGTACAAACAGGACAGTAATAAGTGATAGTATGATATACGAAACACTGAAGGAGCTCACCAAAGCAAAGAAGGCGCAACATGAGATCAAATTCCAGTGGATACATGACCACTGCAACATTCCTGGAAACACAGCTGCCGATGAAGCAGCACGACAAGCACATCGTAAAGACGTTACTGTTTCTTTACCAGTTTCGAAAAATGAATTACGTAGTATTATAAAGAATACAACTTTCAGAATGAGCAAAACTGCTTGGTTTGACCAAAGTACAAAGAGCTGCGATTTATATCACATCGATCCATTTATTGAATTCAATATTACACTGGCATTAGATAGAAGGATGGAAACTCTAATTCACCGATTGAGGCTAGGCACCGCATACACAAAACATTCTTTGCACAGAATCAGAAGAGCTGAAACTCCCGAATGCGAATGTGGATTTATAGATGAAGCCGTCTGTCACATTCTCATAGACTGTCCACATCATGACATGCCGAGACGCCGTCTTAAGTACGAACTGTTCGCATTAGACCACAGACCATTTAGCATGAAAAAACTTCTGGGCCCGTGGCCAACTGGAGTTTTACAGTCCCACGCTTTAAAAGCATCAACACGTTTTTTACAAGACAGCGGGATTGCTGACAAGTATTAACAAAAAGCAAACTTGCGCCAACATCTCCTTATATATCATATCAATAAAAAAAGTCGGGTTGTGATGGGCCGGAGATTTTTCACCCAGTCCAGGAGGCAGTTCATAAATTATTGCGGTTGGGCTGGTAGCTGAGGTGATATGAATAAATCTTCGGGGAGCCTCAGAGAACTTCCATACACCAGCAATGCTGCTGGGCACTTTAGGTCCACCCGGATGACAGCCCTTAAACCTAGAAGCATCATTGCAAAAAATCAACCCAAGTCGTCCTGTGAAGGCATGTGGTCAGGGCGATTTTAGTTGCCGGTGAAAGCGTTCCACCATGCCGTTGGCGCAGGGATTATAAGCAGTGGTGCAGTAATGTCTGGCTCCAAGGGTGCGATCAAGGCCAGAAAACAACGTGGACTTGAATTGATGTCCATGGTGTGTTGTCCTGGCGCCAGGATGCCAAAAAAAAAAAACGGATATCCACGTAAAAATAGAAGCACGGACAACTGTCTTGGCAGTTGTGTCTTTAATGGAAAGACCCTCTGGCCAGCGTGTGAAACGATACTTCATGGAAAGTATGTAACGGTGTTTCTGAGACATCCGTAGAGGGCCCAAAATGAATTTATGTATATGGTCAAAACGACGGCTGTGTGTGGAAGAAAAGATTTCGGAGGCGTCTTGTGATGACGGTGAACGTTTGTCGTCTGGCAGGGGAGGCACGTTCACGTCCAAGCACGCACATCACCGTTGATGCGCGGCCACACTTAGCGCTGGGTGAAAAGACGCTTAGTAGCTTGAATGCTGGGGTAGCCGATGTCGTGTAAGGAATGGAAATTAGTGCAAATGAAGCGGGAACGAAACTACCGGAAATTTCACCTGAGATGTTGCACCACAATGACTCAAATGATACTGTATGTGGCACTAGGCGTAGTCGGAAGAAACGAGGGTTCATTGTAAAAGCAGTGAGCTCTTCGTCATTCTGCAGCGCGGAGGACAATGAGGTCCAGTCGATTGTTGGAGATGGAAAGTAAACCACGGCTATACAAGAAAGGGTATCCGCGGCTGTGTTGTCGACGCCTTTCACATGGCGGATATCAGTCGTGAATTCGAAGATATAAGCGAGATGGCGTAGTTCATGGGGCACATACTTGGATGAGTTTGTGCGAAATACATACGGCACTGGCTCATAATATGTCAGCACAAAAAAGAAGCATCCTTCCAGAATATGGCCCTCTGTGTCGCTGTATTGCATAGTAGATGGCTAGTAGCTCCCGGCTGAAGACGCTGTAGTGGGTATCAGCAGCAAGTAGCTTTCAAGAGTGAAAGGACAAGGGTCTCCACTCGGAGTTGATGCACTATTGCAAGACAGCTCCAACGACAGTGCTGATTGCGTCTACCATCGACCAAGTAGGGGCATTGTTGCTCAGATAAATATGAAGCACAGCGTTGGCGACCGCTTGCTTGGCGGCAGTAAAGGCAGCCTGTGCTTCTGACTACTAAGAAGTTGGAGAGAACGGGCCGGAGGGTGAACAAAGGAGTTCGGTGAGTGGTGGAAGCAGTTTTGCGTAATGTGATAGAAAACGCCTGGAGAAACTGACAAATCCTAGGAATTGGCGTAACTGGCGTACTGTTGTGAAATGAGAATACTCCTGCATTGCTTTGACGGGGGCCCACAGAGAGCGTATATTGTTTGATGATATGTTATGACCCAGGAAATCGAGCTCCGCTGCGCCTAAAATGCACTTTGAGGCGTTCACAATGAGGCCGTACTGCAGTATGCGTTAAAACAGAGCACGGAGATGATGCCCATGCTCTCAAGACGTCCGGCTGAAGATCAGGACATCATCAAGGTGGGCGAACACACTAGGGAGGCCTCCTGTGTCCTCCGAAATGAACCGCTGAAAGGTCTGAGCTGAATTGCGCAGTCCAAAAAGCATCCACACATATTCAAACAAACCAAAAGGTGAGGTGTAGTGATGGTGGTCTTCCGTATGTTAGCGGCCTCGACGGGAATCTGGTGGTGCACCCTAACAAGGTCCACAAGGTCCTTCACAATGTTAGAGCTGTCCATGCGTGATGCAAAATTCTGGAAGTGAGGCAGGGGATGGTGTCATGGAAGTCTTGGCGTTCAACGCTCGATAGTCTCCACAAGAACGCCAGTCACCGCGATCACGCTTTGCCACTCAATGCAGCAGAGAAGCCCATGCGCTTGACAATGGGCCTCTAATGCCAAGTTGAAGTATGCGATCAAACTCGCGTTGGGAAATCACTAGGTGGTCCTTAAGCATGCGACATGGTCGAGCGGCTACTGTTGGACCTTGGGTGACGATCTGGAGTGCCACCGTATGTATCGGTGGCTGAGTGAGATTGCATGGTTTGGTTAATTTCGGAAAACTCGCTAAGATTTTTTCGAACGGTGAGGAAGGTATCAGCATACGAATGGTCATAGGAGCAAAAACATGATAAAGAATGCTTACCAGCGCAAAAGATGGTACAGGAGGGGACAGGAGATGAGACGAGGCAGAGTGCTCAACTGCCAACAATTGTATTTCTTGTGAAGGTCTTCGCTTTAATACAGCCACCAGTCACAACAGTCATGTGCGATACACAATAGTAATTCATAAGTACATCACACCGACAAGCAAAGGAACAACTTTTCCTTATCGGTGAGTGCGACAGAAGGGGTGCTAACACAAGCATCTTTCAATGAGCGAATCTTTTCTGCCTCTATTACCTCACGTGTTGTGTGATGCCTGCATGTTGCAACAATAGTACACTCTGAAAATATTGGCCGGCAGCCGCACGTGCTGCAGTGAATGGACAGCCATCCTTGTTTATAATTATCCACATTGTACATATGTTCCCTTAGCCTCTCATTTACACAACGACCTGTTTGATCGACGTAACACTTTCCACACGATAACAGCAGCTGATACACCACAATACAGATGCAATGTCTAAATTTATTTGCATGTTTTGTAGTGCAACCGAGGGTATGTCAGGACGAAGGAACGAACAGCTTGCATATGCGACTCAATGTTTGAGAGGCCATAAAGACAACCTTCACATTAACCTGCTGTGCCACTTTAAGATTGTGCGCTATCTTGTGCATATACGGAACCACGGCGAAAGCCTGTCTAGCTGTGACAGGTTGGACAACAATATCGTTCCCTTTGGCCTGAAGTATGCGCAGCAAGAATTCGGCAAGGAATCTTGCACGTGGTCGGGGTAACCGGCCGACGTCAGCCTTGAAGATTGCTCAACAAAGCTTTCTGTAATCTTGCGCACACAGGTAAAATACTTTAGCAAGGCGTTCACGTAGCATAATTTTGCGATACCTTGATTAACTAATTTAGAATGCGCGGAATGAAATGGAAACGCAGGCTTATTTCTCCGCGGTTGATACTACCAGCAAGTGCATCCATTATTCAGGAATAGCTTAAAGTCAAGGAACCTGAGTTCACAATTCTCATAACTTTCGTTTAAGAATGACGCTCTTGCAGTTTTAGACTTGATGCGGAATTGTTTCAAACATTTTGAGCTTACTCATGAACATTCTCAGAATAGTGAAATCAGGTTCTTTGACTTTAGCCTATTCCTGAATATTCGACGCACTTGCTGGATGTATCAACCGCATGGAAAACCTGTGTTGCCATTTCATCCCGCGCATTCTAAGTAAGTTAAGCGAGGTATCGCAAAATCTTGTTTTGTGAACGCCTCGCGAAAATCCTGTGTGCACAAGATTACAGAAAGCTTTGTTGAGCAATCTTCTAGGCTGACGTTGGCTGGTTACGCGGACCACGTGCAAGTTTCCGTTGTCGAATTCTTGCTGCGTGAACTTCAGGCCAAAGGGAACGATATTGTTGTCTAACCTGTCACAGCTAGACAGGCTTTCGCCGTAGTTCCGTATATGCACAAGATAGCGCACAATCTTAAGAAAGTGGCACAGCGGGTTAATGTGAAGGTAGTCTTTATGGCCTCGCAAAAATCAAGTCGTATGTGCAACTCTCCGTTCCTCCGTCCTGACCTACCCTCGGTTGCACTACAAAACATGCAAATAAACTTAGAGATTGCATCTGTAATGTGGTGTATCACCTGATGTTATCGTGTGGAAAGTATTACGCCGGTCGAACAGGTCGTTCTATAAATGACAGGCTGAGGGGACATATGTACAATTTGGATCATTATAAACAAGGATGGCTGTCCACTCACTGCAGCACGTGCAGCTGCCGGTCAATATTTTTAGAGTGTACTATTGTTGCAAGATGCAGCGATCGCACCACACGCGAGATAACAGAGGCCGAAAAAATTTGCTCATTGAAAGATCCTTGTGTTAGCACCCCTTCTGTCGCACTCACTGATAAGGAAAAGTTGTTCCTTTGCTTGTCGGTGTGATGTACTTATGCATTATCATTGTGTTTCGCGCATGACTGTTGCGACTGGTCACTGTATGAAAGCGAAGACTTTCGCAAGAAATAAATTGTTGGCAGTTCAGCGCTCTGTCTCATCTCTTCTCCTGTCCCCTCCTCTATTGTCGTTTGCGCTGGTAAGCACTCTTTATCATGTTATACCAACACGTTCAATCCTACTGTCTCTTGAGCAATGACAGCACTCCAGAGATAGAGAGACGAGTCGGACCATCGACGAGTCAGCGACGCCACACGCTGACGTCCAAATCAAAGTATCAGAGGAAGTCCGAATTGATGATCGGTCAAACCACGCCTGCGATGGCAAAAACGCACCAGAAATTGTGGCGGAGGCCCAAGTCAAGAGGAAGAGATCGGCGTACATACGTCGCTATTGTAGACGCAATGTCAGCCCGAAGTGACTGCCCCGGTGACTTTGACCGATCAGCCTTAGTCGGAGGCGCAAAGCTAATTTCGGCGCCCGTATCTATAAAGGACCTGGCACCGGAAAGCTGGTATGTCGCCATGAAGAGGCGGCTGGGACGAGAAAAATGATCACGGCCGCCGTCAGTGATCCCGGCGAGCGTTTCCCGGCCACAAACAGGGATGTTTGCACCTCTTGGATCGCTGTAGGAAACGCCAGGGGTACCAGCAGAGAAATGCAGGGCTTAGACTCGATGACTGCAATGAGCCGAATGAGTCTCCTGGAGGAGGCTCCAGAGGGTAGCGATTGAGGTGGCGAGTTTATCGATCGGAGCCTCGAGTCGCACAATCGCCATGTCTGTTGGTGGTGAAGCAGCGTTCATGGTTGAGGCGGTCGCTTTATGAACCTGATCGGCGAGCTCCGCCAGTCGGTCGAGGCTCAGGTCACTGGTCACCGCGAGGACAAGGTGGATCAGCTTAGAAGGCGTTGGGGGAAGAGCTCGTGAAGCACCGCTGAGCGTGTTGAGGCGTGATGCTCCCCAAGAAGCTGTCCCATACGGCGCCGTAGTTGGGAGGGATGCCTGTCACCACGATCCGCCTCAGTGAAGAGTTGCTGCAGGCGGACGCTTTAAGATGGCACGAATCGCTCCAGTACCTTGGTCTTAAGGTGCTGATATGTCATCGTGTCTGAGGGGTTGGAGAAGATGTCGGAATGCTCAATGGCAACATCCAGAGGGAGTACTCAGGCGACATGGCAGTAGCGTGTCCTTCCCGAGACGATGGGGTACAGCGAAAACAGCGCCTCGACCAAGTGAAACCAATTTTGCGGGTTCTGGGGCCAGGAAGACGGGATACGCAATCGCACCGCCGAGACGTCCTGCAGGAGCAGACACCCGATTGCATATGAGCATATATCCTAGAAGAATTACGTGGCCTGATCGCATAAGAATTACAGCGTCAAGACAAAGCTGTGTCAGCTGGCTCATCGCAATTGGTAGTCCTGTCACACAAACGCCAGCAGAAAAGTACTCTGGCGCTTTCATCTATCCAAAAAACGCTTGCCGCAGACAGGTTACAAAAGGAAAACTCTTTAAGGAAAAGATTGAGCGAGGAAGCTTTCGCACTGTGTAAGACAACGTTACTTGTATCCATATCATAATTGTAGGTGCTGATGTGTTATTTGAGTAATTCGCATGATGTTATTATGGGCGAAGCTCTTTTTAGCAGCACCCGTTCGTCCCTCGTAGTCGTAGTGTGTAACAATTGTTACATTTTGACCTCCAAGATGGTGCCAGTGAGAGATTTCATCTGTGCATTGTTGAATAATAAAAATAGTGCTCAATGTACATGCTAATGGCTGTTAATGGGTAACAAGAGACAACAGCACACGGATTTTATTTAACGCGCACGCTGTGATCCCCATTAGCAGCTATTGGCATGTACATTGAGCACTATCTGACAAGAAAGGGTTGTTACGTTATACTCGATGGTGTAACCTGCTCGGTTTTAGGAAGGCTTAGCAAGCGTTGAACCGCAGTGCCATGAATTCAATGAACTAGTATATACCATGAATGAACTAGAGGTGCTTAAATGTGGGAAGTAGATACGAAGCGCAAGCCGTAAGAAAGTAAAGGTCGTTTTCTCCTGTCTCTCATTTCCCATTAGCAGCCATTGGCATGTAGATTGAGCACTATCTGACAGGAAAAGGTTGCTACGTTATGCTCGCTGGGCGTAACCTCCTTGGTTTTAGAAAGGTTTAGCGAGCGTTGGGCCGCAGTGCCCTGATTACAGTCAACTAGTATATACCATGAACTAGAGCTGGCTAAAGGTAGGAAGAAGACCTGAAGCGCAAGCCGTAAGAAAGTGTGCGTGTGCCACCTCTCGTTTAGTCATTGGAATGCCCGCTGGGTGGTGGTGCTTCTATATGGGGATGAAAATGTGCGAGATGGTGGTACTTGGAGTGTTGAAAAAATGGACGAACAGACACACAGACAGACGAATGGATGGACGCATCAACGGACGCAGGGGCGGATGCATGGACGAACGCAGGGACGGACGCACCAATAGAACCATGCGCGGACGGGCGGATGTACGTATGGACTGTCACACAGACGGATGCATGGACGGATGGAAGCAAGAACGAATGGACGGACGAATGTTTCGCCCCATTCTCCATCATTCACTCCGGGGATAAGCTGCCAGTTTGTATTTTATGTTACCTGTCTGCGTTATGCTCAATGTTTTAGTTATATTTTTGTGTATCTTTGCGTGCCCACAATTCCCTTGGCGTAATTGCTGCTGCAGTATGTGTAATTCAATAAATAAAGAAATGAAAAATTGGCAGATCCCACGTACAGTAAGAATCGATGATATGTGAAGCACGTATGAGAAAGGTTGATATGTCACTTTGAAATCAGCACAATGTAACGAGGTGGAGGTATATGATGCCGTACATGACTTACGTTTCCAGACTATCATGTTGTAATGTGTCGTTTACCTTCGCCTTCTATTCGTGCCGCGTGATACCAAATTTAGTATATGTGGAGATAGCGAAACGCCCGCGAGCGAGGTATGAGCGTGGTATATTGCCGTGTTCCTATATTACACTCGTGTGAGGATAATCATGTTTGCACCAGTCATATGCTTCCATTTAGTCACATGCTTCCATCCATTCGTGCATCCGTTCATGTATCCGTCCATGCGTCCGTCCATTCGTCCGTCCATTCAGGCCGTCATGCATTGGCGTCCCATAACACCGAATTTGGTATATATGGAGCTAGCAAAACGCCCCGAGCGCAGCACGAAGGGCCCAATATACTCCAATGTAGTGTTGACACGCGCACACGCTAAGAACAGCAACGCTACGTTATAAAAACGTGAGCATTCTATAGTGTGACGCCAGGCGCGACCGGCGCGACCAGCGTCTGTCGGCGCGGCCCGACAGTAACCTGCGCGAAATGCGACATGCTGCATTTCGTGCCGATACGTTTCGATGTCGATTTCGTGCCTGTGACGAGGGAACGACGGACGTGCTGAGACACGCATGCGTCAAAACGACGTAGCTTGGTGCGCGCCTGCGAGTATATGGCAAGTCCGGCGCCTGGCGTGACAACACCGCCGTGCCGCAAGAAATGAACGCCGGCGAGCATGCGTACCGCGTCACGCCGAAATGTATTGGTGCCCTCACTGTGACATGTAGTCATGTTCTCACATGACAGCACCTCATGATTATCATGTTTGCCCCAGTCACATACCTTTGTCATCCATAGACATGACGTAATGCCAAATTTGGCATATGTGAAGCCAGCGAAACGGCCGCGAGCGCATCATCATTGTGGCATGTAGTGAT